>NW_016690345.1:1882786-2142016 GCF_001604755.1 Lepidothrix coronata | reverse complement strand
TTTTTTTTTTTTTTTTTTTTTTTTTTTTTGGTAGAGGAGAAACAGTGGTTTAGATCCAGATGATGAAAACACAGAGGTTTTTTGTTTGGCTTTTTTTTTCTTTTTTTTTTTTTAAGTGGGAGGGGATGATTTTTAATTTTTATTTCCCCAAAAGCGACTGTTTTATTGTAGCATTACAATTGCTTTTGACAGATGTGAGTGACAACACCAGGTGACAAGGAGTGGGCACCTGGTGTCATCCTTTTCAGCAGAGAAACATGACTGGGTACTGGGCAGGTGTGAACACAGTGCGTGTAGTGGGAGCCAACGACAAAAAGCCTCTTAGTGACCCAAACCTGCTCATTCCCTTCTGTTTTCCGTCAGACCTGGCCAAGTTCACACACGGGTTGGGTAGGTTTTTTCTTTTTTCATAGGTCTGTCTGTCAGGGATATGTTTATTTTAACAAGTACTCTTTATGTTAACGAGATACTTTGGCCATGACTTTTTCACACTACGAGGATAGGGAATTATTTTTAAAATAAACATTTTTCTCATTCCATTGACAAAGTGAAATATAAATTACTTTGGGGGAGTAGCTGTGCATATATTTTAATCTATTCGAACTGTAGGATTATACCCATGTTATTTTTATTATTCCTTCATATAATGGACACTGTGGTGTAAATTAAAGGTGCATGGTAGCTGTTGCACTCTATGTAAGCCCTCTCCATTGCTTGTATAGTCATCCATCCGTACTTCCATGTGGGAGCAACAGAATTTTTGTGGTTATTGTTCTGTTTTGCACATAGCAGGAGCTGGCAGCAGACGTGTGCAGTAAAATACATTTCAAACATTTCCTGTATCACTAATTGTAATTTCCAAGGCTCCCTCTGTGACAGAGCGAACAAAAGGGAGCTTTGAGAAAAACTATCATTAGCCTCGTGGATCAATATGGTTTAGGAAATACAAAACAACTTCAGTTGTTTAAAAATAGGAAGTGCCAGAGGGGGTTCCTACCACCCTGCTGAAAACAAATCACAGCATTGATCTGTCTGCAGTGTAACTGCAAAATTTGCAGAAAACAGGTGAACCAGCTGGGAATATAAATAGAGCCTCTCTGCAAGCTGTACCTGTGCTGTTTTGGCCCTCCTGGGCAACCCACAACGGGTCATCTGTAAGTGAGATAGTTGCTTGCTTTGGGGGGTAGTAGGAAGAGAGTTAACGCCAACCAGAGGATGCCTCTCACAGCGTAACATTGTTGTATTTCTTTTTCTATTAATGGTTTCTTTTCATCTCTCTGCCACTCTCAGATCAGAGGAGTTTCTCAGGTAAGTTAAAAGGCTATTTCAAGAAATCCACCCATGAACACAGCACAGGTCATGAAAAGAGAGAAACCCCAACTGAAATGACAGTGGTAGCCTAGCCCTAGGTCAAGGAAAGTGCTGAGAAACAAGAGGACAGCTGACCTTCTGAATGTTTAAAATACATGGAATAGTTGTACGAAGCTCAGTAAAATGTTCCTCAGGCAATTT
Organism: Lepidothrix coronata; assembly: GCF_001604755.1. Lineage (NCBI taxonomy): Eukaryota > Metazoa > Chordata > Aves > Passeriformes > Pipridae > Lepidothrix > Lepidothrix coronata. The sequence goes on along the minus strand of NW_016690345.1, from coordinate 2,140,504 downwards.
TCTTTGGGGTTTCTGAAATAATATCAGAGTTTCATTTCTTATTTACTCTTCACGGTTAAACTTTTACATCCTGCTATGAAAGAAATTTCCCCTTCTCTCCTTGCAAACCTGCCTCCAAAATGACTCGTGGGCTTTGGTGACGTCAGCCAGCACATTCTCAACACTTGGATATGAGGAAGAGTTTAGAAATTTGGTGTTATTTTGAAGCATGACCGTTCCTCTGTGGCAAAGCAGCAGAAGGCCCACGGGAGTCGTCCTGTGCAGCTGTGTGTGGTACCCAGATAGGCACTGTGCTGTTAACAATTGTTGCGTGAACTCTTTATGCACAGTGAGGTAAGAGCGTTCCCAAGATCACAGATATGTCATTCCCCGGGCTTTTCGGGGATTAAGGTCTGCAGACTTTCTTTCTGGTATTTATTAATGAATGATTTATGAAGGCAAGCGCTTAGTCCTCCGCCGTTAACTCCAGATTGTGTTACATTCCTTCCCAGCCCACAGGGGTAGTTTTCAGGAAAAAGACAGTGAGGATAGGACAGCACTGATTTTTGCTGCATGAATTTTGCTTGTGAGAATGAATGTGGGTAGCTGTAGGTGTCTAAAGAAATTTGAATCACCTGGTGAGTACTGGGTTCTGTCTTTTCTTGACCATAACCCACTGGAACTAAAGTTTCTTTCCTAAGTGTCATGTTACTTCCAGGCAAGGAGGAATTTTTGAGTATTTGACTCGTTCTATTTCTATCGCAGCTTGCCAGTATTGAACCTGCTACTTATTTTAGCTGGTATTTTAGCTTGCCAGTAGAATCTCAAATTAAAACATCAGGGTGATGAAAGCCATCCTTGCCTTGACCAAGAAAGAAACTGTGGCATCCCAGGACTAAAAAAGTAAATTTCTGTGGGCTGAGCACATGTCTGAGTGTTTGTTTACTGAAGCAGTGGCTGGCCAGTCCACTGAACGCAGGATTCCTCCCAGTCTGGTAACTGAAAGTCAAATCAGCTTAGGGGGAAACTATTCTTGTGCAACTGTAACTCCAACTTGGAAAATTTTGTTTGAAGGATAGTGATTAATGATTTTCAGTCAGTATGAAATCAATTACAAATTACTATAAAACCTTGATTAAATCTTTAAAACAAGAGAATTGGGATCTAAATAAACCTGTGTTCAAAAACTAGAGAGGTTGACTTCAATTAGGTTGTAAGAGATGCTGAAATATAATTTTGCTTAAGTACTAAGATAACATGCCAAGATCCCTCTCTTACAAGTGGGTACCTCTAAGGGTGATTTAATCCCAGTAGGAAAAATCACGTGTGGCTGAACCGCCATCGACTGTGCCATCCTCTCTTCTAGGCTGTGGGCAAAACTGACTGGTGACACTGTGTTACACATTTGGATGGCTACAAATGCACAGAAACAATCCCACTCTTCCTGTTATTGAGACCTCTCTGTTAGCATTATTTTTTAAGAATCACTAGCCTAAAGATACACAAGCGAGCATGACCATCTAATCCCTAATTAACCTCTTTGCTGAAGGCTTTGTATAGATTATAATAATATATTAGAGGATTTCTGTAGTTTCTCAAGGCATGCTTCAATATCAGAATTTCCCTTTATGTGTTGAGTGAGCTCATTGGCATTTGTGCAATAGCTAATAGCCCAGGGATATGGTCTTTGTCAATTTAGTATCATTCACTGGAAGCTGCCAGAGTTTACATCTGAAGACATCTTACACGACAGTTTCTTTAAATAATTTTTTTTTTTTGGTCTTGTGTGCTTAGTCCATGCTGTCAAGCGCATTCCTAAATACTACAGAATGGTATTTCAAGACAAGAATTCAGACTTCTTTGAGTCTCTGAAAGCTCCACAAGTAAGTTTTATATGCCGTTAGTGAAGATACTGTATGTCGGGTAGGACTTCTATGAATATCCGTGATATCCCAAAGATCTGGGCTTTTGAAAACACTTCATGTAAGGACATCTCATCTGGAAGATTCAGTTGTTTTAAAGCTTTCTAACTTCTCTTTGTTCGTGAAGGGCTACATAATAAAAATTTTAAATTTTTTTCCTTTCTTACTTTGAAATGTTTTCCCTTTTCTCAGTTTGACCATGGTTTTGCAGAAGAAACAACTAAAAGGCAAAACCAACTCTGTCTTATACTCTTTTTTATGCCTTTGTAGTTAGTTATTTACTATCGGAAACAAAGGAAGATATTTCAGTTTTCCACAGTAAACCTGGAGGAAAACAAACTCTAAACTTGAAAGTGCTTAATTAAAATTCTTAATTTGAGTAAAAATGCCTACAGTTTTATTTGAAAAGGGAAGTTTTATTTTCAGTAAATGACCTTTTTTAATATTGGTACCTAACCCACAGATGTGTGAAAGGATGCTTTTAGCATCCGTCCTTGGATCAAACATGGCACCTGAGATGTAGAGCTGTTTTTCATGGGCCATAATACAAAGTGCATCTGGGGATCTGGACCTAAGTGTGCACCTAGTTTAAGGCATGTTGCAGTAACTTTGAAGTTGGTAGAAATACTCACGTGCTTTAGTGTAAGTACGTTCTGGAACACCTTGCTGTCCTGAGGGATCAACAACTGAGTGCAAGACCTGCCCGGCTTTATATTTTCATTGGGGTAGCTGAATTCTTCAAACAGAAAGGAAACTCTGTTTCTAGTGCCTGTGATGCAAAAATACAGTGTTGCAGAGAGGAAATAATAGCCCAAATTAAATCTTTAGAGGCTCCTCTGCAGCTGGGAGGGTGGCAGATATTCCTATTGGCATGCTGATTATTGTAGCAGAGCACTGGAAGAGACAGGCGGTCCTGGTATTATCAGTGATGGCAGAGCATAATCTGAAATATTCAAAGAACAGCTGCGGTGTTTTGGCTGTTGCAATCTTGATTGTGTCAGCATAGATAGATTTCTTTCTGTTTTTCCCAGAGAACGTAATAGTCAAATGAAACATGGCTAACTACAGCCTTGGGGCTGAGTCGGTGTTCTCCACCTGAGATGTGATTGCAATTTTTGACAGGAAGACTAATATGTGTTTTATTGTTGTGTATTTAAATTTGATTTGGGGGTAGAGGGAGAGAACATTTTATTAAAAAGAGAAGGAAAATAACTTCTTAAAATATTTCCTGTTGCTCCTCGGGTGGACTATGGAAGAGAAGGCAGGGAGATAATACAGTGCTTTTCTTTTTGAGGAGGCGTGGGCACCACAGAAGTGCTTCTGTAAGAATTCCAATCCAATTTAGGTGTTGATTAAGCAAGATGATATAAGTAACGGCTTAAATCCATCCTGGTTCAGCAATTCAATGAAGGCATGAATAAGCACTGTCCAAATATTTTGCAGGAGCAAAGCTTCAAATCCTGGTGTTCCCCTAACTAAGCATGGGGAAAGGGTGTTTGCCATGCTCATCTCTTGCATGTGAGGTTTGTGGCACTGACTTGTGTTCAGTGACAGCTGTGTTGAAAACCCCTTTGAGCTCCCACTTTCTGAACACACCTGCCCTCCTTCATTGGCAAAGGGAGCTTAAGATGCTCCTGGGTGTAACAGGGAGCTGTGGCACACTTTCCTTCTGACTCTGCCTGACCTCTGTCACGGTATGGTTTTGTGGCTCTGTTCTCCTATGTGTAGAATAAGGATGTGGTTTATCCATGTCAAGTTTGATGAGTCTTATTTTTCACAGACTGAGCAGAGGGAGGTTGTTTCTCCCATGAAGCCTGAGAGGTCCAAGACATTCGATGTTGCCACCATCCAATGTAGTTGTACCCAGAGCTGAGCTGCTGAATCAGCTGAGAAAATTCATGGGGGTTTTGGGAAACAGCTTTTGAATTTGCTAATGGTTCTTTTCTTCTGGAAAGCATCTGGCTTTGGAGAGAAAAATGGAGTTTAGGGCCTTATATTCTGAAATAAGCACTTTACATCAAAGTTACATATATAAGGTATGTGGTATGTAGGGACCTGTAAAAAGCTCAGGATCCCTCTAGAATAGGATTTTAAAATTGTGATCTATCACCTTAGAAGCCTGTGTGCATTTTGTGAGAAGGTCCATAAAACATGAGGAAGAAAAAAGGTTTGCTGTTAAGACATACATTTTCTATGTGCGGTTGCAAGCTCTCACTGTAAAATTTCTGGAGCCCATGAACTGAAAAAGATTAAATCTGTTCTTTTGGCAGCTCTGTCTTATATTGCAAACCCTTGTGAGGGCCCTGGGCATGGAGGAAAAAAAATTATACAGTAAGAGGAAACAATGGGCAAAGTGATTACAGCTTCACAGTTTTGTTTGTATACAGTTGGGAACAGGCTGTCTTTGCCTTGGAGGACATACATTCTCAGGAGCTGAGCATACGTGGCACCAGCCAAAATTGTGGGAGCATTTTTACTATGTGGAACATCTGTAGGTCCAGTAAAAATAAAATAAAAATCCTGTGTGACTTGACAAGACGGGAGCCAATGTAAATGATCGATAAGCCAAATGTAGATGAAATTTCAGCAATTTTACAGCTTAGTTCATCTGCCACTTGAAACTCTCAGATGTCTGGGTAAGAAGCACTGTCATTCCTTTGGCTTGGTGAGCTGCAGGAGTGCAGGTGACTTGCCTGCTCTTTTTCTGGGCTTTGTGTCCTAGAATTCTTCTTGCAGTTGTGAACTTTTGAAACTTTTTTTTTCTCTCTTTTTTTTTTTTTTTTTTACAAGAGAAGGTGAATGGGGGTGGGCAGGAGGGGACTGTACTGTACTTGCCATTTCTATTTCACTTTTCAAGGTTTTCTCAGCCCTCATGGCAGGGTGACCTTTAGCAGCCTCAAAATGAAGGAGTGTTGAGTGATTTTTCATTTTATGAGATATACGATACAGGTGGCTAATAAATAAAATACTTTGATGGGCAGAGAACTCACCCAGATGTCGGGCAAGTGAAGAGCATGTTCCCAGTTGAGAGCTGCCCTGTGGAGCTTCCCATCACTGTCAGCTTCTCCCTCTGTCTATGTGTCCACGTCCTGTGGGAGGGCCAGAGGTCAAGGATGATAAAATAAAATAGTTTCACTGCTGAAAATCATAAGGAGAGGAGAAATGAGTGTAAACAACCCTGCAGGTTGTTCCTATCTGTGCCATGTGGTCCTCAGTCCTACCTTCCTGGTGAGGTCCAGTTGCTACATTCAGAGAGGGTGGGAACAGCTGTGAGAGTGAGGGATAACAGTAGCATAAGCCTGGGGGTAAACTGCAGGGAGATGTTTGTGAGTGTATTCAGAATGAAAGATGAGATTTGATTCGACTCCTTGAAGATTTGTGTATTCGTTATTTCAACCATTGTAAAATCCTGCAATTCCTCTGTAGATCCTCCTGGACTTTAACTCATGTTACCTGGGCATGAACTGTAGGATTTTTCACCTAAAAAAACTTATCAACAGTGGAAAGTTTCATGGGTAACTAAAGGGATTCAACTACTTAGCTGCTCTGAAGCCACAAGGGAGTCCCATGGGTGTACAGCCTTAGGTTAACTTTCTGAAGCCTGGATGGAAGCTGTCTCCATCCTAGAAAGCTTCTAGGATGGAGCTGGAAACATCAGAGAGATGCCACCTGACAGGCCTAGAAATGAGTTGTTAACAATCTAATTATTAGAACTACTTAGTCACCAGTTTTTAGGGGAAAATAAGTAGATAAATACTAGGGTTAGTACTGCAGATGGAAAAAGGGGTATCCTAGATAAAGTGTGCGTGCAGATACAGTGGGTTGAAAAAGAAAAATGACTCCATGCTGTGTTCAGTCTCGGTGCTGACTGGATCTGACTTCTCTACATTCACTGACTTCAAGCTGCCTGTCTCCCCTCTGCTTCATTGCCTGCAGTTGTCAGCTTCTGGCAAAGCCTGTTGAAGTTGCTGTGACTTTTGTTTTCCCCAAAAAACTTCAAGTGCCTTATTAACTAAACTGGGGTCTGATGTCATTTCTGTAAAATCTGGGTATGTTGATTTGACAGTGTGGTAAATGCTCTCCCTAAATGCCTGTTGTTTGAAAGCCTGTTGGTGCTGTTATCCTCCACTCCCTTTTTTTTTTTTTTTTTAATAAATGATTATGGGTTTTTTTTATTCAGCCTGTTGCTGGTGTGGTGTGCAATACTGCATGGTAGAAGTCTGTCACAATGAAAACTTCTCTGTAGGGTGTCCCTGCATTCAGTATTTCTCTTCCATAATAGTGATTAATGATAGCACGATGTTAAATTAGTACTAGGCTTTTTAGCAGAGCTGGTTGAGCGCAAAAGCATTTAAAGGTCTTATCATCATTCAAAAATCAAATTTAGGGTTGTAAATTGAACTTGCACTGTCTTTGGAGTTACATGCAATCCGGTAATTTCCCTCTGTTTGCTGCCGTGGTGTTTCCTGCTCCCAACTGCCGATACCTGCTCATTGCAGCACCTGCTGCTGGGGTTAAGGGCTGGTAGGACAGCATTTGGTCCTGAAGAGGCTGGTCCAGCATGAATAGCAGAGGAGAGTCTTCCCTTCAGAAGTATATAAAGAAAAACACCAGAAAAATATCTGGGTTTCCCCTCCACCCCTTTCTTTTTCCCCCATCTCCTACCCTGGGAGACTGCAGGCTCTCAAACGATTGTGGGCTGTAATTGGAAATTGAGTCCCTTCCCCTTAAAATCTTTTCATAAGGCTCTCTCCTACTTTATTAAATCATTAAATGAGTTTAGCAGGTATTAGTTTTGAGCTTTATTAATTGTGACTTGTTTTTCATTATGAGATAATTGTCAGTCACGAAACATAACTGCTGTAACATATCTAAGCAGACAAAAGTTTCCAGGAGGCAGGGAGAAAAGAAATACAAAAAGGTCGCTTGTATTAAAACTTCTTGAAATAAATACTTGCTAGAGGTATTTAAATGTTCTTGAAGATATCTTGTTTGGGATGGAAAACCAGCAGCTTAAAAGCTTCAGGAGCTCTGGCAGGAATTTGTTGAAGAACATGATACATCATTTATGGTTTGAGTTAACTTTGAATATATAACCAGTCCTACCCTCAACAGAAAGCATTTCCAGTTAAGCTTTCTTGGTTAGGTCGATTTACAAGCATGGCAGATCTATCCAGCTTCTTGAAGGCTTGGAGTACGCTGGAAGCTGCCAAGGGAGATTCAGTTCACTTTGAGATCTGGGGCTGCTTGCAGACAGAATTGCTCTTTATTTGCACACGCCAGGCAAATTGTGTGTTTTCTCTGGGTCCCCCTAAGTGTCTCCAAGTGCCCCCCGTGTTGAGGGGTACCACAAGGCTTATGAGCCAGTGGGCTCGGAGGTTCAGCAGTCCCTTCAGTGACAAAAGAGAGACTGGAACTGAAGAGTGCCAGGCCTGCCTGCTCAGCGTTGACAAGAGCAGTGCAATTTATCTTGAGCTTTTTTTCAGGAACTTCTGGGAAACAAACTATGCGTAATTTTAAAGATGCTTTCATGAAACAATTACGCTGCATTAAATTATTTCTACTTTAGTGTGTAGCGCGTCCTCGGCACAGACAGACCTTGATGTGCAGCTCCAGGGACTGGAGAACAAATCCAAGCTGCAAATCCTGTTTGGAACCTAATGCCTGGTAAATACAGTTTAAATTTTTTTTGGATTCTCAGTTATTAATCTAAATGTAATTCATCCTTCCACTCAGAAGAAATTACAGTTGTAATGCCAACATTTGCAAGCAGTAGTGAGTGATACTAGTAGCCTCTGAACACCCATTCTTTACTGAAAATAGATTTACCACTGCCAAGCGATAAGATAAAATCTTTTCTGCAGATGATGGCTTCTGGAACATAAAAAAAAATATAGTTTCTGAGAATCCTGAGAGTAAAAGATATGTGGTCTTTTAGGGGCTGTGTCTTAGAAACCACAGTGCTGCTGTGATTCCAGTAGCCTGGCATTTCATCTGTTGTTTAATGGGCTAACGGAGTAAAATATCACTCTGTAATGATTCTTGAATGTGTGTGGGTTTCTTTATAGCCTTTCATGGAGCTGCAGGCTTCAATTTTGTCCTGAAGAAGCTCCTGATATAAATTGGTAATAGATCAGTAAATCAGATAAGACCTGCTGGTTGGGGGGGTAGAGGGCTGGAGCAGAGAGACCAGCAGCCACCGGTGATGGCAGCATGTCTGGCTGAGCCCCTGCAGCCTTGCTGCTGCTCTTTGCCTTCTCTTCCCTCCCCGGTGCTGGGAGCCTGTCACCTGGTGGGCAACGGGGAGCTTGTTGACTTTTCAGTGAGGCTGGAGTAAACAAATTCATCATCTCTAAACTGGGTAGCTCAAACTCCTTCTTTGAAGCGCTCACAGGGGGATTCACCTGGTAAACTCTTTATCTTCTGTTCTTTACTTCATTAATGGAAGTGGTTCATTCAGGTACTGCTGCTGCAAATGTAATCTGAGGTAAAAGCTGTTATATAGAGTGAATTTTAGAATTGGAGCCTAATCCTGTGTGTGGCAGGACCTTGCTGTAAAACATTTAGCACATTGTGTTGGAATGGATGTGAAAACAAAGAAATTCCCTGTAATAGCAACTATTAATATGAAGATAATGTAGGATAGTAAGCCAAAAGCCAGGCATGAGCTCCTGCAAAGAAAGTCAGCATCATATTTGGTGTTACAAAGACAGTATCTCATGGGGGGGTGTGAGGTTGTCCCTTGGCTGTAACATTGCACCCAGTTTTGGACTGAACAAAAAAGGAGAAGGATGAAAAGTTTGGAGTAGAAGAGACTTGGGACAGAGCAATATTGCTAGTGTAACATAGAAAAAGTGCTGCAGAGAAGGACATTTAATGAGCCGTGGTCTTAAATACCAGCCGGAAGGACAGAAGGTGGGAATTAGAGGGTATCTTTGTAACGCTGAGGATGGCAAAGCATTGCAATAGATAATCTGGAGAGGTCGTAGGATCTTCATCACTGGAAGGTGTTCATAACAAATATGGTTGAAATAGGGCTGTGTGTTTGTCTCAGAGATATAGGATTTCTGTGTCAGAAACCTGTAGAGGTGAAGTGGGATTAGGTCTGGCTATATGTAACCTGAGCAACATGTGAGTTAGAAAAGACTGCCTCTGACTTCAGGCACACTTGAGGTTCAGACTTCTGTAACTATTTTAAAGCTTCTTGGGAGTAACCTCATGTTAGTAAAATAATTTTGAGTTTCTTCTAATGTAGCCAATGAGCATTTTTAGGAGACAATTTACTTCTTCATCTGGTTGGTGACAGAAGCTGAGTTACTAGGTTGGGATTTTTAAAAAAAGCCTTGCTTGTAACCTGTACTCATTCATAAGCAGATGGAATTTATTCTTAAAGCTGATATATATCTTTTGCTTACAACCCCAGGAAAAGAAGTAGATATTCTCCTGTGTGTACTTGGAAAGCTTCTACCACAGATTGCGATTCACTGCACTCAGTGGAGTTTGAGGTTGTGCAAAGCCAAACAGCTCTTTTATGGAGTCAACAGAAATGTTGTTTTTTAGGGCTTTTTTATCTAGCATCTTCCTAAGCAAAGTTGTCATTTTCCTCTCTGCTTACAAACTGTACCAGAAGCTAAATGTTATGTGCTGGAGTCAATCAAAAGGCTGAACCTGATGGAGTTCCTGTCGTCATCTTCAACTCTCCCTAAAGGATGAGGGCAGCTGGAATTAACTCTAGCAGAGTGAGAAGGAGCAAATACTGTATTAGGGTTATTGTCCAAAAGATCTATGCACCTTGGCAGGCTGATTTGTTTATAATCACCTTGCAGGAGCACAAACTGAGCGATCTGGCTGCAACACTAAAACCATTAGGAAGGAGGATTATTGTAATGAATACAGGTTGACATGGAGAGCTCTCCCAGTCTCTCTGCACAACAACTGTGAGGGATCCCCCCAAAATATGTCTGCTTTTGGCTGGCTGTCAAATCCAAAATGAAACACCTGTGTGCAAGATAAACTCATGGCTATGAGTGCTAGCTAGTCGTCTGTGGTCCTGACCACCTGCCAGGCTTTAGGAACTTGCATTTATTTGTGTTTGTGTATATTTAATACCTAATTGTGATTTTTTTCTTGTATTTTTTTCCTGGGTCATCTGTAGTAAGGGTCAAGCAGTCTGTGAATATGTTGTTTGTGCACAAGGTGGTGTGGCAAGGAATGGGAGGTGTATTCACAGTTTGCATATTTGCATTTAATCTAGACCCTTCTGCTAACATTTCAAGCAAGTGCCTTGTGGCACTTTTGGACTTTGCAGCTTCATTTTTTGTTTTAGTGAGCTTGGATTCCCTCTTAAAACCATTCCCTACATAAGCACTCGGCTAACCTGGATGCCACTCCTCAACACAGAGGGGAGGATTCAAGGTCAAACTTGATGGTACTACCTCATTTTCCCTTAGTTCCATTAGCATTCACAACTGAGACTCTATTGTGTTTCAGTCTCACTGCAGAAATATATAGGCTCTCCATGAAGATAGGATTCCATATGTACCGCTTTCGGTGAAATCTCTTTATCTTCGCAGTTGGCCAAGAATAAATAAAACAGCCTTATGGTTCCCGTGAGTATACACTATATGCTTCAATTATTGGTGCATTATATTAGTAGCAGATGCTACATTCCCCCATATAAAAGGGAAGAAGATTTCTGAACAGTAAAACCAAATTTTTTGCTTATGTGCCGTAATTATCACCATTCCTTCATTTCAAAGGCATCTGTCTGACGTAGCCTAATTGTGATGCATTGTATTACCATTTGCATTACATTTTGTTCCTGCAAATAACAGTGACAGTGGTGATTAAGGTTGCAGGAGGATTTCTGCTCTGTTCAGGTACTTTGAACCTTGCCCTGTAGCATTTTCTTTTTAGCCTGAATTGTTTCAGGCATGTCTTCTGGGTATGTCAAATTGCCAATTTGCCCTCGAGAGAGCTGGTGTGGATACAGACCTTCCTGCTAAAGGCTGTGTGGTTTGTGCTGCTTGAGAGCTATCCAATGCAAGGGCCGGACAGATGTACAGCTCTGATATCTCCAAACAGAATTTGATTTGCTTTTACTTCTCTTAAATACATTACTACCATGAATTTTGTCTCTTTTTTTAGAGTTTTGGGCAAGGAAACCTATGGACTCACTTGTTCTCAAACTACTCAACAGAAAGTTTACAGGGTGCAAAAAAACCCCACAAAAGTGAGATTGGAACGAGCCTTTTTGCTGATACTGGCTACTTCCTGTAGGCTATGGTATGAAATAAAATAGACAGTTTTCAATAATCTTAACAGGCTTTCTCCCCAAAGGACATAAAACTTACATTACTTCAGTGTCTGAGTCCACAGCTCCAGCGTGCAGAAATGTTGCCCTTCATCTCTTGCAAAGCCCACTGAGAACTGCTCTGCAGCGTCACCTCCCTTTCATTGTAGGCAGCATGGTGGTAACACCAGGAAAGGTATTTCAGCTGTCTCAGATTCTTGTACCCATAAACCTTTAGTGATATACTTCTAGCTTTGGCACACTTCTCCCTGACATGTTCTGACCCTCAAGAGATCCGCTCTTGGTAATTTTTCAGACTAACCTGTGTCTGCTGTGAACTCGAATGTGTTCCTTACCATGGGATTTCATCCCTGTTGCCTTTTGCAACTTGAACCTTACTGGAATAGGATGGCATTTCCCCCCTTGTTTAACACACAACTGCATCCTGCTCTGCATCTGTCCCTGCACCTGTCCCTGCTGGAGAGCTGATGTGATGGAGGCAGCTTTGCAGGGGGACAGGCGGAGAACGAGGACTTGAGCGTGTGAGTAACTGCAGCCCCTCTCAAAATTGCCATGTAAATATTGTTTCCCTGAAAAACCTCTTGTGAGTTGTCTTTGGAGATGTGTGTTTCACTCTAATTTGCTGCCCTACCTGCAGTGTTCAGTCAGCATGGCTGCAGCAGGAGGCTGGCTAATAGCAGACCTTTTCGGAGCCAGGCGCTTAATGGGAACAGTAGCAGGCCCTGAGGTGTGTTTATACAGTCGGTCTCGCTTCCTCCATTCCTGTGATATATTAACTACTTCGGAAGTTTCCCAGCTGTTTCAGGGGATAAATAATGGCAGCGGGAGCCCATATTTAACCTTCCCTGTTCAGGCTGCACGCTTTGTAGCCGTCGTCTTTTTATGTGCATGGCTATCTGGGAAAGGATATCTTCAGACATCCTCCTGCTCTCTCGGCTGTGCTGTTCCCCCTCTGTGCCTTCTGCCACGCACAGGGAAAGGCACAGCCAATCGTGTTTGTGTCAATCAGAGAACGGCCTTCATCCCCTGCATTTATGGATGCACCACAGTCTGGAGGCTGGCTGCCCCAGCAGCAGTCAGGGAGTTCCCAGAGGCTCTCTCAGCAGTGCCTTTGCATCCTTTGTCTCCAAGTTATTTGCTTAGATGTAGCCTGTCACTCACTTTTGTTGTCAGTTTGTTTTCCTCTAGCTCAGTGACTATCCAGTAGAGGTGATTTGAGTTGTTTTTCTTTGTTTCAGGCAATGATAAATAGAGATGCTTTGGATAAAAAGCAGTGAATGTGAGATGTGAGATTCCCTACACTTCTTACTTCCCAAAAAGGCTCCAGTCTGGAAAACTCCTGGCCTAGCATGAAAGAATTTAAGGCATTAGCTGTGACAGTGTTGCACCAGGCTGCACTGGGAGTCAAATGCAGCTATGCTGAGACATCTTGGTGATCCCTACTTTAACTCAAATGTTACTTACCTGGGATTAAATTTCTTGGTTTTAAATGGATGGAAAAGAAAGAATCAGATGTTTGGGTAGGCTGAACTCCCCTTGGGTAAAACCCAGTGGTCACCATGGATAGCACTGTCACTGAATAGCATATGAGCATTTAATGCATTGTGGGTCTGAAGATATTAAATACTTCACTATTTGGAAACAGGAAAAAAAAAGGGTCTATTCTGCATTATTTTGGGCCACAAAAAACTGTCATTGCATATCCTAATGGATACAAGAGCCATAAAAATAGGGGTCTGCATTTGGGCATGTGGGGCTGAGTGCATAGCTGCTGGTCTGCTGGTGTTACTGACCTCAGGCAAGGAGCTTGACCCTGTAGAAGATACTGTCATGCTATTTGGGGTGACTGCAGAGAGGTGAGGGGTGTTGATATGCACCATCAGTGCAGAACATGTGATACCTTTTGTCCTTAGCTGTTGCTCATGATCTGCAGTAATGAGTCACCTGTACAAAATCCAGGGACCAGAGCAGCAGGAGAAAGTTTTTTTTTTTTTTTTCACATAGTAGGAAATCAGCTGTAGAAAAGCCATGAAGGTGGGGAGGGGAAGAACAGGCAGCATTGTTCTCCTTCACATTTACAGAAGGATGAGGATTGGTTTGGTTACCATTCCTCTTATTATCAAATGCTGTGGTACATTAAAATCTGATTGAGGGAATAGGTGTCACAAGGTGCTATACAAATAATGTAGAAATAGTCTAAGTCCTCATGGTCTTGCAGCACAGCATTTGGACAGCAACAAGTAAACAGGCAAATGAGATAGAAAAAGAAGGTGTCAAGATTGCAGCAGAGACACATGGGCATATATGTTTATTTTGACCATGGAGTTGGTGGCCTCAGGTACTTGTATGGCCATATAACAAACTATATCCAATAGTCATCCTGGTCTTTAGTAGCATATGAGAGTACACAGAGAAATTTGAAGTAACATTAGGGAAGATTATGTGGCTGGGCAGAGAGAAGAGACAGCTCTGTGTCTACCGTGGGTCTTTTGAGACCTGCTGTTTGGATTCTGTGATGAAAAGTTTCGTGAGAGTATTTTGCTGCAAAATTTCCTGGTTTTGCTTGTCTTACTGCTTTACATGTACTTTGGTGTCCACCCAGACAGCCTCTTTCACATTAGTGCTGAGTGCCTCTGTCTCAAGCGTTTCATCAAGGTACCAGCTTCAGGAGCTGCAGGCTGAGACATTCCAACTCTTACAAAGGATGCGTGAACTTTAGGATCATTCAGAAGATACAGCAATCTTGCACTTTAGTTTCTGTCTGAATCTAAATTTCAAAATGGAAAGGGTTTCTTCATGATGGTTCAAGGGTACTCACCTTTATTACGTTCACAAAATGAAAATTCACGCGGTTCCAAAACAAATTGACTTCTGTCCTTGATACAGAGATGAGCGCGATACTGTTTTCTCGTGTCTCTGACTTGGAGGTTATAGAATTATTGTTGCTGACTGTAAAGTATATCCTTGATTATAAACAGTGCTGGAACATTTTGTTTTAAAGCATCAGGTTTGGGACATGTGCAGTTTATTTAAGACTAGCTTTGAAACCCTGAGTCCGGTATCTGCCAGCTAGAAAGAGCCTTTTGCTTAATGAAGTTCTGGGAGAGGCAGTGGGAGCTGCGATTTGCTAGGAAATAATCTGAAGCAAACTGACAGTAGAGAGTTTTTATGCACTTCATATTCTGCTTGTTCTCAGTCCATCTCCCCTTGGACTCTCAGCAGTATCTGGTAAGAGAAGCTCATCTCTGTGTGACTTGGGGTTAAAGGTGTATGACCCAACTGACCAGACAATTCAGTGTGGTTGGCTTCAGGCATTGCTCCATTCCGGGTGACTTCAGTGGACTTGCACAAATACTAAATGAAAAAGATCTTTTCTCCCTCAATTGGAAACATAAAAAAGCATGTGCATTTTCAGCTTGGGAGCAAGTCCTGAAAAACCTATTATCTTATTTGAGTGTATTTGGGGTCCAGTCTTCCTTTAAAGCCCAAAAAGCATCCTTGCGTCGTCAGGGTCCCGAAATCATTTTGATAACCCTGTCTGAGCAATAAAACAGTCACAACTCTCTGTCCTTTTCTGCTTCTTAAACAGGTGAAAGTTAGCAAGTGCTGTTACATCTCTCTTTGAGTTGCTGGTTTTATTTGACTCCGGAGGGATGGCAGTGGAGGATCCTTGCTCTGCTAATGAGTAGTGCTCAGAATCCATTTAAGCCCCTTGGAAGCTCAATAGCTGAACAGGTAGCCCCCGCTGATGTCTGCAAAGCTCCGCCGCTGCACCCTCCCTGCTGTGCCTGGCGATAAGGCACAGCTTGAATCTTCAAATGCCACTGGGAGGATGATCAATCTCAATCCAGTCCTCCTCCTCTCCCCCAGACAACTTCTACTGAGAAAGAGAAGAACACATAAGAGCAGTGGCTTTAGGGCGTGGGAATTTGGAAGGTGGTGGAGTTTAAAAATCAATCATGACCCACAACAAAGGGCTTGCAACTTCATCTCGAGCAGCGTTACTGCTGCGCGATCCCAAAAGCAAGTAAAAAAACCAGAAATGCACACACAAGCAAAGAAGAAATTTTTTGTATTCTTATTATTATCCTCAGTGGAGGAAAAAACTGCTTATTCTATCCACTCACCAGGCAAACTGAAGTTAAAATAAGATAGAGGGGATCCTACTTATCTGATGTTTGCAGCAATGCTATGCATATGATATGCAGGAGGGAATTCACATAACACAAGATAAAATCTGACATTAATCCCCAAGAAATGTCTTACAGACCTGAATACAAGATGCTATGGATTTTAATCAAGGACAGGGTGTTTTGAGTGATATATTTTGGATCTTTTCCTTTGTTTCACTAATTTCAGCAAATGGAACATTTTCAGGCATTTACTTGTTTCTGTCAGCTTTTTAAAAGGGAGTAAGACTTAATGTTTCAAGGTTTGGTTTTTTTTTTTTAAATATTAGGCATGGGTTGACCCCCAGATTCTCACAAAGGTCTCCTTCTTTCTGCTGGGATTTTCCATCACGTTTGGAAAGTGCTCTATGTAACTCTAACACTGTAAGAAAGATACTTTAAAGATAGGACCTAAAAATCCGTATCTTATCTACTTTGTGTCAAAATGTATTTTCTGGTAAATCATGTTTCAATCTATGGGATGTAGCTCTTTATACTACCTGAAATCCAGGCAGTGATTAAATGCTTGACTGGTCCATAAGTACACAGAGAAAGGGTTGGAGGTTTTAAAATTAGGTGTGAATTCTAACAGGGAGGTTAATTTAGTTGATGCTGTTTAAACTAAGAAGAGATACCCTGTTGCTGTTACTGATTTGACAGGCCACTGAATTAAAGGCTTCAAAAACAGGAACGAAAGTTCTCTTATTTCAGGCTTGGTGGTGGTGTCTTGCACCTTCCTGACCTTGAAACCATGTTGCCATCTTGCTTTCTACTTGGGTGTTCCTCCACTGGCTTTTATTTTACTCCTTGGTTTGGCAGATCCCACAACTTTGATTATATGATGTTGAGAATACCAACTGTCTATCCCTCTGAACTCTTTTCCAGTTGAAGATTTTGATCTGTGAGTCCTTCCTTTGCAATAGCTTTTTCTCCTCTCTGGTATTTTGGAGACCTCTTGGTTTAGACCACTTGAAATTGGGATTTTACCACTGTTGCTCCAGGAGCAGAGGTGGATTTGAGCAGCTGGGGGACAAGTGTGAGCCATCTGGGGAGAGGGCTGGAATTCAGCTCAAAATTTGGTGCCAGGTGAGGTGCTGTTTTCTCACATACATCCATGGGCAGACAGCAATTCTGCACTGACATGCAGAAGGTGACAGTGATCTGCAGCCACATGACTGAAGGAAAAATAAAATCGACAGATATTGTTACACCCAGAATATACCTAAAATGAAAAAAAGTGTTGTCAGAGGTGATTTCCCCAAGCTAATTTCCCCTAAGCTATAGACTCCTTAGGAATGAAGTGATCTAGCAATGGCAATGATCTGATGGAGAAAAAAAAAAAAAAGACAGAAAATGCCTGAATTTTCCGTTCAACTTCTTTTATTATTAAATGCAATAGTCTGCAAAACATGGAAATCTCCTTCCTGTCTTGCTTTTACATCAGAGCAAAGGCTTAATGTCTGCGTGTACTCCAGTCTGCTCTTTGCAAGGTGATTTATCTGTGTCAAGTTTGCTGTGTGTCTATAAAACCAGGAGTGTGGCTGAGTAAATTAGAACTGAATGAAAAGTTTTTTGTCTGGGGACCAACAAGATGAATCCATCATATAAAACGAATCTGAATTTTTGCCGGGTAGTGTCACTCGATAGTGTTTCACATTATTTCTTACAAGACTTTATAAGAGTTGTAGCAATTTCTCCCAGCTGGGAAAAGGGAGATTTTCCGGAGTTCGTACATTTGCTTTTTTTAAAGTCCAACCGAACTTTTACAAATAACAATGTTAACTCCAGATCTAGAAATAGGTTCTTGTCTGCTGTTCTGTGAGCTGTCACTTGCAGAGGTTTTGTTTCAGGATGATAGAAAAAAGTACACGTGCTTTCCCCCTGCACTCATGCTTTACATCTCTTGTGTTGCCTCTCAAATCAAACACTGAAATGCATTTGGAGAATTTCGCGCTAGCAGTGCAAAGGACAACTTTTAGAATAAATGTTTAATTAATTTCTTCCTTGAAGTTGGGGTTTGAAATGGTACTCAAATACAATGATTAATTTGATAGACTCTGATTTTTTTTTTTCAGCAACAATGAGCCATGTTGGGGAACCTGTCTGCTGTTTTGCCTCTTTATGGTTGAGAATTTCATTGATTTGTGCAATTACAGGATTGGAAAAATGTGATCAGTGTTTGCACACAACTTAGGAGAACAGCCTGTAAGAGCGGGAGTGGGAAGGAGATGGTATTGCACAAAGTCAGTCCTTTCAGTCACAGTTCACTCCTGTTTACTGAGTCCTGAACTTTTGCAACTGAATCCGTGCCTCTGGAATTTGCTGAATCAGAGCCTTGACCAGCTCTGCCATTAGCCCCAGTGCTATCTGGATTTCCCTCCGAAGGAGCTGGGTTGCTGGCAGTCCTCCCACCCTGCAGTGCTGCGTGGTTCAGGTGTGTTGGGCCAGTTGCTGTTGGTTAAAAGGTTTCTCTTACCTCACCTAAATGGCTTTGGCTCTGCGTGAAGGGGACATGTCTGACCAAGAAGGGTGGCCCTGTAGTTGAGGCTGTGTGAAGGGTGCAGATGAACTCAGTGCTGGGGCACCACTGGGAGAGGAGGGGCAGAAGGAAAGGTGATAAGGGAGAAGGACAGATAAGGAAGGAGAAGCATTGCCAGGAAAAAACCTTGAGGGCAAGGACCAGGCGACTTCCCTGGTGAATACCCCTCTCCCTGGAGTGCTGTGCTCAGTATTACCACGTGAACTCGGGGCATTGTGTGAATATATAACCAGGAAACCCAGGCCCATAGGTGGAAATTACCTACTGAACTGACAATAATAAAAAAACCCCCAACCTTGCAAGGTCTTCAGGTCCTCTGTGAATAATTCCACTTCTCTTTTCCCATCACTTTTGGTGGTGTTTTCCAGCAGGTGGTATGGTAAGCACAACAGAAAGGAAATCAAAAAGGCAGGGTAATCCTCAAGGGTCTGCATACAACCTTGATGCTTTAATGAAGCAAAAATAATCTGTCTTTAAGTGAAAGATTTTATTTATTCAATTATATTGGATTGAAATTTGTTAATATCTAATATCCTGTGTGCTGGGAAGAGCTAGCGAAAGAGTTGCAGCCCCAGCCTTTTTCCAAATATGATTTCAGAGGTGGTTCAAGTACATTTCCTCAAGGAGAAGCAGCATGAGATGAGAAAGAATTCAATCAGTGTCCTTAAAAATCTCTGAGAAGCCAGCTTTTTTGATTGTAATATCAAGTTAGTGCCTTAAAATAAATGGCAGAAGAAAATCACGAATATCCTGTGAATCATGAAGGAAGACCTTTCCTCTGGAAAAGTCTCTGTTTGCAGTCAGGCAGGCTCAGTGGTGACAGAACACTGTTAGCTGTAAGAAAGTTTCATGGACATGAGGGGTAAGGACAGTCCAGTGGCCACAATACAGTTGTCTGCCAACTCTGACTATCAGCCTTTGGTTCCTCTGCCACATATTCCTGGTACACTCAAGACTGAGATGTGTAAGTGCTGTAGTAATTCAGGGATGTAGTTAGTAGTGTTGCTGTTCTGATAACAAAAGGCAGGTGCCAAAGGAAGTGAGTTGGAAACCTCAATTGCCCTTTGCAGCCACACTTCATGTTACCTTTTCTAAAGGCATTTCAGGATTCTCCTGAAATGCCTTTTCTGGTGCCTAATTCTGGTGGCCCAGAATTAGGGAGAATAGTTTTGGATCAAAAAAAAAAAAAGATAGAGGAAGAGCAAGGGATGGAATTGGAATAACACTAGGAAAAGGAGGAGCTGCCAGGTGGGATTTCAGATTGCATAAACTGTTTTGCCATGATGCATTCAGCTCTTGTTATGTGAAAATCCATGTGCTGACAACATCATGGAAGGGGAAGAGCTTTTGGAAGGAGGCATCAGTCTGACAACAGGGGGATGTGCCCTGACATCCCAGGGTGGTCAATGCCGTTGGTAAACAGGATGCAGAGAAGATAAAAAAAATAAAGTAATTTTGGGACCATCATTTCCACTTCTCCCATTACAAAAAAATCATGAACAAGATGTGTTTTCAAGTAAAAATCAAGCAGCTGTATAATATTACTACAAAGTACCTGAAGGAAAGATCATGATAGAATTAAACTGAGAGAAAAGCAGTTATGGCTGTGAAAAAATAATCTTGGTTGTTTTCCTACTCAAATACAGGTATGCGGAGGAACATCACAGCATGGCAATGAGGTGATACTTGTCACTTGTGTGACAGAGACAAATTAGAACCCAGCCATCTCAGGGTGGGAATGATTTTCGTGAAAATTAATGACTTGATTATAAGGAGAAATGAAGCTTCTTCAAGGGGACATGCAAATAAAGGAGGAATCACTAAAACTGTCACCTGATGTAAAGCGAACATTACACAAAGAAAGATTGGTGGGATATTGTACAAAGACAAATTTGATGTGATATTAATCATATAGTGCCAGTGGGAGCAAAGAGGAGAGGGAGAGGAAGGATTCTGCATGGTATGTGTCTGATTTAGAGGAAGTGTTTGCTGCTGAAGTAGGGGATGAGAATCCCATTCCCAGGTGAGCTGGATGCATCCTCTGCACCCCCAGACTGCCGTACCTACCACTCTCCAGTGAGTTTTTCAGCTCCTATATTTTTCTAGGTGATGCTTCCAGCCCAGTGGAAGAGACTTGCCTCCTTTAATCTAGAGGCAGGGGTAACAGACAACCATTAATTTTAGCAAGTGCTTATAGTTTCCCAATGGCAAATCTGCAGAACGTGGTGGGGTCTGTATTGGGGGATTTCTGCCACCTTTGAGAAAGGGTAGGGCCACAAAGAACAAAATCCAGGGGCAATTAATTTCAAATTCAAGCCCAGCTTTACCTTCCTGGGGAAGAAACATGCTTGAGGACAAGCAAGGCAGCTGCACCAAAAGCAACATTTCTCTTAAGCAGGAGTATTTAGTGCATTAACGACTACAGACATGCAAGTAGCATGTTCTCACAAGACCTTGGTTTGAGTTTGAGGGGTGCCTGAGAAGTTATAGTAAGTTTTCTCTGAGTCCAAATAACCTGTAAGGTGTATATTTTTCTTCTACCGTCTCATTTCCTTGGGTGTGGAGAGCCCCAGGCCCTTCAGCCTGATGTAGGTAACACAACAGGATGCAAAGCTGTTCATCAGTGTTTTTTCTCATCCAGCACTACCAGTGGGAAGGAGACTGATGCCCAACTAGCTCTCTTGATTATGTATTTTGCCAAACGCAAGTTTGGTGGGAACTTTTCATGGCAAAGTGAGGGATCTTGCAGATCCCTACGAGGAAATTAAAGGGTAGTGCCATGCTCTAGCTGCACCTGATAAAAGGAGATGCGAAGATGAGCTGGTGAGTTCATGATGTGGTGATCTCGACTTCCTTGGCTGCTGAGCCGTGGGCAGCGCCGGTGGCATCGAGGCAGCTATGAGCTCTCTGCGTGGGGATGCTGGGGACAAGTAGGATAGATTTGTTCTGCTGGGAAGCATATTTTTGGCCCATGTATCTGCAGGCTCTGCCAGAAGCCCTGGAACAGTTTTCATACTTTGAGACACGTTTTTACCACATTATGGCTTAGATTTTGTAAGTGATAAGGAAAGTGCATGTTATGAGCATATGATAGCTTTCCTCTGGATGGTAGGGCACGGCTGAGGCAGGATTTGGGACTCGTCTTAGGGGCAGGAGGAACCCTCTTTCATTTCCAGTTTTTGCCTACATGTTCTTAGTCTACATACTTTAGAAAATGCCATTTTTACTGTTGGTAAAAACTGACATACTTGGTTTTCTAGCTGCATCACACCTGTATCAGAACAGTCTCCAAACATACTCCCTCCAGGCCAAGCACTGCCACCTGCAATTCCGTCTGTCTGCAAGATGGCTGTAGTATGTTCTCTTTTGCCAGGAAATAAATGTACTTTGCTAGTCCATACAGGACACTGGTTTTCCTGAGATGAGGGTGATGGCTTCATGCAAAGCCACAAGAAGCCTTGTGAAAATCAGTGTAAGAATGTGTGTGCAGTTATCATTCTGAGTGTTGCAGGCATCCCTGGAGCTGCTCAGTTTGCCTTGCACAAACACCCTCATAATGTTCACATTTAGCATGCAAGCTGGGTGCATGTTTCTGTGCTTTTCCGTGCTTTCAAAGCCTGATCCTGTGTGGTCACTTTATCCTTTGTTGGTTTGTTTATCTTTAAGAAGACCATGCCAGCTGCCCCTCCAGGAGCCAGAAAATACTCTCTGTTAACAGCAGGGTCAATTAATAGCAGGGTCAATTAATATTCCAGCTGAGACTTTCTCTTGATTTCCAGCAGAAAGTTTTGAAGCCTCCACCTTTTTCCTTTGGTTTGAAAGTAGTCACTGGGACTGTCTTCTTATTACCCATGTATATTTAAACATAAATTACATCTGACTGCGGTGACACTAATTAAAGTGGAGGCACTCAGATGCACCCCCCCTTGCGGGGAGTGCGGCCAATAAACCTGCCGTGACTGGCAGGTGTTTCGACCGCTTTAGACAACTGCAATTTCATAAAGTGTCCTTCTCCTCGACAAGGAGGGGACTGCCAGGCCCCCTCCAAGGCATCCGCCACCAAGCAGGGACCAGGTGGCTTCAGGGAGCACAGAGCTGGTACCCTGCAAGCCCACCAACCTGCTGGCATCTCACCCCATGGGTCTTTCCAAGGCTGTTGCCTCCCCTTTGCTGCAAACAGGGATTTCCTCCCCCCCTTCCTAAAATATGAAAGTATTTTATATTATCCTGGTGATTTTAAAATATCCCAGTGATGTGCTCCTGAGGTGTTTGACCAAATATTATTAAAACTCTCCAAGGGCTAATAATCCTGGAAGTAGCACAATGCCTTCTTGTGACATTGAAATAATTTAGTAATTTTACAGTACATTTGAATTTTGGCGTCACTCAGCCACTCGGTTTCCATTAACTTTGCCTGGAATTTCTTATGTCCGTGCACACAAGCAAAAGCGTCGTTTCTCCTTCATGCTCCAAAACGCCACCTGAATCACAATTGTGCTGCAGCTAATTGTTATTAATTAAGCTGTTCCTAGCAGCCCGAGCTGGATTTGTGCTTTTCTGTGGATGTAGTAAAAAGCGAATGAATTTGGTAAGCAGAGTATTGTGGAGAGGAAAGAGGGGAGCCCTGCTCCTGGGAATTTCTCTGCACCCTGCGAGGCGCTTTAGGGGTGGGTGTTTTTAAGGACAGGGCCATCAGATCTGCGAGTGGTGCAGAGACAGGCTCGTTACCATCAAATTAGCTTTGCTGACCTTCACTACCACTTACCAGGGAGGCAGCTCCAAGGACGTTTTGCAGTGGGTAAATTTGCTCTGAGCTGCTCCAGCTGCACGTGCTCCCGCATCACTTAAGCAGGCGGCCAAAGCCCCTGGCACAAGGCTTGGACGGGATCACATGCTGGGTGCCCTGTGCCCCCCGCTGGGGCTCCCCCTCCCACCTCCACCTCCTGCTCGTTTCCCAGGATCAACTGAACCGGATCATCTAGTGAAGTGAGCGAGAGAAAGGTATTAATGAAATGGGGACCCCGGGAGCAGTCTTCTTCCAGAGGGCTTGCGTTGGGAAAATTGCTTCTTGGCTTTTTCTTCCTAATGAGGCTGCTGAGAACGTGCCTGTTGCTTTCTTCCCGGTGAGGAAGAGCAAGGCACCTGTCATTCATCTGCCTTCCTCTGTGTTTGTTTGTGAAATTAAAATCAGTTGAGGCCCGTCTTTGGGCAGAAACGCTGTAATCTTTGTGTGAGAGGCAGGAGTAGGAAGCTGCTTTTGGTCTGTGGTAACATGTCATCCACGTCTTCAGAAAAAGCAGCCAGCTCTGTGCTGTGTCTTCTCTTTTTGTCCCCCTTGCCTTGGGTTAAGAACCAGAAAACAGATGATTTTGGCACATCACTGGGAAATGTTATTTTAACAGTGAGCTAATGGTTACCCTTTGCAGGATAAAGGTGCGCATAAATGTCCTCTTAAGAGGTCAGCAATAGTCTTGGGAATTTTCCAAGTCGAAAAGGATTGGGGAATGTCTTGTGTGCAGACATTAGAAATAAGCCCAAGAGCACAGCTTGGCAGGGAATGCCAACCACAGCTGGTGGTAGCTCCAGACTGGTCAGCTGAAGCCCTTCTGGAGCAAGCAGCATGAAAAGGGAATCCCTTGGAGAATCATCACGGGTGGTTGGGGTGGGAGTATTCCACACCACACTCAGTCTTGGAGAGATTTTCTCCTGCAATCCTCTCCATATGCCACTGAACTGAGGCTTTAATCTGTCCATGGATCCCCCTGGTGCTGCCAAGACTGTTCCTGGGGCAGCTCCAGTATTTTGCAAGGCATTGCCTTTCCTTGATCCCAAAAAATTCTTTGGCATTTTGCTGTTACATGTCTATTCTGCTGGTAGTGTTGTTAAGGAGGAAAATGACCCAATCTCAGATAGCAGCCTGAGCTGGGAGGTCAGTGAAAGGCTTTATGGCTGTGTGCAGGGTAAACCTACGTTATCCTGCTCTTCCAGAGTCTCTTACAACTTCATCCCAGGGCTGCTGGTATCATCATAGCCTCCTTGAACCCCAGAGGTGTTATGGCTGATGGATTTGGGCAGTTTGTTCCCCAAGTAAGGTTTGTTTCTCTTCTGTATTGCCGTCTTTTTGCTAAAGCACCTTTCTTGCCACGCCTGCAGAGGAGACCTGGCTGGTGCATGCACGTGGGTATATAGGTGGGAATGGCTCTGTCTGATGGGTTTCTGTGATCCACATAGTCAGCAGCAGGGAAAACCCTTGAGGTTTTGTGAGCTGGTGTGAGCACATTCGCTGCCTTTGCTTCCTCCTGCCTTCCCCGATTCCCTGCCAAGTGTGTGCAGGTTAGCCTGAATCCATAGTTGTTGAGGGGGAGGCAAGCTCCAGTTCTGATGGCTCAAATGATTAACCAGTCCTGCTGTTGCTGAGTGGAGGATTCTAAACTAATGGTGCTTCTGCTCTGGGGATTTACCATTTGGAAGATACTTTATTGCTATCTTGTGACATTTCCCTGCACTTTTATGCTCATTTATATAACTGTTTTCTTTGATTTATGGAAGGTTTTCTTCATGTATTACAGTGTCATAAATTGCATAGCCCTACTTTAAGTGGTCATGAATTTGAGATATTTACTAAACTGTGGGATGGGGGAAAGGGTGGAAGCCTTTTGAAAAGGCTTTTGATCCCAACCCCAAATGAAATAATCTGTCCTCAGTATAAATCTGAACCAAGCATCAAAATAAGTTGGCATCGTCTGGTTTTTTTTACTAACCAGCTGGTTGTGGCTTTTTTAGTGCAAAATGTAAGTTATTCATGTATGATAAAGGAATGCATGAGGCCAAACCCACACAGTGGTGACGTTTGCGTGGCGATCCCTGGAGTTCTGTTATATGAGGTTTGTAGAGTCTTTCGGAGGAGCAACAAATTAATGTGGTTTTTTTCATCAACCTCTCTCTTACTGTTCTCTCTCTCTTTATAAACCTGCCTCTTCAGATGTTATTTTTAGGACCCTCAAACGAGCTCAGATTTCCAAGGAGTGTTCAGTGGCCATCAGGGATCCAAAGCCTATCAAAGCCACTGGTCAGGCCTGTGAAATAAAGACCTTGGATTTTGATTTTGTTGGATCTTGCTTTGTAAAGGAAGAGAAACAGCTCATTTAAAAATTACTTTCTGAGTTCAGCTGTCAGAGAAGCTTTCTGTTGACCTTTACAAATTGATATTGTTACAATCAATGGATAGAAGTTTAAGGCCAGCCTCTGGGGATGGGGGGCACGTATAAACCAAACATTTATAAAATATATATGAAGTGCATTTTAAAAATCCAACAGAAATAACAGCAAACATTAACAGGGAACAAATTTGAGCAAACTGATCTATAAAGAATTTATAATATCTGATTTTGACAAGTATGGTTTGTTAGAACTTACCTTTTGGGATGATTTCTGAAAGTACATGAAACTAAAAATAAAAAATAAATATGCCTTAGGTTAGTGCAATAGGTTGGTTGAAGAAAACAATTAGAGATTTTGAAGTTGCTTTGCCAGATTCAACTGCAGGGAAATTGCGTTTGAGGTGCAGCGTGGACTTCGCCATGTCCCCTTGCAGCCTTGGGAATTGAAACTGTTTACAAAAAGCTCATTAGGAATTGTGTGAGGAGGGGCAAGTCAGTCTGCGATTTCAGCTGCTGGCTTGCTCATTTTTAAAGAATCGAGGAGATGCACTGAGAGGCTCATCAAACGCAGACACGCAGTTCTCCCCTCCCAGGTAAAACAGACAGAAGCTTCAGCACTGCAGGCATTTGCCTTGAATATTCTGCTCATTTACAGTGAGGTTATAAATTCAAATGCAAGCCCTGCTTCTGCCCCATTTGTGCAATTTAATAGCAGCTTATGCCAACAGCCTCAGTGAGGTTAAAAGTGGTCCCTTTACTTTCTTAGCAATGGGAAAATCATCTTGGCGTTAGAGTTATGGTCACTGTGCTGCTGTCCACCGGAGCTGAAGCCCTCAGTGGCCTTGGAAGAATTTATTGGGTACTCAGGCTTTTATTTAGCTTTTAATTATTATTATGTTTAATTTAAATTGTATGGTCAAGGACTTGGTTCAAAACACGTGGGTTTGAGAAGGTGGGGGTTTGGTGTTCACTTGTGCCTGCCCTCGTGAGCCTTCCCAGAGGCAAAGCCGTGCGTGCTCAGCATCCCACTGCTCATGTAAAACACGTGTCAGCTGCAGCAGGGTACTGGCTTAAGACTGGGCTGGATGTTTCTATGTGTAGCTTATTGAAGGAAAAAAAGGTTCTTGTGTAGACTTTAGTTATTGAAAGTTTGGTTTTTCCTGCCTGCAAACTGGTACCTGAAAGCATGGGGTTTAATAACGTGGGGTTTATTACATAGCGTACCACAGCCGGTGGTTTAAGGAAGGTTTGTGTAAAAGAGCACTTTAAATTAGTTCTTTGACTTGATGACCGTAGCATATACAACCACCACAGACCTGAGGACATGTCCCTGTTCCCACACCCAGTGTATTTTGGCTCCAGACAAGGTGCAGTGTCCACCTGCAGGCCCAGACAGCCTCAGCACAGCCCCTGCCTCTCCTTCCAGCTGCAATGCCATTCCCCTCATCTGCAATACTTCCAGGTTTCAATAATTGCCATTTTGGCTCTCTTACACGAGCTGGATTCTGCCACCTGCTTGACAGTGTTATCGTGTTGCTTGAGAGCCTGTTATTTTCATCAGTGAAAAATAAACTGTATGCATATTGGCTGAAATAGGGTATTTCTGTCGTCACGTTCTCCCACAGTGCACAGTCACCTCGAACCATTTGGGCAAAGAAGCACCAAAATGTTGGGTCTGTTGTTGCCTTGTCATGGGGACACCCATGCACCAGCATGGCCATCTCAGGTGCTCCCCATGAGATGTTGGGTTTTCTTAATTCCCAAGTGTTTTTCCAGGTACTTTTTGTTTAAGCCCTTCTGCAGTTTTGTCTTGCTGGGATGCTAGAATCTGGGGAGGTTGTTCTCACCAAAGGAGTCCTTTTCTTTCTGTGTTTAAATTTTTGGTTGTTTTAGTCATTTTTACTAGGTGGTATTTGGATTATGTGATAATTACTAATGTAATGCAAGAGAGATTTCTGTGGGAGATCTTGGGGAAATACCTTTTATATGTCATAAGTGGCTCGTACTTATGCTGTAAGGACACGGTTGTTGCTGTGTGCTTTAGTGGTGACTAATTACCCACAGTTACATTAGCAGATATAAAAGCACCTGTCCCACCTACCCTCTCTGAGCCACATCTTTTACATAAACGATGCTTAAATACTAGTAAGGAGGACCTGAGGGCTTGTGAGCTTCTTGCCAAGAGTATTTTAAATATAGTACAGGCAGTGAGGACTGCAATCCCGCTCCCACCACAGCGGCTGCCAGTGCTCCCACTGGATTTCTTGGGCTGAGAATCAGGCAGAAGCTGAATGAATGCGCTCCCTTGTGCATGCACCAACTCTGTGTGTTTGTACAATGTTAATTAAAATGCATTTAAGTTGAGTGAATGCTTGCAGTATTCAGGGGCCCTGTGGGGAAGGGAAAAGCAGAAAGGAAGGCAGGCAGGCAAAGGCCCAGGGCTGTCATGGAGCTGCGTGAGTCCCGGTGGAGCAGCAGGAGCTGCTGGGGAGAGCAGCCACCACTGCAGCACCATGGCAGTGCTCTGTGCAAGCTGAACAGCCCTGGGCCTCTGGGAGAGCACTGCATGGGGGAAAGAGCACTTCGTGTCCCCAGCAAAGCAGCCTGGTTTGTGAACTGGGAAATGATTTTGGGCCAACCTCACAGCAGATGTTACTGGCATCCCTCACCAAATTGATAGTTGTTGAATGCATGGGTACAAAAACCCGGTCCAAGTGCCTGACTTCCCTTTGCTCCCCCTGCTCCCACCTGTGAATGTGTTCCCCTGGTGCTTGTGGTCTGTGCTTCATCATCTTCCAAACACTTCTTCCCTTGGCATTGAAAAAGCAACCCAAATCCTTCCCCACTGCTGAGAGCTTTGGAGATTTCCACCACTTTGCCCTGATAGGGAGCCAGGATGCACTGTGATGCAGCGATGGAGGGAAACAGGCTGCATTGCTGCTGTACTGGAGCAGGACTTGGGACAAGTGAGGGCTGGAAAGTGGGGAGAGCAATATTTGTGCCCTCTTTGGTCTTGAACTTGACACTTGACTCTGTGTTTAGCTGCCCAAGAACACGTGGCCTTGTATTACATTGATTTATCTGCAGACTTATTAGTCTTAGAAGGCATTGGAGATGGTCTGTGCTTTGGTGCTGTAGAGGGAAGGAGTTTGGTTCTTGGCATCAAGAGTTAGATTCACATGCTAAATTTTGGGTGCTGCACTGAAGTGACTGACCAGTGCAGGAATAGTTGGTCTGTAATGGTCTTCAGCAGCAATAGGGAGAGCACTTCCTCTGTGTGATGTTTCAGAGCAACAGCAACATTTGTATGGACTAACTTGCACTCTGGAGTGGTGTTTCATTTCCTTGGGGAAGAAGCACAGGTCACTGGAAAAAGGGGTGCTGGTGATATTTTGATCATACTGGTAGCCCCAGTAGGGAGTCCAAACTGGAAGCCTGGTAGAAGGAAAAGGTCCTACTAGTGCTCAGAAGCTGGAGGGTGGAGGAGACCAGCATTGCACTTCAGAGCTACTTGAAAAACTTTTTATTGTCTCCACATGTGGCCTTACCTGAACTAAGCCAGATGCTGGAAGCAGAGACCTCTCAAATCTCCCTTAGATAATGTCTCTTAGTTCCTTCTTAAGGTTATGTACTTTGTTGAGAAGTAACTTGCAAATGCTGAAGATATTTCAGTAAATTATTTTTTGCATCCAGTGTGAAAACCCCACACTCTTCCTAAGCTACCATGGTGTGTAAGTGGCCGTAAAAGAAATCTTTTAATTTTAAATGTTTTTCTGTCACAACTTGAATGCTGGTGATTTGCCAGTGTGAACAATGGAGCCACGAGCACCTCCTCAAAGCTAGCCTGATGGGGATGGTGGTCAGCAGCGCAGTGCCACGTGTCACCCCCGTGTCACCTCCATCCCTCGGGTTCCCTGCCAGCTTGGAGGCTTATCTGCTGCCTCCTTGTCAAGAGTGAGTGCTTCCAGATTCACAGCAAGACCTCAAGGAGAGCCAGATGATAGAGCAGATGGTAGATGACTAATTTGGCAAAGTTAGATGAGTGGAAATTGTTTGCTTTAATTGCTTGTCAAGTCCAGTACCTACATTATAGTTAAGAAGCAACTATTTATCCTCAAAATAGAATGAAATGAGGAAAGGAAGTGTGTGTGCGTGTGTGTGTGTCTGGGAAGAATAGGAAGAAAAAGGGAATGAGAAGTACCCAGAGAAAAAAAATTGGTACAAAGATCTGAGGGGGAAGAACCATTGGTAAAACATTTCATATTAATTTCTGCCTTCTTTTAGTGATAGCTGTGCTCCTGCAGAACATTTTTCCTGGTTTTTTCCTTTCCAGTTGCTGTATCATAACAAATATGTGACAAAACTAAAAGAGAAACAATGCTGGAAGTACTGGCATAAAACAAGCTGATGATGACAGCTTGACGTGGCCAGCACAGGCCATTATCCTTGAAGTTTTAGTGTGTAAATCTAGACAACATTTTGATGCCGCTTTTTGGTGGGTATGAACAGGAAGGTACATCAGTAAAATACGCTGTGTAGCATCCACCAAAGAGATTTTGCGGAGTTCAGTGCAAGGAGAGAGTGCCATCAGCTGAGGAAGGTGTTATCACACATAGCTAATCCTCCTTGATGAAGTTACAATCACTGTCAGTCTTTACTGTGCCTAGCTGTGTTCCTGTTCATAAAACTGGGAATGAGCTTCTGTTTGTAGGTCTCACATGATCAGCCTCTGTTGGAGGTGGGACCACCCTGATAACATGTCCCTGTGTTATTTTTTTCTAGAAGTGCTAGGAAGCTTTTACAATGGCACATGAAATTATATTTGAGAATTTAGTGGGCAAATTTCAGGGAGTTAATGCTTCAGTTCCTGGTACTATCAACCCAAGGTCTGCTTCTTCATGCTGTGGAGAAGAAAGGCTATGGAAGGGCTTCAGTGTCCTTCTAGTATTGTGAAGGAAAGTCTGGATGAAAATTTTAGTTAAGTTTTTTATTTGACTTGATTTAGCAGTTGTGGAGAGCTTAACTTGGAAATAAAAAAAAAATAATATTAGAGCTAAGGTGTTAGGAAGAAATTTTTCACTGTGAAGGTGTTGAGGTGCTGGGACAACTTGCCCAGAGAAGCTGTGGCTGCCTCATCCCTGGAGGTGTTCAGGCCAGGTTGGATGGAGCTTGGAGAAACCTGGTCTAGTAGAAGGTGTCCCTGCCCATGCCAGGGGATTGGAACTCAGATGGTCTTTAAGATCCCTTCCAACACAGACCATTCTATGATTCTGTAATAGCACTACCAGGCTTGTGTTTCTGGGCCGTTTGGAATTTTGCGTGCTGGTAGAAGGGATTAAAGCCATGATGGTGTGGCTCACAGCTGCCATGGGCCAGCCTGTGCTGTGTCACCTCATCCCTGATGGACTGAACGGCTGCTGGATGGACATGCTGAGTGCTCCTGGCCATGTGGCTGTCCAGGGGTTCATGGCAGTCAGGTGGGTTGCATGTAACTGGATTCAAATGGGATGATAATTTTCTAGTGTAGAGCAGACCTTGCAGAAGGAAAATGCTTGTGCCAGCTGAGTTTTTTATTTAGGAGGACAGAGAAAATTATGCTCTCCATCATTACAGTCTCCCACCTAGGGAAAGAAAGCCCCCAGTTTTAAAACACTCTCCAAAACCACTGGGTTTACAGGAAAAGCTGCTGGTGACCTCAAGGAGTGTTTTGCCTTCTCATGGGAAACATCTGCGAGACTGTAAGTGCAGGCAGCCCTTGCTTCATTAGGACATGCCTAATTACAAGAAAATACAGGGCTTTTGCAGCTCATTCAAGGAGAGCTGTATGATAATAATGGAAGGATTAAAAGTATGTTTACCCCTTCTGTGTCTGTACGTGAGTGACAGGGTGCCTAGGCTGTTGCTGAGAGCATGGAGCGTAAAGTAATGAATGGGGATTGCTGTGGCATTCCTGGTAATTAGTCGTTCCTTAAGGGACTCGAGTATTCCCCCCCATCTGGGGGTCTTAACAAATTACCACGAGTGTTTGCAATTATTAATAAACAGTTCTGTTAGCTACCTTTCAAGAAACCCTGATGACGGTGCTGTCTGTAAAAACACAGCTAATTAAGTAAATAACTGGGAAGTACAGGAAAAGAATGTCTTAGAAAGAGATTCTGACTGTTGTTGGGATCCTTTCTGGAATGAAGGAATGTGTAATTCTCCTTTCATAAACACTCTCCTAAAACCAGTGAGTCCAAGGGTTTAAGCCTCCTCTTGTGTTTTTGACCCACTTGACAGACTGATTGACAAAGGGAGGTTGTGCTGTGTGCAGGTGGAGGTGGGTGCAGGGCAAATGGGCTGCCTCCTGTGTCCTTGCCAAAGAGATGATAATAAATATTTTATTATTTGAAGGAAAATATGTTCAGATGCTTGATATTGCAGTTGATGATGAGGATGCCTCATTGCTGCTTCTCTGAATGTGCTTTTGGAGAGAAGTGAGACACTGGTATTTCAAGTGGGGGTGACCATGGTGGAGGTACTGGGATTCACTCTCCTTGAGTAACTCCAGTTGTAGGCAAATCCAGAGAGGAGTTGAATAAGAAATTAAACAAGTTGATCTCCTCCCAAAAGTTAGCTTCTCTGTTGAGATGGGAGGGTTATAAAATCCGTTAGTATTACAAGAAACAGAACTCAATGGAGTCAATTGTGACTTCTTAATTTAACGTATAGATTTGTCATCAACAGAGCACAGCAAAATAATGGGCTAAAAAGCAAAAGCTAACGGACATTTTTAAATGTCTCCATTATTTGCTACCTTTGAGTGCGCATCCAAATGATTTGGCTTTGTTATTAAGAAAAAGTCAATGGGAAATTAATTTCCAAGTCATGTGCATGAATATTGATGAAAAACATGAATTCAGTTCAATACAGATGATTATTACTGCTGTAATTGGGACCATTAGGAGCTGAAACTGTCACTTTATGTAGCTGGTAATAAGTAAACAACTGAACATTAAGTATGAATGTGAGAGTAATGCCTGAAATTCACTTTTGTGATGGCCAAGCAGTGCTTTGCTCCTGCGCCCACCCAAAATTTCCCATGTTTGGGGTGTAGATGAGAAGCGCCCACAGGCTTGGCAGCCTGGCCAGTCGCAGTCACTGCTTTTTTGAGGCTTCCCAGATGGGAAGGTGCATGTCCTACAACTTTGGGATAACATTAGTGGTGAGTGTGTCTGCACAGGTGCTCTCTGTGAGGCTTTGCAGAACGTGGAAAGAGCAGGAACGGCAAAGCGTGTGTTGCTGGAATGATGTGTTTGAGAGCTTCATGGCACACTGGTGACCTGGTACAGACTGTCAGACTGAAGTTCCCCATCCCCCCCCCAGACTTGGAGAAAACATAAGGGGGCATCTGATTTTCCTGGGTGTGCATTGAAACAAGCACTGATGCGTTTTCCTCATGGAGATGCCTCCGTAAGGCCTCCTGAGCAGGTCAGAGTGTATGTGCCCAGAGATTCTCACCAGTGAGAAAAGCTGCAGGCTGGCAGCACATCTTAAGCTGCTACTCCTTGCCCTCTGTTAGAGTCAGGGAGTGAGTATTTTTTATTAACCAGGAAAGGTTGTGCTGCAGGAACAGTTAAAGCACACAACCTTTATTTTCTTGCCGCTCATCGGTTTCTGGGGCTATATAAAATAATACAATATACAACAAAGTGCTTCGAAGAGAGTTTATGAAATATAGATCATAGTGGTTTTGCATGGCATGACAAGGAATTACGTTTTGTCGTGCTCGTGTTTATGCCGATATACAGCTGGAACATCCCTGCAAATATATATTATTTTGGCACTTAATTTTAAAGAGCTTCTACAACACATAAATGCCTCTTGCTGTTTTAAGAGATGAGCCAGGAAGATGAGTGGGATATGTTTGTGCTCCGTGTTGAGCTCAGGGACAGAGGGACTGGGAATCCTGTGTGACTCCTGCTCAGCTCCCACTTTGAATGTGGTCACTTTAGTGCTTTTTAATTACCTTGGCAAATCAGACCCAGAACAATTATTTGTGCTGTGGAGCGGCTGGAAATTGCCACATGTGGCTCAAAATGGGGCATAAAACTTGTTAACTACCAGTTCACAGCCTGCTTTCTGGCCTGTGTCCCTTCCAGGTTTGGCTCCCTGTGGCATCTGTGGGCAAGCTGGAGCACCTTTGATTGTCTGTAGCAGCAGCATTTCTCCGTCATGGCAGGAGTGCCTTTTTACCCTGTTAGTTGTAATTTACCTTAAAAAACTTGCCAAAAGGAGATGTAATCTCTCTGTCTTAAAGGACTCCCTGCAAAGGATGTGAGGTTCTGTCCCAGCCCTTCCCCCTGCCAGTGATGAATTATCTTACCCGCTTTTCTTAAATACTTTCATAGTTTCCTCTTTCGTATTTTGAATGTGGCATAATTATCAGATGCGTCAAAAAATACGTTGTAAAGCTGAAACTGTTTAATGACTTATTGTAATAATGGATTATTAATGATCCATGGTTATACCCACATTTACTTTGGGACTTCAGTTTGTTCTGCTGGTCGGGGCTCTCTCCCACTCCGAGTACTGTTTTGGCATCAACTGCTCTGCTGGTTGGGTACTGATGGAAAAAAACATGCACTTCAACACCCTGCAGTCGATGTAGGATAATCACTTTTGGTATGTGACTTGATTTGAGCCAATTTGTAACCCAATTTTGTTGTTGTTGTTGAGGGGAGATGACCATTCTAGTCAGCCCAGAGCTGCAAAAGCCAGGCCAGGTCATGCAATGGTTTGGGAGGACTGACCCCAGGCAGTGACTTTCCCTGGTTTCCAAAATTTTGTGGCAGAGCAGGCTGGGAGGAGCTTGGTTCCATAGACGTTTTGCCACGTATTGGGCAGGCAGTAAAGGCCCAGGTCTGAGCTGGCACAATGAGGTGTTCTGTGTAACAGAGGACTAGAGGGGACTGCTTTTTTTAAGACAGACATTAAGTGCTTGAATTACTAGGAGAAAAATTTGAAGGATCAGCATGATTTATTTTAAATTTGCTTTAAAGGTTTTATTTATCCAAAAAGAATTGATTTCCATAGCTGGGAGTAGTTACTGCAGTGATTTGGTTGTACAAAATTAATCTCAGCTGAAGAAAACTCGTAGTTTCACATCTGGGCTGGCTTCACCCCCGCTGAATCCTCTTGCAAGAGCCAGCCCCAGGTGTTCTGCCTCCTCACAGCAAACAAATGGCTGCATTAGCTTTCAGGAAACGTTTAATGGGTGTGCAACACGCAATACCAGTGTTGCAGTATATAGCTTTATTAGCTGAGCTGCTGGAATTGTTTTCTGAGCTATGTTGATCCTTAGCACCGATTGCAAAATGGAACAGAAATTATTTATTAGTCCTTGGGAGCCTTAAGACAGAATAATACTTATCTGCCTGGAAACATGGTCAGTGTTGTTGTTATAGATGCTGCTGTGTTTAAAGAAGAAGCAAACAAACCCATTTTGTAGTTGGTAGTGCATTTTCAGATGCACTGGCAGGGCCAGGTGTGTGTCTCCCTGAAGGGTGGCCAGGCTTGTGGGGCAGGTCTCGAGGTTGTTCTGAATAAAACTGTAAATATGAGCTAGGACAGGGCTTTGTATTTCAAAAAGAAAGATGTGCTGTCTCCTAGTAGCAGTGGTTAATCCTTCCAGGTATTTCCAGTACAACAAAGCTATGTGAGGTCCCAGTTTGACCATGTCTTTCCATCAAAATGGCTATTAAAAATATTATAAATAAACTCTTATTTAGATATAGTTTGCTTTAATTAGTAAAGTTTTACCAGAAAATATTCAGAATGGGAATGTTTGTGGTTTAAATTAAGCAAATGAGGAGGTAGTTGTTATTTTAGAACCTGAGCAAACCAAGCAGTTTTTTCTTCAATGCAGTATAATGAATGTATGTAAAATATTTCAAGTTTTTAAATTTAGTGAGAACTTTGAAATTTTACTATTAGTAGATCATAGAGAGAAATAAAATAATATTACCGTTTTTACTTTGGTTAGTAGATCAAATGTGTATTTGGAGAAGAAACCTTTGCAGTGCCTGCTCAGCTTTGGTCTGTGTTTAGCCATCAGAAACACAGAACCCAAAAACGATCTGATCGAGCCTTTGTCCTATGAATGGTTTGCAATGAAACCAGCCCTTGCTTGCCCTCCCCGGTGGGGAGTTACAGTTCAGCAGGAACAGATTTCTGCTGCCATTTTTAGGGCAGAGGGAGTTTCCTTGGGAGTAAACTTTGAGCAGTTCATGGGTTTCTGCCTGCCTCCAGAAGCCCTTTGCCAAGAGGCTGCTTGAAGCTCGACTTGCCCTGGCATGAGAGCAGATTGCTCTGCAGCAGAGAGACCACAGTGGGAACAGAGATGAGAATTGTTCCCATTTCTATTAAAAAAAAAGGGGGGGGGGATTGGGGGATGTAGTAAGCAAACAGTCAATAATAATAGCACTACTCCAAAACCTAATTACTTTTGATATTTATAAAAGGACCTGCATCATTCAGAAGTGCATATTTTCATCAATTTTACTGATTATGCCTCCAGTCATGGAGAGTTTTGTTTGTATTGATCTAATCCAGGAATGGGAATGGCTCCAGAAGTGCTATTCTGGTGAGGCTCCTGTTTTGCATAATATAATGCCCATTTCAAAAGTTTTGATGTACTCAGATTAATTTACTCACAGTTAAGAACAACCCACAAGCTGTTGATTAATAGGAAAAGTAAGAGCAAAAAAAACTCCAAACCAGCCCAGCCCCACGCTTGACCATTTAGGCAGCGTCGCAGACCCGACAGGCTGAACACTGCATGAAAAGCTGCTATTCTAAAATGCTACTTCTGTGTTTCTTTCCCTCATTTATTTGGTCATTGTATGATGTGTGACAGACTAGTGGACTGAGCTGAGCTGGGATTCTGTGGTAGCTTTGAACTCGGCTTCAAAATGCAGAACAGAGTAGTATAATATTAAAGGTCATCCTTTGAAAACTGTGTTAAGATGGTATTTCTGTGCTTATCCAACACATCTCTGCTGTACATTCAGCCTGGGACTGAATGTGTTTGTCACTATTGTCTTTCTCCTGTTTATTATTTATGGGTTGCATAAAGCTGGGAAGAACTGGGGTGTTAAAGAAAGTGATGAGGAAACCAGTGTTGGATATAAATCTGGTCAAGTTGCTCTCGGCTTGTCCAACAGACTGTTCAGAATAGGGAAAAAGTTGAATTATCCAGGTCAGCTTGGCTGCACAGGTCTCTCCAGCCTTACATCCTTCAGTCTGAGATTGGAGGGTCTCTGTCCAGTGTCTGATGCTGTCACTGGCAGGACTGGTAGGGATCTGGTGAGACCTGGGTTTGACCCTTTAGGTGCTCAGGCCAAATGATTTTGCACTTTTCCTGCATTTCTGCATTTGATGGTAAATAACAGCATTTCATCCCATTTGGTGAGATGTGTTTAAATTGCTGAGATGATCACAGATCATATTTGTACCTTCCCATCTCTACTGCTGATATTCAAGTAATTTGTGCAGGGGTGTTTGTTGCGATTGCCTGTATTGCTGTATACAAACTATATTTCCTTCTCTGCTCCTGTGCCCCTCTCCCACACTCATCCTGATTGTTTGTCCTGTGATTTCTTGCAGTGTGTGCTGGCACCGAGAACAAGCTGAGCTCCCTGTCTGACCTGGAGCAGCAGTATCGAGCCCTGCGCAAGTACTATGAGAACTGCGAGGTAGTTATGGGCAACCTGGAGATCACCAGCATCGAGCACAACAGAGACCTCTCCTTCCTGAGGGTAAGCAAACTTCTGTTTTCCTTCTCTCTGCCTTCTGTGTTTAGGGGAGCAGCTATGGGTGCTGGGCTGGAGAAGGGCAGGTGTCCTTCCCACCAGGTCCAGTGTGATATAACAGGATGATAAAATGTCAGGGATGTGGAGAGAACAAGAACAATGTCAGTGTTGTGACAAGTGCTCTGAGTTATTTAGATTTAACCAGGTTTTGGGGGAGAAAGCCGTGACACTGCACAGAAAGGTGTCATCTTGCAGGTCTCTCACTGTGTACTGCCCGCAGGTACGGAACAGGTAAGGTGGAGCTTGGGAAGGTCAGAGAATTGTGCAGGTAACCACTGGAGGCTTGGAGAAGCTAATCCTAAGAAAATGCCAGATATGGACTGATTGTCAGACAAGCTAACAATGTTTGTGGAGCGTTGTGATTGTATGAGACTGGAGTTATCAACCTAATTAAGTCTTCAGCATCCAGGGGAAATCTCTAATAGATAAAGACTGTCCTGCCACTATGGAGCCTGGATTACACACTCCCTCAGTCCTCTTTACAACAAATTTTGAGTAAATGTCATGCTTTTGGGTTTATGAAGGAACATTTTGGTGTGGTTTGTACATTCCCTGTTACTGTGCTAGCAACCACGAGGAGGGAAAGGTGAATGCCAAATTAAAAGAATTTAAGCCCATTGTTATTTGACATTTCAAAGCTAATTATGTTTGAAGAAATATCCCAGTAAAGAAGTGATCCAGGTAGGCATCTGAGATCGCTGCACACATGGAAGAACTGGTGTGCAGGTCTGAGGGCCACAGTAGCCAGGCACCCCACAAGAGTGTTATTGCCGTCTGTGCTGATTGTACTCTCCAACAGAAGTTCAGCTGTGACACAGATAAGGGTTTACACTGCTCATATCACATGGTATCACTCTCCTGTACTTCTGCAGAATGCTGATGTCGCATTGCAAGATGCATGTCTGTATGTAAATGGCATTTTCATAAAAAGCACGTAGCGGGAGCGATGGAGTTTAAATCTGGCAGCAGGAGAAGGCAGCGGAAGTCAGCCTCAGCAGGTTGGGTTACACTCAGTCATTCAGTTTGCTGGGTCTCGGGTGAACTAAGTGCTCAATTCCAGTTTGTAAAAATGTGAATTTTCCACTATGGGTTCTAACAAGGGCAAAACCAACTCCCCAGCAGCGTGTTTAGCTTTGCTTCACATGGAATTTGTTGGGGATTTCACAGCACTGTCATTCTATGCATTGGCCTATTTTTACTCTTAAGTGTACACCAGGCTGCTAAAAGATTCTACAAGCAAAATTCAGCTACCAGATACGTCTGGAATAAAGTTTGGGGTGCTAATTGCACTCAGACTAACAGGTTGCTTGTTAATTTGAGCGATGAATGCCTCGGAAGTAAATGCTATCTATACATTTCACAGTTGTGACAGGTGGAGAAAACACATATGCTTGTGCTCTGAAATAGATACAGACTTGGTGCAGCTGGACCAGCGTTTCCCACCGCATTAGACAGGTGGCAGATAGATGCCTCCTGCGAGGGCAGGGTCCCTGCACTGATTCAGGCACTGCTGCAGTTTCAGATGCCTCCCGAAACCCCTGACTGGGCCATCGTGCATGGCTCAAATTCATAACAGACAATTCTTCCACTGTGGCTTCCCTTCTTTGTTATGCTGCCTGCTGGTAGGTAGGGAAAGCAAATTATTTGGAAATTAGGGAATTAACATTCCTTGTGGAGAGCTGCTATAAGCAGAGTAAAATATTGGTGGAAAGACAGCAGTAAAATCAGCAAATGGGAACAAGAAGGAAGGGCCATGTGTAGTAAATGAAGGTGGTTTGGGCACTTGTGCTTTTTGGTGACAGCTACTATCACTGTTTTATTAGTTTTATTGCTTCTCTTACCTGCATCTGCCCTCTCACAGATGTCTCAGCAAAAAAAAAGCAGAACTTTAAACAAAACTCAGCAAAATGGAAGTCTAGTTAATATGATAAATTGTAGTCATTAAAGTAGAAAACCAAACAGAGGAGAACATGTTCTTGGGGAGGCAAATAAATAAATAAATGTTGGCGCATTTACACTAATAATTCAACATTCATTAGTTAAGCAGTATTACTTGTTTTATCATATTAAAAATGGTTTTAATGGCCAAATGAAGGTGGCAGATGGGAGATAACTAGGAGAAAGGCTGATTGTCTCTCTCAGACTTAAATATGGTCAACTTGTTGTGCAAGATGATGCTCTTTCAGCCTGCTCTAGGTTTTTAGTCTCTGTTACAGTAATTGCCCTCTTCCTCCACAAAAAGAACTTCAGGTGTTGGAGCATCCCTGGGTTTTCTGCGTGCCCAGCTGATGAGTACCATGGCTCTGTGTGCTCACCTGCCTTCTCCTTAGTGCTCAGCTTAGCTGGGCAGCCTCTCACTCCAGGACAGAGGGAAGACCCAGCGAGGACGCGCTGAGCCTTTTTTATCATGCAGTAATAAACAAATAGCATAAATGAATTGAAGTGAAAAAACCCCATAATTTTATTTACCCTTCAGAGGAACATTAAAGATCAGCATTGCATCTCTCATATTTATTTAGACATTTATTCCCTAAGTTGATTTGCTTTATGTCTATGAGTTAGCTCTCTGGATATCTGCTGATTAAGACTAAAAGGGGCTGTCTGTCACCTGATTGAAGTGCTCAGCCCCTTAAACTTCCAGGCCTGCCAGCTAGTGCATGGCTTTGAGACCATGAAGAGCTTCATTTCTGTAAGAAAGGATTGCATGTACCAGTGGTTTTTTTCCTAGCATTCTTGTATGTATGCAGAACAGGACTACAAATCTTCTGTGTTTATTTAATGTGTTTTATTTGACTTTCTGGTTGTGTTGCAGTCTTGGTATTACTTGGCTGTGGGTGGCCAAAGCAGGGGTGAGCAATTGCAATATGAACTTGTGGTCTCTATGTGCTGCCCTCCAGCTCCATCAGCTCTGTCACTGCTACTTGGTGCTTCCCTGCAGTGTGGCCACAATGTGGGAGTCATGACAGAGGAAAGGAGCACTCAGTAGGAAGCGCAGAGGAAAAGTTTTGTCTAAGCATAAGTGTTGAGTAAGGCAAGATGTTTCTGACCCCGGGCTGATAGCCATCTTTCTTTGTCATTCATTTTAGGCTTAAGGTAACCACAGAGAATGTACAAAGGGATTATTCAAGTCCTACTTCTGCCAGCTTTGGCAATGAAATGAGGCTTAGGTTAATGCAGCACACGGCTGTTGGAGTCCCACCTCCCTATCCTGGCCAAGGTGGGTTCACCACTGGCGAAAATGCTGCAGTATGGAAAGGCACTTTTTGTTTCTAAGAGCATGATTGAACTGGGCAGGACAAATAATTGGGTGGAAGTCAGGCCCTTAGAGCTCTCTTGTCCCTGTCATGTGTCCAGGCTTACCCAGCAAGGCAGCAGTGACAGTGGGAAGGGGTCAGGCTCCATCTCCCACTGCTTCCCAACCCCCCAGCATCCTTTAACCAGTCGCACGGGCCAGGCTTCTACACTAGGATTTGCTCTGTAAAGATTTGCTCTAGATAAGCTGGTTGAGCTGGCTCGTGTCTTGAGTGAGCTGAGATTTCCTTCCCTGCTTTGGACTTGAGAAAAAAAATCTTGAGACAAGCTCAGATAGTGCACTCAGATCGTTCATATTGCAAGCGACTGTTTGGTTTCAGAAGTAGGAACCTATTATAGTTTCACTTGGTAAAGCTGACAGTTAGTATTGAGGGCAGTTCATATTTCTTAAAAACATCTCCATATTCAATTTTAGAAATAAAATACACAATTAGTGTATCACAAAACAATCTTCTGCAAGCACTCCTGTTCTCTTAAACATATTTGCTAAATGAGAGTTATCTTTGACTAATTCCCTGTCTTTTAGTAATTGACAGTCACTAAATTGTCTTCTTGTGCCTGAATTCTATTTAACCAATTCAGATTGTTTATTTTTGAAGACATGACCAAAGTTCTGTGCTGTTCCCTGCCATAACTCTCCCAAATGATTATGAAACTTATTTCTAACTGCAATCAACAGCCTTCAAAAATGATCTTGCACTGCTTTCTTTATAAATCCATTTTTCATTTACCTCAGTGGTCCTCGTGTAGCACCCTCAGGCACAGCTACAGTGGCAGCTGCCTGCCTACCATTTAACAGGGTGGGCATTTCATAGTGGGCAGCTTTACAGCTGCTGCAGTTACTGCAGAGATGTAGAGTCCCATCTTCCCTCTGTCAGCACATGTTACCCTGTGCTCGGTGAGAACCTGGGCTGGCCCAAACTTAGCACTTATAGTCACATTTAGACTCTGTGTGGCAGATGGGATTTGGTGATTTGGGATTTATATTTTTTTGTTTCTGGTTGTGTGGTATTCTTGGAGGAAGTTTTGGTGAGACAGACCCCTTCGAGGGTGGAGGACTGCCAGAGCACCCACAGGAAGAGCTGGTTGCAAACTATGCTGCCTGGCCCTGTGGCATTCAGAACTGCTTCTGATTAAAAAAACCATAACTAATTTTTTTTTTTAAGGCTTTTTGGTCTTTTATAGCAAAACAGGGCTAAGCAGACCCTTTTGAAAGCTCTGGCAGCAGAGCAGAGTGGAGATGTTGGCACAGAGGGAGTCTGCAGTCTCAACAGACAAATCGGGAAGGGGAGCACAGAGACAGAAGGGTATTGCCTTGTCCAGTTCACTTGGCAGATCACTGTGATGATGTGTGTGGCTCCCCAGGGCCTGGCAGCACAGCTCTGCATCCCCTTCTGCAGCAAAATGGTATCTTAGTGCCCATCTGATAGGCTTCAGTAAGGTCCCAGCTCAGCAGAAAGGAAGTGGGATGTGGAGTGTTGTGCCTATCAGAAGTTCCCTGAAGGACAGGCTGTGGAGTGGCTGTGTCTCTGTGGAGGGGAGTTTTCCCTAGCAGTGGCAGGAAAGCATTGCAGTCTGGCCCTACCCCAGCAGAGGGATTTTGGGGAGGGTTGCTGGGCAAAGTGGCTCTGTAGCATTTGTTGCACAGTGAGTTGCATCACTTGCCAGCATGTGTTTTATTCTTGGCTGGCAAAAGGCAAAGTGGCCCCCAGGTAATTACAGAGCTGGAAATCAAGTACATGTATTTATGTGTTTGTAATTGCCCTCCCAGGACCTTACCTGTTAAAAAACAAAACACAAAGAGCTGGATGGTGTGCCAGCAGCGGTGTGAGGGTCAGGCCTGTGCATGCCACACAAATCCATGTGGAAAGAGGACACCTCCAGCTTGCTGTGTGAACCTGGGTAGAGCATCCTGTACTCACAGCAATGAATACAACTGCTGTGCTGGATGGGTTACAAGACACTGGTGACATGCCAGGCCATGCTTCTGTCGTGGACAAAATGTGTTACACAGGCTGTGATCAGCTGCCAGCTGTGCAGGGTGAACCTGAGCCAAGTTTAAAGTGAGCCGGATCCCAAAGTTGGAGGGTGGAATGGGAGCAAAGGCTAACTGCA
This sequence comes from Lepidothrix coronata, assembly GCF_001604755.1. NCBI lineage: Eukaryota > Metazoa > Chordata > Aves > Passeriformes > Pipridae > Lepidothrix > Lepidothrix coronata. The sequence continues at coordinate 2,098,143 of NW_016690345.1, read as the reverse complement.
AAAAGCATGTGTGCAAAAAGCTCTTCTCCAGAAGAACAGCTTCTTCTGCCATTTCCCATTGCTACTGTAGAATTAGTAGCTTAAAATAGTTACAGTGGTGTAAACTGATCTCAAAATGGCTAGGAAGTTTGGATTGCTGAGGTAGGGAATGGCACAGATTTGCGTGGTCTCCTAGGCCTGTCCTTGCTCAGAAGAGGGTAATGAAGTGCTGTAGCCACAGTGAGTAGCTGAGTGCCAGGTGCTGTTGCAGTAATTGGTGTTCCCATTGCCCTCATCCCTTTATCTTGACAAATATCACACTCCATGTAGTCCCTATCATAACGTTACCCAGCTCCTTCCCAAACCCACCACTCCCAGGGCCTCTCAGCTAGTAGTTAAAAGCCATCCAGCACTTTCTGACCTAAACGTCTTTAGAGGTGTTACGTTATTTTTGTGCTTCAGTTGCTTATCCCCCTCATGTTACACTGAGAAGAGATCACACGCATCTCCACAGTGTCTGCTCTCTTGTGCTGTCCCAGTCAGGTGTCTGTAATGCAGGTATGTCCTTGTAACTCCACAGACTGCCCTTAGAGGCCCCTGTGCTTTCCTTTCTTGGATGCTCAAAACCCTGTTTTCAACAGCCTATCTTGGTTTCAAGCCATTTTTTGTAGATACAGAACATTAACTGGTCACTTCAGGCCCCTGCCAAGGCCTCTAGTCTAAGCCTGTGGCTGCTGCTGCTGCTGGATGCAATTCAGCAGCGTAGGGTCCCTGCTCACACCTCCCCTTCCTTCTCCACTGAAATCTGGGTTCATGGTTGGACCTGATGATCTTAAAGGTTTTTTCCAACCTAAACAGTTTTATGATTCTATGAAAAGCTGCCTGTGCAGCCTCCAGCCCCTCATCTGCCTCCTCCCTGCCTTTCTGCCAGGATTTCTTCCTTGTGCCTGGCCACACTCCCTACCTGGGGACACAAACAATCCCATGTGGCAGACAGCTGCCCTGCTGTGGTGTCCCTGTGCCCTGACTGTGCCACCAGACCTCGGTGGAGCTGCAGAACATCGAGGGATGACCCTGAGCCCCCTGCCACCTCCCACACCCCTCTTGCCCTGCTGTGACAGAGCCTCTCACCACTCGGCTATTCCTCTTTGGCTCTTGCTGAGACTTTTTTGACATTTACAGACCTGACAGCTTTGTCTTTCCACACAGCCAGTGCTTTCATTAGTTCCCAACAGCCGGATTTTAACCCTGGTTTTACGCTCCCGACAGCCTTATTCTTTTATTTTTATAGCTGTCCTGAGCATTGCAACACGTAGAATAAGTGGTCTGCAAGACTCTGTTCTCTTCCGTACACAACACCAACCTCCTCTTCCTAAAATAAACAGAAAAACCCACTTGCACAACCTTTTTCCCTACTCTTTTCCCCCCCTACCACCAATGCAACAGCACCAAGCAGCCCAGATCAGCTCTGCATTGGATTGGGCTTTGCTTTCAACTGAGATGAGATTCTGCAAGCAGTGCTCTTATACTTGAATGAAATTTGTAGCTTCAGCAAAACAAACATAGAAGAGAATTAATATACAATTAATCCTCAAGCTGGGTTTGCCAAGCTGTAACCAAATATATGTAAATTAGCTATTGCCCCATTAATTTAGCAATTATTTTTGGTGGCTTTGTATGAAAGACACAGTTTGAAATAATCACTTCTGTTTAGAAGGAGAGTTGGGTGCTGTGGAAATGCAGGTTCCTGTTTTGGTACAGTGATGGACTCTGAAGTGACCCTTGGTGTCTGTGTCTGCTGGATGCTATGTAACTCCCCAGGCAGCACTTTTTTGGAGAAGGTTGTAATAGAGGAGGGCTGCAGATGATGCCCTTTTCCAGGATAGCCTGGGATGGTGCTGGGCAGCTCCTCACATCCCACCTGCTGCAGAGCTGCTCTTGTGAGTGCTGCTGAAACTGGTGGCTACATTCCTTTGTGATCATGTCCCTGTGATTGATTTGTTGTATAAAACACATGCCATCATCTGCATGGAGAGAGGAGTAGGTGTTGGCAGTCAGCCCTTCACTGAACAGCACCCCCGTGCTCATGAATGGGGCATTCTGAGAGGCTCCCCTGCCAGAGCTCTGGGTGGACGTGGGCATGGATCCCAACATGGGGCTTGCTTTCCCTCTTCTCATTGTTGGCAGTGGCCTACAGGAGAGCCCAGCTCTCCTGCAGCCTTTGCCTGTGTGTCCTTGGTTTAGGGGAGCATCCTTCAGCTGTATCATGGGGAGATAAGAGGTCAAGATTTGAATAATCCAGGATGATTAAGGAGTCTCTTTAATTTGTCTTTTAGCATTTCCCTTTCAGCTCCTGTTTTATGGGAGGTACCACATCTCCAACTGCCTGGGAAGCCTGTCTGATTCATGTGCAAGGCAGTGGTAGCAAGTCTGGAGCAGGAGAGAGATAAAAGAAACCTGACTTAAATTATTCAGAGTAACCCAGACCCACGCACATGCTCGAGATCAGTAATATCCTTTTCACTCGCTATCCCATTTTCATGGTTGCAGCAAAGCTGCCCTTGGTTAGGCAGAGCAGAGCACTGGGGAGGTGATATGGGGTGACTCCCCCATGCCCAGGGTCTGCCCCAGTCCTCCTTGTGATGTGAGGAGGGGGTCTGTCCTTCTCACTGGTCCTGCTGAACCTCATGAGCCTTTCTGGTAGCTTTTGGGTCCTGCAGGGGTGCCCAGGTGGGCATGGGATGCACAGTGTGGGAGTGCTCCTGCTTGGGCCAGCCATGGCTGCAAGTGATGTTTGCCGTTCAACAGAATTGCCACCAACTTTCCAGCCCCCTTGCTGGGAGATTATGAGGTGTAAAAGACTCTAGTACCAAAAATGTGCTCAGGAAGTAGGGATCATTGCTTCCCTTCCCATGGTGATCCAGGGTAGCTCCTGGACCAGCACTATCACCTCACTTATGCACTGGATGACCTGCCTTTGCCTATGCATGGCCAGCCAAGTGTCTGACAAACTGCTTTTGCTTTCCAGCTGGTCCTGGCACCCTGAATCTTAGCCACCAACAAAAATACACACCCAGAGTCAAATATTTAACATGAACAAAAACAACTGTCTAGGCTTGTTAAATTTTATTTTTTTTATTAAATACATACTGTCAATTTATTTCTTTTCCGATTGTTTAGTGCCTCATCAAACTCTTCCTTCTGTCTGTCCATTAAGGAATCTGATCCCTGTGTGTCTACAAAATATGTGTGGCTAAGCCAGAACCTAGAAGTTGCTGTGATGAGTGCTATAAAAACGCTGGTAGTGGAGGGGAGGACATCACTAAAAATAAAACAGTGCAAACTTTCTTAATTAGATGTTGTTTCTCTTCGAAGCTGATCTTCCCTCTAGGCCAATGAAACCAATTATACCCTCTCTTTCAACCACCTTATGTTGTTAATGATCTGACTCTTGTAAATGTAAACCTCTCCCCTACCGATGCCTTTGGAAATGCTGGCCTAATTGAAGCTGGAGAAAAGCAAACAATGGAGTAAAGCTAAACTAACCAACAGAAAAAAACCCGTAGTTGCAAATGCTTTTAAATTATAAATAGATTTGTTAGGTGGTAAAGCAAATGAGTAGTTTTCTTCCAGTCATAGAAAGAAAGGTTATGTGGTGTAAATGGTGAGTATAATGAGGTCTCAAGTCTTAACCTCACCTAGGAGATGGCATGAACTCCACCTTCTTCACTCTGTTCACTGAAAGCTTTGCTTTATTTAAGCCTTATTTATTCTCTTCTTTGTCTGCTCTCTAATCCTTCAGTGGAACAGAGACTGGAGTTGGGAGGCACAGATGAGGTATAGAGAGAGATATAGCTACATATGTACCTGTGGTATGGCAGCCTATGGCAAGTGGAAGTGTGTTATACTTTCAGTAACATTCTCCTGTTTGTCTGAGCATTTAGGTGATATGTGGCCAATTTTTCCTCTGGCCTTCCCTCTTTCCAATCCCACTTTACTATGGAATAAACTGAAATTAGACAAACTGACTGTTAGAGAGCTGAATAATCTTGCATTGTAATACACTGACTCAGAGTCCTGGATCAATGGTCTTGAATTGCTGTTAAAATCCATATGAAAAGGAAAGCAAAGTCTTTTGCTGTAAGCTGTGTCAAGGGGTGGAGGAGCAGAGGGGTGGATTGAAGCTTAGCCAACAGTTTTTGTGCTAAACTGGATCAATTTTAAAGGTTTCCTCTGTAGATGCCTGCCGGAGGGCTTTTATAGTTCAGAAATGTCAGCACAATTGTGCAGATTGCAGCATTCAGCAAGAGCAGCTCCCACCTCAAACCTGATACCAGCACTGGCCCCACGTTGCAGCCCCACATGTCACACAGACATCCTGTGTAGGTGCCCAGGATGGCTGGGAGAGGGGAGAAGTTGGCCTTCATGACCATCTGCCTCAAAAAGAACATGTCAAGGGAGGGTTTCAAGGATGTGTGTTGGTGAAAGCTGCTCCATTGTGTGGGGCTGCTCTCAGGAGCCAGAGAGACTGGAGCTGGCCAGCAGGGAATAGGATGGAAAAGTGGAATCAGAAGGTTTTGGTTAAAGAGTCAAGTATGAGGATCATGTTCAAGGCAGTATTTCCACAGGTGGTTAAGCACAATTGGTTTCATCAACTGGTACTCATGTTTGAAGTTAAGTAAAAGGGTAACAGTCCTGCATGCTGTATTGAATAGCACACAGTGTTTCTTTTCACACTTTAGTGGTCATTAGTCCTACCAGAGAGAAAGAATGAAGTGCTCTGAGGTAGTGTCTGAACATAATAAACTTGAAAATGTCAAAAGGCAAGGTAGAAATATCATGCTCATTTTGACAAAGCTGCACTGTCTTGTGCAGGAAAAATTATGTCAATAGCTTAATGTTGTTCACTGAAAAGAGAAGTTATGCCAAAAATGCATTTTTTTACCAGAGTTTATGCTCATGCTTTAAGAAAACAACCTTAATGAGCACAAGGTGGAGATGAGACCCTCAAAGTAAATGCTGTTCAGTTTGACCATGATGAGAGAGATGTAGCCAAGTGGTCCAAGAGTTTGAATGGTGGTCAGAGCTTGATGTCACCACCTATTTTGATTTCTGATGTTTTGCACGGATTCAGATTCTGAAGTGCCAGCAAAAAAACCTGTACAATATTATAAATTGGTCTTTAATTTTGGATAATGGTGGTGATGGTGGAAGCATCTGTGTCTTGCTGCAGGGCACAACCTGGCAAACTGACAAGGAAACCCAATGACACCCATGGCTGCCTGCAGGTGTGTTGCTGCCTCCAAACAGGGGAGCTTGAGATATGCAATCTCCTTTTTTTATATTCTGTAAACCAAAACCAACAACCTGTGCAATACATGCCTCAGGAATGATAATGACAGTTTATCCCTCAAAAGTGTGTGGTGCAGAGTGAAGGCCTAAGAAAGCAAAATCTCTACTGGATATCAGGGAATTAACGCCTGTCTCTGCAAAAGTGTGGAGCAACCTCTTCGGAAGCAAAAGATGTTACTGGATTTCTTTCAGACCTGCTGAGTGATCAACTAGCAGAAAATATATCCATTGTAACAAGATGTCTTACTTTGATATGGTGTGAAAAATCTGACCTAATAGGTCTTATAGATTGCTGTCATTTTTTTGAAATACTGCTTTTAATTTCTTTGGAGTTTGGTGAACTTTCAGGTAAAAGGAAGAAGAGAGGAAGTGCACTCTGCAGATGGGTTACCCATGTTGGTGTTTCATCTGCTGTGCAATCTTAGTTATCTTCAGGTTATTTGGAAAAGGCTCCTGTAAGTTAAAAGCTGAGGAGATGATTAATGAAAAAGAAAAGGCAACTGCAAACCTGTGTCCTCCCTGCATTCCTGTCACATTTGTGTGATGTTCTCGTGAGCACATCCTACCTTGCCTAAAATAGGGAAACCTATTAAAAACAGCCATTGCCCAAATCCCTATGGAAGGGCACTGCAGAAAGAGATGAGATGAATTTCAGTTCTCAGTAATTGTCAGCAATGTGCGGGTAGAGAGAAATAAGAGGAAAATATTTGCAAATATTTATGCTGTGCTAAAACAACAGTAGAGAGCAAAGGCAGCTGCACAGCTTAAACCTACACCATTTTGCTGGCATTGATTGCAGTCACAGCTATTCGCCTGGTAGCTGGGTGTCCTCATTCCCCGCCTCCTCTGCCTATTTGTTTCCTGAAAATGCTGATATTTGGAATTGAGGCCAGGTGAGGTCCATCAATTTAGGAAATGGTGAGCTGATCCCAGCCATGCTGTCAATTAGCTCTAGTGCCTGGCATCAGCATGGCCGGAGGTTATGGCAGAGATGCCCAGTAATGACGGTGGGTGCTGGAATACGCTCCCTTGTCAGCTCATCATTTCAGTGCCAAAGTGATAATTTGATCTCAGCAGAACAGCTGGTTTTGAACTACAGATTATCCACTACTTCATCTCCTCACTTAACTGCAAAGCTGATTTGTTTCAGCTAGAGATCAATTATATTCCAAAACAACGCTCAGTTTACTTGTATCATGTGAAATGAAGATAAAATGGGTTCCTGCACTGGCGATAGATCTTCCATTACAGACTCTCTGTCCCTGCACATAAATACCCATCACGGGCGACTGAGCATTCGTTCCTGGAGTGAGTCGTGCTCATTTCATTAGGATACAAATGAATTATTTCAGCAGAACAATGAATATATAAGAATAAACTGTGCTTAAAAGGGCATTTATTTCTCACACTGCCTATAAGTGTTCCTGGTTGGAGGACACCAAAATCAGTCAAAGTGATCAAATGCAAAGTCAAATACGTCTGGTTAGAGCCTGTCGAGAAGAACTGCCTGTTGTGTGCAAGGAGATCTAGTCATTACAAAGCAAGTGTTTTCCTTGATGTTACTGGCCTTTTGAGCAAAAATTTCTCTACGACTTGCCAGTGAAATTGAGATATTTTGCTTCATTTGCAATGAAGACCCCTCACCTTGCAGGCTGATCTGGTGTGTGTGCTCAGCCGGCGCACGCTCGGGCTACGCTAATGAATTGCAAAGTCCCCAAATCATGAAACAGCGGGATAGCTATAGGTGTTCCTAGTAGGCAAGCCAGCATTTCCTTGGGCAGAGGAGGTCCAGCACATGTAAATCTATACCAACATCGATATGTTTGCATCTTTCCCAGCAGTCCTGCCATCGCTTGCTTTGGGATCGATTCTGCTTGTGTCGGTGGATGTGCAGCTGAGCAGTGTAAGGCTAAATAGAGCTGGCTGCAAATATTCAGAAAGCAAATGCTGGTAAAATGTTAAAATACTGTTTTGCTTTGGCTTTGTAAGTGCAGTGTTTGACCAAAATGTGCTGTTTTTATTTACTAGAAGAGGTAATTAATAAGTGTGTTTTTCCCCTTGACGGATTGCAGCAGTGCAGGTGTCACATGCCAGTTATCCTTGGAAAGTTCACTTTTGCACCCTTGTGCACCAGGGAGGAGTAAACTGCCTGGTTTATGGTCTGAAAAAGGGATTTTTCAGGTGGCATTTGGAGCTACCTGTGTTAGGAAGTTTTCTTTCTCTCTTTAGGCAGAGTAGAGGGAGAGCAGAACACTGTAAGGGTCGTTTTTACAGCCCCTGATGGGAGGTGCAGAGCAGCTGTTTCTGAGACCTTAAAGCAGACCTTTAAGTCAGTATTCCTGGGGCTGGTGTTCTCAGCTCAATCAGCCTAACAATATGAATTTGGAAATATCAGCACGGAAAGAAAAGTGGTCCAAACAAGGTGATCTGCACACAGGTGAATAAATACGGAGCCAGCTAAGCCTGCACCCAGGACTTACGAAAATCCTATTTATTTAAATGACTTTGAATAGAGTTCACCCACTCCCTGATATTTCAGTTTAAAATGAAATTATTTTGGTTGTGTTTCTGCACCTCAAGTCCTCCCATAAAAGGTCACATTTCTCCAAATGTGTCTTCAGATTGTGGGGCGTAGTCCTAGTTCTTCTTTTTCCCCTTTTAAAGTTTTAGTTGTTGGTTAAAGCCCTTGTTGAACTGCTGTACCTAGTGTTGGGTTGTAACTCTGACCTCTGGAAGGAAATTACATCTTTTTACATTTAGTAAGGCCTAGCATTTTGTTAGGTGAAGCAACTGGCAGTTTTACAATGTCTGCTGACTGTAACCATCCCTGCAACTGTGAGAAGCCAAAACCTGACAGCTCCTTAAGCAATTTTCAAATTTTTTTTTCTCCCATGAAATTTTAATGCTGCATCATGGCATGAATTCATAGTGGATGCAAATGTTTATCAGATCTGCTGCAGACAGCATCCAATGGATGTTAGTTTTCCAGAAGGATGAATCCCGTTGTGTGTGGCTAGCAGGGACTTCCCAGAAGCAAAAGGAGGCAGCCTTCATCTTGGCTTTCAGGAAAGCTCCCAGTAAGGGCTTCTCTTGTTTCCTTAAATAAACATCTTCAGCTCTATCCTCCAGAGGCGTCTCAGAGTGCCCCTCTGGTGCTCTCACAAAACACAAAGGGCTCTTGTCGGCTAGCACTTTTAAGAGGCAATGATTTTTCTTAGCCCGCACTTCACTGGTGGGTAATCGGCCATCATCTCACTCAATACAAGGCTTTGTTTTTATTTGTTTATTTTTTAATTGAGCTTAATGCCTTGTCTTCATTCCCACTGTCTCTGATCTCTGCTGAAGAGAGCAAATCTTAGCAGTCTGGAACATCACACGTTTCTCTGATGGCTTTTGTCTCCCATATGCTCTGGTTCAGTAACAGTTTTGGCTGATCACTATGAAAGCAAAACACCTTTTTTCTTTAAGCTACAGCTTTCTAGAAATATGTCTTTGGGCTTAATCAACATAACCTTCAGCAGTTCTTTGAAACCCAGGATCTAAAAGCCACGAATGTCAGAAACACTTTATGGCTTGTGGGAGTCTTTAGCGCTTCTGACAGATAAAAGTGGAGGAGGAAGCCATCAAAAAATACACCACATACAGGCTGGAATGGGATTTTGTTAGTAGCTGACAGTTGGGCCCCTGCATTGGAAAGGAAAGGCTACTGAAGGAAAAACTTAGGACTAAGAGACAAAGGGTGATGTAGTGCTGATCATAACGTGCACTGGTTGGTTTTTATACAGTAAATGCTTTGCAAGACATCTGTGTGTGCCCACCTTAGGCACCCTTTGCTGGCAGAACAGTCCTCTGCTGAAAGGTCTTTCAAACGTCGGAGCTGTCAGTTTATTATTAGGACAGTAGTAGTGTTGTTATTTTTAGGAAGAAGAGGAAAAAATGAGAATAAATTACAGTAAAATGTCAGCAAATGCTGAAAATAGAGGAGTAGCAACGGTGTGTCTCTGGCATTTTTGCAGCCAGGCAAGCACACGCAGCAGGAATAGTGCCAGTGTGCAATTTCCATCAGCTCCAATTACTACCTTCACTTGTTTTTAAATATTTAAAGTTTCATGTTTAATTTTGGATGATATTGACTAACAAGAATCAAAATATGGAAATTCACTACAGAGTAGTGTTCATGGTAAGCAGGTGTCGATAGCATAAGCCGGACGGGACTGAATGACCATGGTTTTCCAAGAAATCTTTTCCGTTCCTCTTGTGTTCCCTGTCTAGACATGATTTATTAAACAATCCTCTGAAGGGAATGTCCTTCTCCACTATCTTTTATTATTGGTGGGAGCCAATTTGAGGCTTACTCTGTTGTGCGAGGGCCGGTTCCCTCCTGTGATTGATGAGCCGGATGGGAAGTGATTAGACTTTTACAAGCCCACGCTGCTTGAAACAATACTACCAAGGGAAAAAAAAAAAAAAAGGCTGTTCTTTAAATTTCAGATTCATTGCCTATTCCTTTTGAGCTTCAGGTTCTCTTTCTTCCTCTTTGACATCTCCTCACTTCTCTGGCTTGGTTTGCAAGATAAGGAGAGTGAGTGGAAGAGCTGCACCGTGCAGCTGATAGAGGCAACCATGGGAAGCAAAGCTGCCAGCTGTTGTGGGCAGTCTTGCTTTTTTGCTTTATTGTTATTTTCTATGAAGTCTGATTGCAATTTTCTCTTGAAGAGAAACCTTCCCTGGAGGTTTGCCTTCTTCGAAGAGAGGCAATAAACTAGGCAAGCTGGGGAACAAGGAGGGACAAGTAAGACAGGTAGGGCATACATGTTGTTTCCCTAAATACAAGGGGGGGCAAGCCACAATCCCTTACATTGGGGCTGTCAGTGTGAAATCCCTTTGCTCTCTGCCAAAGAGCATTTGCTGGATTGCTCCATGGTTTGCGTGCAGTGATGGTCAAGCAGAGACTTTTCTCCCAGGGAGTCCAGCAAACCTCGTGTCTGACTGTGCCTAACAGGCAGCTTTGCTCCTGCTCGTGGCTGGGGTCTGGAAAGCCTTTCTAGGGCAGAAATCTAGCTGTCCTCATCTGGTTCTGTCATCCAGCCACCCATTCCCCTTTAGCACATGGTTGTTTCATCTTATGTTAAGGCCTCTGCTCCTTCTCCTCTTATAGGTGCCTGGCAGAGTTTCAACATAAGGTTGTGCATAATCATCCTTACCTCTAAGATTCCTAAATCACTTCCTCTTGTTTTCATTCATGAATTTTCACCTTTTCCTTTTTTTTCTTTAAAGTCTTCCTCAGGAGACCTCTAAAACTTAGGCACTGGAGCAATGGCAAGTTGAAACCACATGACTGTTTTCCTTTAGCTCCTCTGAGGACTGCTGGTGCCTGCTGAAACACAGACACTATGCAGCAGGCAGGTATCACAGTGAGCAGGGAAATCCTGTTCCCCTGGTACAAGTCAAATGAATTATTCCCTTTTAGCTTTAAACCTGAGCTCTTTATGCACATGCCAGAGCCTCAGGGGACTGTCCCCTGTCAGAGCTGTTAGCTAGAAGTTGTCACTGAGCCAAACCAAGGTGATACCCAGCCCAGCCCAGCACTTTGTGGGAAAAACATGCTGAAGAGACAAGTGTGAGCACTACTGCTCGTGGGTTCATGGCATCTCAGTGACGTGATTTCATCTTGTTAAGCTGTAGTGGAGCTTGGGGTGTGGGTGCTCCTTTGTGGCATTGAAAGGATGTTTCATAAGTACCTGTCCAGGTGTAGGTGATGTTTCATAAATGAGAGACCTAATAGTCAACTAGGTGAGCTGCGTGTGGAAGGAGAATTTGTGCTCAAGAGAAGCAAACTTCTGTAAAAAGCCAGAGCCATAGAAATATTTGACACTTCAGCTTGGTGGCTGAACTGGAAAAGAATTAGAAAAGTCAATTGGGGTTGACCCAAGTGAGAAATCTTTTTATTTTCTGAAATATCTACAAAGTATTATTTTGTTCAACTCCAAGTTCTTAATTTGTTTTAAATAATGCATTCTGGTAATCTACAAAGCAATGAGCAGTTGTGTCTTCCCTTCCCAGGTGGAGCCATTTGCCACATTCCAGATTAATATTCACTTCGCTTTGGTCAACCAAAAATTGATCTTTTTCCCCCTTGTGCTATGTTTATTCTTTGAAAACTTTCTCCAACCTAATAAGGATGGATTTTTTTTGTGGCATTTTATCAAATCTTCCTTCTCTTTGCTGTACTGAAAAGAGCTCTTGCCTCCATAAGAAATACAATAAATGAAACAAAGTGAAGATCACAGATGTTGTAATAAAATTAGTAAATGTGCATAGCATTGAACTTCATTGAAATTATTGTAAATGCTGCTGTTACATTGTTTAATTATGTACAATTAGCCCAGGAATTGCTCAGTCCCTGCTGGAGCCTTTTCTCTTGGATTTACAATAGGTCATGGTAAAGTATTTTTCTCATTAGTGTCATGGAAGCAGTAATTGAACTGGATCTGATCTCCCACATTGACTAGTTTTATCCATAGAAGTATAATTTATTTACGTACAAATTGTTCTTCTTTGCCATATTTAACTGGAGCCTGGAGCAGGCATAGAAGAGATGGCAAAATTTATAGTCCATTAAGGCATTTTCCATCAAGTGTCATCTGTGAAAACTCATTTGGACATCTAAAGCAAGAACAAGATAAATGTAGTTTTGATAAGTCTCGAAAATGCTTATCTTGTGGTGTACAGGCAGCCAGGATGGTGAGGCTCTGGAGAGCTGTGCCAGAGCAGTCAGCAGTGTTAGGGTTTTTCTACATACAAACATATATGCATGGAGAATCCCTCTCCAGAAAACTTGGGAAACACTATATTTTAGTTTCGCTTCCAGAAGGCCGTGTGATTTCTCTCAGAGAGCTGAGAGGAAGCTGGGAGCTGCAAGGAGCAGCAGAGAGGTGTTGGTTTGCTAGATGAGCCCACGGGCAGAAGGCATGCAGGGCATTGGGCCCACGCTGATCTTGTTATGTCACCCGTGCAGGAAAGGTGGCAGAAAGCATGGGAGGTGGAAAAGCTCATAATTTATTTCCAAGCTGAAAATGCCCAAATGCCAGAGTAGAATCCAGTCCTTGCCAAGACTGATGTACTGATCTGCTGGATCCAAGGATTTTGCCTTGTTAAGCATCTCGGTACATTTGGGGGTTTCTTCATATTGATCATCCCAGCCAAAGCAGCTCAATAATATGATAAATAATTTATTTGCTGACACTTTGCCCAGCCTGTTCTCCATGCAGCTCACATAGGAATGCTGTGAGAGCTGCCCGTGCTCTTCCCAGAGCTTGGCTCTGCAGGCAGGGAGGGCAGCAAGAAACAAACGCAAAGTTCAGCTGAAGCCTTTCTTGTGAGCTCAGCTGCCTCAGGCATGTGCCAAGGAGAAGAGGATGGATCTGCTGCAGAGCCTGGAGAAGGCTTTGGGTGTTGGGGAGACCTGTTTTAGGGTAAGAGGTGCGTGTGCAGTGCTGTGCAAGGGTACCAGCTCGTGCCTGGGCACAGCAGCTCTTTGTGCTTGAGCTTGAACCAGATGGGACTTCAGGTTTTAGGAAAAGCCAAACCCCTTGAACCGTTTCTCTGCCCACCTGTAAACACAGACTCGGTGCAATTTAACCTGTGCATGCGTGGAGGTCAATGGATATAAAGTACAACTGTGTCATGTCTCTAGGCCAGGAGATCTCTTTGTCTCAGCTCCTTAATCCACCCTCCACCTTGCTCCTAAAACACTAGGCATTGCATCAGATGGAGTAACAGCACACCAAAACTCAGGTTGGTGGTTCCTGGCAGGTGCAGTACCTGTGGATGCACTCGAGCTGTCTGCAAACACTGTGAGATGTGTGCAAGTTTATTCAAAACTGTTTCCGTCAACGGAGGAGTACATTATTTATGATTCCATTTTCTTCTCTGTTTGGAGAGCACTTATCAAATCAATCAGAGTATTAATTAGGTAATTATTATTTTTTCATTATTTGCCTAAGCCTTGGTGTATTTACCCCACACAAATAGAAAAGCCACTAGTAAATGGGATCAGGAGCTTGAAATACTTATTTTCTTTCCCATACTTCAGAAGAGGAGACTGAGAGTGGCTCTGTAGTGTGACAGCTGGCAGTGAAGTTGTGATATATAAGAAGTGATGGGGCACTGTCGAGTGTCATTTGTCATCTATGGCCTGAACAAGACGGCCTCTGCTCTGTGCTGGTAGACACCCAGAGTCATTTTGTGCCCATTTCGTGTGTGCAAGTGAGGCACCAAGAAGTTATAAGTCAACATATGTGAAAGGCCCCAAGCAGCTGTGACCCCCCCAGCTTAATGTTTTTTCACAGGTTCCGCTAAATCTTCATTAGTGTCCCCTCCCACATGGCACCTGGTGTCACCTCCACCATCTTCTGGTGTTGGTTGTGGTTGGGCCTTCCCAGGGCAATACCAGCCACCATTCCTCTGCTCTTTCCTCCAAAATGGGATTTTTTTTTTTGTTCAGACAGACTCATTTGGTCATTTTGCCAAGGTCAGCCCAGTGGTGGGTGGCCTGGGTGGCTACCGGGCTTGGGGATCAGGAGCAGTGGGGACGATGCTATTCCTGGCACCACATTTTCCGTGGTGGTTATACCTCCTGGATTTCCAACCCCATGTCAGCACATGGTTTCTGTAGTTTGGGATTTTCTGCTCCCTGACCTGCAGTGACAGGGAGAGGACATGTTCCTGCAGGATGAGGTTATCTTGGGTGTCTAGAGAGCTCCCTAGTGAAGGGGGCCACCAAACATGGTGCTTCCCATTTCCCAGTGTGTGGGAGCTCCTGGGCCAGATGCTGTGACTGGATGAGAGCAGGTGAGGATAAGGGCAACGGGGAAATTATAGCAGCACTTTATCAGGACTTAAACTGCTGTACAAAAAAAAAGAATCAGTTCCAAATGTGTTTCAGGAACATCCCAAGCTGAGGGGCCAGAGTGGGTCTGGGTTTCAGAGTATTTCCCAAGACACTGGACAACACAGGATAGGGAGATTGCTGGGAAGATGACACCATGTGACCCCTGTACCCCACCTCACCTACTGCATGAGGTTTATTTTCAAATAACTGTTCTTACCAGCTGCTTGCAGTGTTAATGAAAAAGCTTTGCAGTGCTGTTTTCCTCCAGGTGACCCAGCTATTCTGAAAAGCACTAAGGGCCACTGAACAAAAATGTATAATGTATAATTAATGCAATAATTGTATAATTTTATTCCCCTTTTCATCAAAGTTGCTGTACACAGTGCATGTATTAAATATGACTACAGTGCTGTTTCCCAAGACAACTGCTGAAGATGAGTTAGGAAGACCTCAATAGGCTATTCCATTTAAACATTTTCTTTGCAAAATAAATACAGGCTGTCTCGTGAATAAGAATGAGATTAGCTGAAGTCATTAATTAGTATGACTTTTTAAAAGGAAGCTGTAAATGGAATAATTCGCCACATAGAGCATCTTAATTTTCTTCACTGTGAAATAGTTCTCATTTTTCACTATTTACTCCCCACTGCTGTTAAAACGTTGCTGTTTAAAGCCTTTCCTAAGTTCCAAACTTCGTGTTTGGTGGGTCCTCTTTGTTGTTTTTGCTCCCCTGTCATCCCGCTCCTGGCTTTTGGACAGAGACAGTACTATAATTGTGCCTGAACCATCTCTGCTTGCCTCTGGCCTCGTCCCTCTGAGAGTTACCCATCACCATAGAGTTCAGCTTGGTGATCAGAGCTCAGCGCCCAAGGCAACAGGTGTTGACCTGGAGTTATCTAATAAATCAGAAGAAGAGATTGCAGGGTTGGAGGTCCCTAAAGCAGGGAGAGAGTGGTATTGCCACTGATTTTCTGTTAGCATCACTGATGTGCACCGTGTCATAGCGTCTGTTGTCGCAGGTCCTGACAGCGATCTGGAGATCTGAAATCCTGCAGTGGGGCACAGAAAAGCTTATGGGTCCTTTGCCTCGTGTTGACCTCGTGTTTGTTTGTTTTCATCATGTAGTTCAGTTTGTAAACTGTTAAAATGCATGTTGTAGGAAGGTTAAAATGATCCTCTGTCATGGATGGAGGGGGTTAAACTGAAATTAAAAGGAAAACTTTTGAGAGGTTGTTTCAGAAGGAAATTCAGAAGGACAAAATTAAGATGGTTTAGTCTCATAGCTTTTCCCTAAAGCTTGGAGCAATTTGTTTAAACATTGATTTTAACATTTATTTTCCTACTGCCTTTTTTTTTCCAGTGGCTTGATTTCCATTCCTTGTCTGTGCCTGTTAATTTTGCATGCTATCACAGGCCTAATTCTTCTCTGTTTCAAATGAATATCATATAAATTAATTGCCATATGATTACCATGTAATTACATTGTGACTCATGACAGTTTAGACAAAGTATCATAGCTACATTTAAGAAGTGATAAATGTTTGACTAATGTGTCAGAAAAATGTAAATATATTGTGATTATTGTGGCATTGTTAAACACATTAATTCTCTCCCTAGTTTTTGCAAGCTGTCAGTCATGCTGTGGTAAAGAACAGTCATTCTGAGTACCTAAATTTATCTCTGTTTAGGCAACGTTTATCATTTGGGAAGGTTTTTGCACCAAGGACCAAGGAGGAGGTAGGTGGCCTGAGTGTCACCACAGGATCACACATGACACTCTTGAGAGAGCTGTATCTTCCATGTAAGCTGCTTATTAAATAAATCGATCGAGTTCCATATTAAGTTGAAAATTAGGACCTTTTTTCACCATATTGACTAAGTCACTATTCAGTATGTGTCGTGGTCAGTGTAAACAGGGGCAAACCTTTTTATCAGCTGCTGTGAGATGTCAGGCAGGCTCCTACTGATCACAAAAACATGTTTAATATGGAATTGCTTAAAATAGTGTCTTTAGTTTATACTGCTCTGAGGTCTTTAAAGGTATTAGGACACAGAACAGCCATGCCAAGGAAGTTACTGAAAGCCAGATAACGGGATGTTTGCTCTCAGTTATGAATGCCTTCACCTCTGATCTTGCCTTATCACTTAGAGTGAAGTGTCCTTAGCAAGGCAGCAGGATTACAAAGGAGCACTTTGCTGTTTTTCGGCTTCCTTCCATGCCTGTGTGTCACCACCGTATAATAAGCTCAGGATAAGGCACAGTTTTCTGGACCTACAGTGATGCAGAGAGCGTTGTGTCTGTGAAGGTTAGGGTTAGAACAGACTGTTGCAGGGATTTGGGCTGGGACCTCTCAAGTGCTTATCTTGTCCTCTTCTGCCTGCCAGTGGCTGCTGCTCTGCACTTGGTCCTGCCTTTGCAGGCTGCCCCTGTGTTATTTGAAGCACTGTTAAATGGGCTTCATGGGCAACTTCAGATGGGTACAGATCTGGTCATAGATCACCCCACCCTTGACTCTGTGCCCTAAGGTTTTGCCTGGATTAGCAGGGTAGTTGCTGCTGTTTTCCCAGCTAAATGAAGCAGCTATCAGTTGAAGTGACCCATCAAACTGAGCCAATGGGACAATGTCCTCTGGTTATTTAAGGACCTGCAAGACTAGTGGCAGTTGACAGCAAATAAACAGGCAAATCCATTAAAAAAAAAGAAAAGTAAGTGGTGGAGTTGGTGGAAAGGGGTAGAGTAAGGGAGGTATTTCTAGTAGATTTACAAGCTAAAAATAATCAGCCATATGGTTTAGGATCCCCTTCCTTGATGTTGAATGGCAACCAACTGTCTCATCTGCCTCTGGGCCTTGAAAGGGAGGGACTGCAGCAAGCCAGGCTGCAGGGAGCTACTGATGATCTAGGCATTTCCCAGCCACCTATTTGCAGCCATCCAGGTGGAAAACACTGTCCCAATCCCCTATGAACCCACGTCTAGAGAAATTGTTTCCAGTCTGTAGCAGCAGTAAAAATGAACTAAAATTACCCTAATTCTGGGAGGTGTGAACTTCAAAAGCCTGGGCAGAGTTTGTTTCAATATTAACACTGTTGAACGTGGTCGGCTTCTTTCCCCTTCTTCCCTGCTCTCCTTTTATTAGCTGAGAAAAGTGGGGAAGAAAGTAAATTGAAAGACTTGGTTAATGCAATATGTGACATTAGAAAATGCCTTAATAATGAAATGCATGATTAGACCAATTAGAGAGGTAGGATGGAAATGCTGTGTGTGTAGGTAGTGCATGCTTAGCATACACAGCCCTTAAAAAAAGAGCTGATAATCATCAGGGAGGCAAGAAACAAATTCTGCGTTTCCTTAGCTCAAGAACTCTGGTTTGATGGCCTTTGCTGTGGCCAGAGCTGTGTCACCTTTGTCCTCCTGACTTTAATTTGTGCTAAGATTGCTAATTATCTTCTCTGTCATGCTATTTTCATCTAGTGTTTCATCCATTTCTTCCCCCTTGCAGTTTCCCCTCTGGTCCTTCCCCAGAGACCTGTCGGCGTCGCCCTCACACACTGGCACAGGGTGGTCTTGGAATTAAGATCCCAGTGTTCTTTCCAGAGGCGTGGCAGCTTTCTCAAAGTGAGCAGTCACAGGGAAGCTACCAGGTGAAGTTGGAGGGGCAGCTCCTGGGCTGCTGTGGGTGAGCCCAGGCCTCTGATTTCCCCAAAAGCACATGGACTTGCTGTGGATGATCATCTGCAGGCTCCATTTCTCACAGGCCCATGGAATTTGATAATTTAGATCATCTCCACTGCATGATGGGGAACGGGCAGAAGCTCCATTTGCAATCTGGTGATGAATAACACTTTTCCAGGCGTCGTTCAATGTTGAAATCTTTATATTCACAGAGATTTTTAAGACGTATGGTATCGCATGACTTCTGGCATTAGTGCCAAGTGTCTTAAAGAGATTTCATTTAGATAAATTATCAGCCAGATATGAATAAGTAAGAAGCAATAAATCACGACAAATCAGCTGTTCCAGCCAAATGGGTGTTTTCATATCTATGATATAGTCCAAAAGGAAAAATCTGGTTTGTTTCTCTAATTGAATGAGGTGATGCTAAGGTATAGTAAGAGACATAGGTCCAACAGTGTGTTTAATTACAGTTTTGTGAGATAAGTTTTAAATTAATTTTTATCTATACCTTTGAGAAAAGACTATTTCAGTGAGTAGAGTGAAAAATGAGCATTTCCTAACAATTTCCTGCTAAGTGTAGTGTATTGTATGACTTCTGGAAGGTTTAGACCATATCTTGTGGTTGATGCCATGGATATGTGATCACATATGTGCTTGAGGTATGTACAGCAATGGTTTGATTAGAAAAGCATTACTTAGAGGATATTTATGTGCTTGTAGAGTGTATATATGTGAATCCTACTGGAAAGCATCTTATCTGTTCCACCCCTGTAGGATCACCCATCTCAGCAAATCTGTCCTTCAAAAAAAAAAATCCTGGGGATTTTTTTTGTCCTTACAAACTGATTTTTATTTACTTCTTCTTTTTTTTTTTTTTTTTTAATTCCAAGGGGCTGAAAAATCAAAACTCTTTTCCAGCCAAGTCTAGTCACATTAGCTTGTATCAACACACAACCCTAAGACCATGGTAAATGATGCTGAAATGCAAGAAGAGACTGTAAAAGTTAATTCAGTGAGCTCTGCTTGGAAGCTTTTTTTGATGTTGTTAGTGTGTGTGACATGAAAAACACCTATTTCTCACTATGAGGAAGACTACAAGTGGATGGCTAAGGAGGAGGGAAAATTGAAAATCTGGGGCAGTTTTTAACATATCCCTTTGTATTAAATTTGAATATTCAGAGTGTACAGCTATACATTTTTTGCAGTGTTCCCTGAGACAGCATGTTTTCTGGACTGCCATTTCTCAATGTTATGTACTTCTTAGCAGGTAGTTGTGGCTTCTGTGCAAATTTTGGTCTGGTGAGCTGAGAACCGTATCAAGGTTTTGCTTACAGAGCTCTTTGTCCCCAGGAAAGCACAATCTTGGTCATCTTTGTCAGAAGCCCCACTCTCATGGCAAAGGCAGCATTTCTGCTGTGCTTCTCGGGGAGCTAGTGTAGCATTTCAGATAGTTCCTATTGTTTTGTGATATCGAGCACTGTTTTCTACTATTTTGTTTTCTACTATTGCAGTTTCAATTACAAGTTGGTATGTTCTACTTGAGGACTCTTCTGCAGATAGCTGGGGATTGTGCATAAGCAGGCATAAACAAAGATGCTGTATTGAGTAATATGATATTCAAGAGCTTAATTTCAGATTGATGATGACTGAAAGAAGGGTAACAGAACAGACCTGGGAGTCTGCTTATCCACAAGAAAATACTTGACTCAGTACAAAAGTAGGGAATTAAAAGTAACAGTGCCTACCTCAAGTACAGTACTTTCTGCACAAGAGCTATCAATTGTTTAAACAGAGGGAATTTAAATTATACTGCCATTTGGCACAATAGGACTTAGTCTAATTTTATCAATTAGGGTATAAACCTGTCAGGAGGAATGCTGATTAGGGGCACAGGATGTGGTGTGACGCGTTCAAATAGGTGTTAAGTGCCTGGCTATTAGCTTTATTAAGTGGAATGTTTTGCTTATAACATTGCCCAAAGGCTTCCAGGTTTAAAGCAGGACTCACCTCTGTGAGTCCACACACACACAGTTTGCTCCAGGAGCTCCATGTAGGGGTTCAAGTCTGGAGATGCCAGAAAAAGGTGACCCTCTCATGTCTGTGGTATCATGCAATGCAATTCCTCCAGCACAGTTATTTTTCCTTTGTGCATGGACAATGTCAATGCGTACTAAGGTGAATCCTCAGTATTGCTGCCCTTCCTAATCTTCCATTGCCCAAGCTTCTGTCTAGCAATACTTTGGTCCAAGACAATAGATGGATTTTGAAGGCAGGCATTTTTAATGCCTATTTCCCAGTTACACTGGTTCGTATGGGAATTGCTGAGGATTTAGTCTGCCTTGTTATGGTGTGCTTTGCTGTGCACTGGCTTACAACATACTCACCTCCAGCTGTCTGTCCTGCCAGCAGAGTCCCCTCAGGCTCAGGCTGTAGCTACTCTGCTTTAGTGGCCAACATTTTAGTGCAGGCCCACCTCTGTTGGCAGCTGAAGTCAAGAGCCTGCCTTCTCCACCTGGGGTGTGTCTGGGCTGTGAGTGCCAGCCCCTGATCACCTTCTGCTGACGCCACTGCTGCAGGGCCGTGGCACAGACGGGCTGGCTGGACACATCCAAAGCCTCAAAGCAACGCAGCAAGACTCACAAGGGACCATCTGTCACTGCCCAGAGCCCTTTTCCCCTGAACACAGAAGGAATTTAAAAAAATCAGAGGAGGTAATTGCTTTAGTTACTTTTCCAAGCTTCACCCAGCAGTCATTGCTTAGCCTGGTGTGTGCTGTCCTTGCATGGGGCTGGGCTTTTTCCAGTGACAGGGGTTCTTGTCCTGTGTTTCTGCTCCTTTCTCCATTTATCTGGGGTCTTTGTTTTCCCACACACATGCTGTCCCTTACTGTGCCAACAGACTTTCCCCCCACGCAGCCAAAACATGGGCATAGCTTTTGTTTCTGTGGCATCTGCTGTGCTCCAGTCACTGGCCCAGTTGCTTTTCCCAAAGAAGGGGCAGCGTCTGTCCCCACTGGTTTCAGCATTTATTGTCTTCAGGCCTCCTGCCTCCCCTGCAGTAGGAGCTGGAAGGTCCAGCGTTGGCCAAGATATGCTGCCATGCATTAAATGGTGAAGATTGAAAGAAATGCCCGACAGCTGCTTCTTTCTCCAGCTCTGCACAACCTCATAGACTGAGTGGGCAATGAATTCCTTTGTGTTGGAAAATAGCAATGTCTGACACGCTGGTGAGGCCTTGATCTTTGATTGAAATCATGCTAAACCTCAGCAGAGCTGTTTGTGTCAAGATGGTTGAGATTATTTCTGTTTTGTTTTGGTTTTGTTGTTTGTTTTTTTTTCCTGTAAAGAGTGACTTTTCTGCTTAATAGGACTATAGAAGTGTTGGTGTGCTGTGAAAAAAATTCCCTTTACATGGCAGATCTGAGGAATCCCTCATTTTCTTCTGTTGGTTTTTGAAAGGAATTATGCACGAAGAAGTAAACAGTGTCCCTGTCAACGATTTATCTTACTTTACTCTTCAGTTACAGGTTTACAATAAGAGGTAAAAGCCACTTCAACGTGGCTTGTGTTTTTTCATGACAGAGCACATGAATACATGTGTGTGATCCTTGAAAACTGTATTAACCTATTTAATCTTGGAATGAGTCTGCCATGACACTGTCTTACTTGACCATAGCCCTTGTCAAAGAAACGGTGACATGACCAGGAATTCCAGTAAGCTGTTACAGTCCTTCCAGATAAAAGAAGGAGTTGTAGGCAGGATGTAAAAGGAGAAAGTATTGGCACAAGGATGCATTTAATTTTGCCATTTTTCACACCTTGTGTAATTGCCAGCTACACAGACCCCAGCCAGTCTAGTGTAGGTATTGCCTCCAGGGTGAAACGCACAACAAGCCAAAAGCTGACTATTTTATCAAGATTCTTTTAGTATGAATCTCAAGAATTGAGTATTTTATAATTCTGTGTGGATATCTAACAACCTTATCCCCAATACGAGGCATATTAACTCCATCCAATCTAAATACTTCCAAGATCCACAAAAAATACATCTCCATCCAATCTAAATACTTCCAAGATCCACAAAAAATACATATCCTGATTTTATTTGGATGTATTAAAACTCCTGATCTAATATCACTACTGGACATACAAGCTCTGTCCAAACTGAGTGATTTTTGGAATTTCCATAAATACCTTTAGGTGCTAAAGGCCAGATCTGCTGAGCTTGACTGATGATGTGCAAGGTTTTATCTGCTAAGCACCTGGTTTCTTGGGGTTGGGACCCCACAAAAGTAGCCATCAGTATGATTTCAGAGGGAACACAGTCCCTGTGCATCTGTGAGTATTGACAGTCTGCGCCCAAGTTTTTCCTAAGTGTTGTGTCAAAGGGTTAAGTAAATGCGGAGGCACATTTAATCCTGCAACCTGTGTGTTTGAAGAGATCATCCTTGAAACTACCACCAAGTTCACCAGGAGCGAAATCCACAGCTTTGTGAAATTCAGTGGAAAATTGGCTTCAAGGAGCATTAACTCAGGTTCTCAGTGAATGTCTTTCTTCTTGATTAAGAGAGGGGAAACAAAAAAGCAAAAAGAGCACTTTTTAGGTACTAAAGTCACTTTTTTTACTTTCCTTAAAACTTTGAATTTTGTCCACTACCTAGAGAATTTTCCTATTTTATTTACTGCTACTGAGACAGAACTAGATTTAGAACTGAATTCTAGGCTCCAGATGGTTTTTAGAAGGTGATCACTTTTATAGTCCTGAGATTTGTGCATGGCTGTTTCCTCCTCCATGCCTTACAGCTAAACCCTGCTTGCTCAGATGTGTGCTCCTGGAAATGCTTTATGGAATTTCACAGTTCCTGTGAAGGCAAAGACCTTTTTTTGCAGAGCCTTTGGCATGATTTCTGTGTGAGGTGGCAGTGTAATTCCTCCCAGCACCCAGGCATGCGTGCATGCCTCGGCTCACAGAGGGGTGATGGCCAGCTCTGCAGCCTGCTCTGACTTTGCCATGGGGGCTTTGGGTAAGTGGAAGTTTTCATCCAGTCCTCCAAGGTCCTGTGGGGCCACAGTTCTCTCAAGCTGCCAGCGAGGTTGAGACACCTCAAATATCAGCAAACTCAGCTGGGGGTTCAAAATGGGGAGTGGCACTGTTAAATCATTTGGCTCGTGTTTTATGAAATGATTCTGAATTATGTGATCTTAAGATGAGACTTTTTGCTGCTCTGGGTGTGTTCAGTATCAGAGGATCACGTGAAAACACAAAGGACCCTTTGTTTCCCCTCCTTGGGTCCTGGAGCCCCTGTGCAGGTGCTTGCTGGTTCTCCTACCCACCACAGTGTGGAAGAGGCGAGGTTTTTAGCTCCCTTTCTGCTCTGGATTGGACTTATATTGCATGTGATAGTTTTATTTTAAACACCATAGTATGGCAGTGTTATTTTGCATTGTGTTATCCACCCCGTGGCTTTCTGTTTTTGCTTTTTCTCTGCAAAGACAATCTATAAACCCAACTTCTGTAGTGAATGTAATGCAGGAATATCAGTGAAGTGCACCAAGGCAGGATTTACCCTTCCCATGCCCTGTTCCGTTAACCGACATCACAAAGGTGTGAAACCCTATTTTTCATTAGCAACTAGAAAAATCTATATTGTTTTAGGAAAAAAGTATGCAGGAGCTGTTTGCTTGGAGAGAGGTATAGGCTACCAAGACTTTAGTGAGTGTGGGTACCAATGATGGAGAACAGTGTGAGGAAGCACATGTTCCGTCGTTCCTTTGTACACTTGCTTTTCAGCTCACTTGTGTTAAGCTTTTCAGTTTTTGCATCTGCTATATTATTTTGCTTTCATTTTTAAAGTGTTCTATGCACAACTAAACCCCACATGAGGATGATCTGTTTTCTCCTTTTTGTTTCTTTCTAAGGCAATAAGACATCTGGCTGCTACTAGTGTGAATTATCAAGTTGCATCCTTTTAACCCTCCTCATCATTTTATTTGGAAAGTGCTCACCCGCTGAGATACCAGGGACCATGTGCAAAGAATTTGAAACAGCACTGGGAAATAAATGGCACGGGCAAAAATGATGGGATGCTTTTTAAAGCCAAAAAAAGGGCACGTTGGGGAGGGGAAGAGAGGGGTCAGATCAGTCCAGCATCACTGCAAAGCTCAAAGCTGACCCTTCTTCCAGAAATTTGGCTCTTCATCCACAGGTGGTGATCCAAACAGGCACTGGGATGTGCCCCTGAATCTTTTTCTGAATTTAGCCAATGCTGTAAGAAAAGCCATATCTCTGACCATTTGGGAGAGCAGGACCCCGGCACTGCTGGTGTCATGGTCATAAAGGGGGAGACTAGAAATCTTTTAAAAACTGAGTTTCCATCCTGGTTCAAGGCAAGGTTGGATGGAGCTCTGAGCAACCTGCTCTAGTGGAAGGTGTCCCTGCCCATGGCAGGGGATTGGAATTATGTGATCTTTAAGGTTCCTTTCAACCCCGGCCGCTCTGTAGTTCTGTGATTCTTCTGGAGGCAACTAGTGAGGAGTTCTTTGCATGAAGGCACTGGGTGCCTTGGTGTTCAGGATGTACCTGTGCCAGCTCCCTGTGCTGGAGCAGTCCCTCTGGGAGCTCTGCTAAAAATGAAATTGTGGTACTAAAGCTTGTCTGTCCTGTATGTTCCTCATATGAAGTCCTTGGAGAAAGCCTAAGGATCCAGGCTAAGCAAACGAGCTGGCTGGCTATGTTTGGGTGCTCCATCTGCCAAATGGCTTTTTTAGGGAAGAGCACTGCCAAAAAAAGCCCAAAACAACACTGTGTTGCCAAGATGTTGAACTTCTATCCCTGCTCCAGCAGACAGAGATATCTAGAAAGAAAAAGTGCTGCGCTGATCACTGCCTGCTCATGATGTTCCTGTTTTCCCTTATTCGTGTATGAGGCAGCTTGTAGGTGCCCAGATGGCAATATCAGCCTGTGGCTTCTTTGGGACTGGTATGGATGAGGGGACCTGGGTGTGCAGGGGTGGGACAATGGGGCAGATCAGAGGATGGGAAGACATCAGCCCGTGTGTTTCTTTTCAGCTCTGGTTGTTGTCTTGCAGCACTTTCTTGTGCTTTCACAGTATCTCTGCAAAGAACTTTGTGGAAAATATATAGGAGTTTTCATGGAAAATAAGAGGGTGATAACACATAATTGGTTTATATAATTTAAAAATAACAAATGCAGGAGAGTTGGCAGTAGATGAAAAGAAATGTTGAAAACTAATCACAGGTTTGAGTGGCCACAGGAGCTGAGCCATCAGTCCCTCTGTCCAGGATTAACTCAGTTTGTCCTGAGCACTGTGGGAAGCAGCAGTAGCATCAAAGAGGATAAGTGCTGTTTTTCCTGGTGCTTTTCCATCTGACAAAGCCTTCAAAGTCTCACACTTCACACAGAAGTGTTAGGACTAGTGCAGGGAGGAGGTGAGCAAACTCCAGCCCTTCACGAGAACAGATTGTTCGCCTGGAAATCTGTGCCTGCCTCTGAGGGCAAAGAGCTGGGGTGGCAGGACCAGCCTTCAGGGGATGGATGCCTAACACCATTGAGTGCATTATTAGTAGTGAGGTGGGTGCAGGTGTTGCAGAGACAGGGAGCCTTCAGCAGAGTCAAAGCAAATTCTTCCATGCCAGCTTTCCATCCTCTGGATATTTATTCAGATGCCATACATTTTTAATGATCCTCACTGGGACAAATTTAGCCAGGTCTGTTAAGGTTTTCTTGGTTAGAGATGAAGGCAGGCACAGGCTTGAGCACTTCAAGGCCTGGTGCCTACAGGAAATGAGGAATTTTGCCCAGTAACAGCTTGAGCCTGAAGTTGAGAAATTTGGCTTTGCTGTGTTAGATGGCAGAAGACTCAGTGATGAGGTCTGAAATGGAGGAATTTAATCGACATAGCAAATGATGGGTGTGATTTTAAACATTTGTCAT
Source organism: Lepidothrix coronata (assembly GCF_001604755.1). NCBI lineage: Eukaryota > Metazoa > Chordata > Aves > Passeriformes > Pipridae > Lepidothrix > Lepidothrix coronata. The sequence goes on along the minus strand of NW_016690345.1, from coordinate 2,072,290 downwards.
TGTCTTCAAATGGAAATGGAGGGTTTCTGGAACTAAGAAAAACCCCTGGGTAGGTAGGGGGATGGAAGGTAGGTGGTTGGAGAAAGTCTGTGCTATTTTCGATAGACTGCTCTCCCAAATCTGGGGTTGGATTGCATCACCAGGGTCTGCTCTGCCATTGTACCAGGTGCTTTACTCATATATCTGTGTTACTAAATCAAAACAACCCTTTGATTACCAAGTGTTGATTGAAGAGCAACAGCCACGACAGGAAAGTATGGCTGAAAGGGAATAACAAATAATCCCAGAATGGAAAGCAGGCAGCCCAGTGCCACCTAAAACTGGTGCATCTGATATTCTCTCTGATGCAGGGCTGGAGACATCTTACAACCACATTGGAAGGATTTTAGCCAGGAGAGCAAGAGGGGGAAGGCTGTACAGTAACATATAAATCACTTGCACTGATGGAAAACCAAATGAACAATTTTTCAGCCACAAAAATCAAGTGAGAGGACAAAGCAAATGAGTCCTACAAGGCAGACTAATAATCAAGATAAGTGCTAGAGATAAAGTCTACACAGCACAGTGCACTGTGTACTGCACAGTGTTCATGGGGTGATTTCCTTTATACTGTGAGAATTTGCCAGTGCTGCTGTCTAGATGGAGTCAAATGTCTCAAATAGTTACACTGAGCTGATTATCTATGTGTATCTATGTTTTCCTTTAGGGTGTTGAAGAAAAAAAGTGCAAAAATATTTATGATTTTTTTTCACTGAGGTATAAAGTAACGTGAATATGAGGATAAAACCATTTTTTTGGGGTTTAGCCAATTCCTCCCTGTTACCAAGATCCTATGATGTGACTGGAAGTGTTTTAAAGGGGCAATTAATAATTCATTTATTTTTTAAACAAATATTTCTCTGACACTAGGTAGCTCTAGATAGCTTTTGGAAAACAAAACCAGTTTGAGCTTGAGAGGAGAGAAGTTTAAAATATTTTAAACAAATTAACTTCTCCTAGGACCTTAACTGCCATGCTCTCTTAGAATTTTAAATGAAATCTATTTGAATAAAGTATACGAGGTCCTTTTTTTAAAACGGAGCAAAAAACCCCACAGCCTCTGAAGCAAACCAGAGGAAAAAGGAGACAATAGCGCTTGGAAAGCAACCTCTTGGCAGAGAGGAACAAGAGCAGTGGAATAATTTAATTGCTCATCAGCTAATTATACGGTATTATAATGTTAATGTGTCTTCATCATGACAATGTAATAGGTATAGATTGAAGCATATGAAAAAGAAAGTGTTGATGCAGTAATTATAACTAAGAGCAGAGCTGTTAGAGTAATTATAACGCTTCATCAGGTAATTAACGTATTGTTCAACTTGAGATGGAGAATAAAGAGTGAAGAAGTTAAATATTGAAGGACATGCCTTCCCTGCTCCCCATCTCCCTGCCTTTGCCGCAGGAGCTGATACTCTGTATTGATACTGTTATTTCCTTATTTCCTTGTACATCTTTTATTGAGTGGGGAAAGTTGTCAGGGTGCAGGCAACCAAATAGACCAGCAGCGTGGCAGTCGTTATTTTAAGCTATTTATGCTGAAAACCCTCTGGATCCACCTTGCCTGCAGAGGCAGTCGATGTGCGGATGGGTATCTGGGACTAAAGACCCAGCAGATGCTGCTGCAAATTAACCTCTGGTCAAAGACACCTAGTTCAGCACGGGCAGAACTGATTCACAGAAATCTTGGAGCAAAACTGCCACCCGAAATCGAGCTGAGCTCCTCCTGCCTGCCCACGCAACTGCTTTTGGGGCGCTGCCAGATACTGAGGGCATCCCCCTGCCAGGCCACAAATGGAGAGGTAGAGCTGGTGCCTAGCACTTGTGCTGCTCCTGTTCCTCTCACTCCTGCTACCCCCAAAGCTCTGGGGGAAAGCAGCACTAGCCAGCTTTTACTGCAAAGCTCCCAGACTGGGGCTTTGGCATAGTTGGATCAGTTCTGCTCTGTGACCAGCACTCGGGTCTCCGGCGGGGGTGGTGCTGGGCAGCTGCTCAAGGACTTATCAGTGGTTTCATATTGATGAGCCCCAGGGAGATGTGAGAACTATCCCACCTGTGCAATTTGGCTCAGGCTGTAGTAAAAACCTGCTCAGGATTAGGGAACAGTGCTTGGGAGGGTGTGATGTATCTGGGTTTGATTTTTTCATTTGCTGGTGAAACAGGCGGAGAGTTGGTTTCAGCTTTGTACAAAACTAATAAAGAAGCCCTTGTATCTTGGGCAGCAAGTAATTGCAATGCAAACATTACTTTTAAATATCTAGCTCTGTGTTTGATCCTCACCTCCAAAAAAAACCCCGGAGTTTCCTGCTGTCTCCCTCAGGGATGAGGAGTGCTTTAAATGACTAGATCAGAGGTGTAAACATGTGGATACACTTAATCATGAATATATACTTCCATTTGTGTCTGTACTAACCTGTAAGATCTTATCCCCATCTCAGTGTGCAAATTTTGACAGAATCAATATTTTTTGTCAAAGTATCTCCCAGGCAAGTCTACACTTAAACTGTGGCACGTGCTATTAGTACAGGGCAGGTTTGTTCCCTGTCCTTGATCCATCAGGACTCTGCTGTCTTCTGCCAGCCTGCAATCTGCACACCTCCTTGGAGAGCTGATGATACTGGTGGCAGTGCTTTTTTGGTTTTGGCCAAACTTCCCTCCTTCACCTCAGAACAGTTTTCTGTTGAAAATCAAACCACTTACGTTGATTGTCATCACCAAGAGCATAATTTGTGATGAAATCAGGGCAACAGTGGGACTGGTTTGATCAGTTCATTTAGTAATGTGGTGATTTGCAGTACAGTTTTATGCCTTACTACTTTTTATTTAAGTGTTGCATCCTTTTGCACACTCTACAGGCACAATATGTAGTGCCACCAGTACATACCCAGCTCAAGTGGTGAGTGTTTCGTCAGTAAGAAACAAATAAAATTATAAAATATTTTCTTAAAGTAAATAATGTCATGCAGCAGGAAGGAGGATGTGATGCTTCTGGTGAAAGGTGTGGAAACATACTGTACAGTAACAGAAAGGTGGGATCAGTGTAAGCAAGTGGGATTTGGATAAGCTGAGCTAGTAGGAGCTTGCCTGCAAAGGTGGCCAGTGCAGAGCCCTCAGGAACGTGAGTTGAAGTCACTTCAGTGCAGTAAAAAGAGGGCTGAAAGGAAATAATATTGCTGGTGAGGAAGGAATAAACACAGAAGAATAAAAAGAAGTGTGATGGCTAAAAGGGCAGAGTTAGATAAGGGTGAACAGACCGAGTTTAGGTTAAAAGATGGTGTCGAGGTATCAGAGGGCAGAGGCTTTGGGGCATCCATCTAGTCATAAAGGTGAGGGGAGTTTCAGCACGGTGGTTGTTACATTTATAGGGGGGATTATGTGCTATAATGCCAGCAAGAGGAGGCTATTTCAGATGCTGCATTCAAAGGACCTCCTTCCACCTTGATCCAGAGCAACCTAAATGCACTCTGAGTACAGTGTCTGGGGTTTTTTGGTAGGGCAAGAGAGAGGAGCTGGAGCTCTTGCAGCTTGCAGTGACCGTGCGTCGGGTTGTGTGCGTGCATTAAGCTGATTCTGCCTCGGGAGCAAAGGAAATAAATATGATTAACGTATCTTAAATCTTCATCTGGAATGCCACTGTTTAGGGCCTCAATTCATTATTATTTAATAACATATACTAAGGTCATGTATTAACAACACGCTGCCTTCCAGTGAATGTGTGCTAACCCAGTGCAGCGTGCTTTCTGCCTGAGCAGAAAGTTTAGATTGGAGTTTCACTTACTCTTCCAAATGAATGAAAATCAGACACCTATGTCTTTTGAATATCTGTGAAAAAAATTAGCCTTAAAATACAGTTAAAATGACACATCCTATATACATGAATTACAGGCAAAACGGAATAAAGCTATTACATTTTAAAAAAAAGCATTTTAATACACTTTAATATTTTTTTAGATTGAATTTGCCACGGTCTGCAGCAAAAACGTTTTATTGAGCAGAGTGATATATTTTTTTGGTTGCCCTTTTCCTGTTAGAAGTTGGGGAAGTTTGTTTCCTGATAAAAAGCACATTTCTCTGTCTTGAAAGGATTTAATTGTATTTCCATGAGCGTCTCTGTCGCAGGCATAGAAAATATGTTCTCTTAACAAGTCTGTCTGTTTAGGCTGAGTGTGTAATAGCACTTTAGAAAAAGTTCCTTTAAGTGAAACAGGAGAGCTTAGTCTGTGAGTGTGAAGTAATAATGGATGGACACAGGGTATCTTCTGCTGGATTGCTGCTGACACTGTGCAAATAGCTCAGGACTGAGCCAGCACCATGTTTCCAAGTTGTGGAATCTGGTTCTCTGATGAAATTCGGGTCCCTCAAGAACTGCCACTGTTCATCTCAACTTGAGGAACTGCTCTGAGCCTTGGGGTCCAAAAATCCTAACAGGGTGAAGGTGGCTGCCATGGTGCAGCTGCTTCAGCTGGTACAAGTGTTCCTGTTAATCCAGAGTTGTTTGTCAGAACTTCAGTGGATTCTTTCTGGAGGGTTGAACATGTTTGGTTTTGGTTCTGGGCAAAACCTAGCAATTGAAATATGGAAATGTGAATAGGAGAGGTTATTGTGGGGAACAGCAGGAGCAGCAGAGGAAAGGTGGTTCTTGAAGGGCTGCCAGCCCATTGAGCAGAGTCCATGGGGTCAGACCAGGCAGGAACCCATAGGTGTGCCATCAGAGAGTGGAGGCAGCGACTTCTTTCCCACAGCCAGAGCTCCTTCTCGGCCCTGATCACAGGTACAACTCAGTACCCCAGGCCTGGGGATTGTATTTACAGCTTTAAAAGATTGCTACTATACCTGAGAATACTCTGGTTATCTCCTCAGCTGTGGGACCCATACTGATACCCTTTCCTAAAAGTATGAATTCAATGGTACTTTAGATTGGCAAGAGACACAGCTACCTGGGCACTGGAATTTATTTCTTATATCCATTTATCAGGTTTAATTTGAGGCTTTCACACCTTTTCAGTGTTGATTATACGTTTGAAGGGAGGCCGAACAGGATTTTGCAATTCATCTCCTCCCCACCACTTAGTCTTGGGAATATTTTTATCATTTCTCCTCTTCATTTCAGTGGTCACCCTTTTATTGTGGCTTGCTTTATTTTGGCTTTGCCCTTTCTAGTTGTGATCACAATGTCCCATGTGGTTCTGGACTGCCTATACATGTAGTGTGTTACAGCATCTCTCTGGTATTCACTTGCCCTTTAATCCTCATAATATTTTGCATTCTGTTCTAATGCATTTAAATATGGGGTTATCCCTTTCCTAATAGTCAGGACTGCCCTATTCAGAAGTACTTGATTTCCATTTGCAAAAGGGTATTAAACCCCAGGTCAGTGTAGAGGCAGATGGGAAGTCCTACCTGTCTCCTCTGTGAGTAACCTGGCAGCTCGTGCTGTGTGTGACCTTGCCCCTTTGGAAAATGTCATCCAGCATCCCCATGGCCCACTGCTTATGTCCTCCTCCCCAGCACCATACTCCTTTTTAATTTCTCTTCTTTTCTTGCAAGTCATCCATTCAGATTTCCTGGGAGTGGAAAAGAGAATTATTGACTGTCTTTTCATAAGCTGTCATGAAGCAGTAAATAGAAGGAAAAGACAAATGTAGCCACATGCAGGGAAAGAAAAATCATAATTAATATTCCAGTAGAATAAAGTGTGTTTATAAGGGCAAGAGGGGAAATAAAAGGAGAAAGAGATTAGCTTGACATATATCAATGTTTTAGCTAGATTATATACATATATATTCACGTAAATCTCTATCTCAGTTATGCCTAATATGTGATCAACTAGTAGGGAGCATAAAGACAGTATAGAAATGAAGCCTTTGAATGAACTCTTAAAGAGCTTCCATCAGTTGCCAGAGATGGAGATAAATCTTGCATGTCAAAGTGGCAGGAGTTATGGAATTGCATTTCCTTATGTTGCGGGTGCTGAGAGCATTTAACTAATTGCTATTAAAAATGTTATAAATCCGATGTATTAAGTATATGTGTATGTATGTATCACAGTGCAATAGGTAGCTGTGGTCCTCTTGGGAAGGGCTGCTTTTTGCAAAAAAGGATTGACATTGATATCAATAACGTAAGTGCCTGCATTTATGGTGGGCGACGCTGAAGGGGAGATCTCAGCCTTCAGCACACTGGTTGAAGTATTTCTCTGGGAGGCACCAGGATAGCTGACTGGGGAGTGTGTAGAGCATCCAGAATATCCACATGGCATCTCTCACCCTTTCCTCGTGCTGCAACTCCACCGTTTGTGATTGCCCATCTGGGTTTTTGAGGTGGACACCGTGTTGCAGCTGCTGGCAGACATTGCTCAGTAGCATCTCACAATACTTCTGGAAAGAAGTGTCCTGGAAGCCACAGATTGCCATGCAGAGCTTGAGGTCTGCAAGGTGAGGAGGCACAGGATAAATCAAAAGCTGAAACGTCTGCCCCCTTATTTATGTAGATAATTTGAAAGCGTAAGCCTGAGGCCAAGAACAGCTAAATTGCTCAGGCAATATCCAATAAACTACAGCTGGTGTGTGACTTCTAGTAATTGTGGGGTCTTTTACAAGATCCTTGTCTTGCACAAATACAATTACTGTATTTTACAGCAGTCATTGCAAATCACATATTTCCATATTCCATACCAACGTAGTATCTGATTAGCACCAAATTCAATTTGTGTTAATAAGCCTAAGGCAAAATTAGCTTGATACAGTGTCATTTAGCAACATTTAGACATGAACAACAGGTTGTTTAGTTTTGCTTTACATAGGTGTACTGTAGTACAGCAAACAGGTGGATCCAGAGTGTTAACGTGAAAGATTTTTCTGTCTAAGAAAGATGGTCTGTGTCATCAGGGAGGCTGGAGGTGTGAATGTTGACATTACAGAGGGTGTGACAGTCACAAACTTAGACCTCTGAGCTTACAGGGAAGAGTTCAGATGGGAATAATATGAGAATATGAATTGATTTTTAGTTAGGAGTTCAAGAAGCATCTCATGCCCATGATACAACTCAGTAATAAATTTCTAAATGCCAGTGGTAGTTTCCTTTGTTGGTGTGTGGGCTTAGGCACTTACAGCTTCATGTGATTTAGAAAATACTGTCAAAGTGTAGCCCACAACACAAAGATGCTACAAGGAGTGATTTCCTACCTCTGAGCCCAGCCAAATACTGCCTTTGATTGTACCTGTGAAATCCTTTTTATGTAGGTCATCATAGTTTTGTTTCACAAAGTCAACTGTTCCCAGCAGGACTAGCCATAAATGGACCTGTGTCCACTAATACTGTGTGAAATGTTTTTTTAAAGGGTAATATTAATCCCATTAGTGGCAGTTTTCCTATGCAAATCCATTAGGAGCACACAAATCCCTTGGCTGTTTGTGAAACCTCAAGGCACTGAAGCGCTACTGTATTTTTTTCCTTTTCCCTTTGAGCTGCCCCTCCTGTCACTTCCTGGTTAATTGCTGCACCAAGGTTGATATTTTCCCTAAATCCACTGGAGGGTAAATGTATTTTACTTGAGCTAAGTCTTTGCTTGGCTTTCAGAAGCTTGAAGAAATAACTTTACATTGTGCATCTCTATTTATATATGCATTTAATTGAAGATAACACACTGTTACCTCCATATAAACTGTGAAGTGGCCCAAACTGTTTTTCCTGTGTAAATGAGGACACTGCTCTGCTTGTTTTACTAACTATCTGCTGATTTACACTTGCTGAGGATCCAGCCTGGACCTCCTTCCAGTCAGATGGGTGTGAAACTGCCTGCAGGACCTCGATTGTCAGTAAAAAGCCAATGTTAGCAATTTTCATCAGGCAGCATGGAAATTAATTAGTCCAATTTTATGGAAATTAGCTCATTATAAATAATTTTAGCTGGCCCATTCACAAAGCACTTTACACATTAGGGGGGAAAAAAAAAAAGGAAAAAGCAAAGCTCTGTGAATTGGATGCTGAAAAAACTCTTTCTAAAAACAAATGCACTTCAGCAGCTGTGCCATTGGCAGGGGAGGGGCGGCACCCACTGATTGAGCCTCTAGACTTCGCTTTCCCACTCAGCTCCTGAAAGAGCAGCAGTGAGGGATTTGTTCAGGGCTGCAGATGTCCTTGCACAGCCTGAGGTTGCACATTCCGCTGCTGCTGCTGCTACCTTTGGGCTTGGCCAAGGGAGGTGGGAGGAGGTGAGGAGAGTGGAGATGGGCATCTCCCTGTGGATGCTGGTCTTGTGGCTAAGAAGAAATAAAATAATTCAGACAAAAATATGTAATTACAGGGGTGAGAGCAGGTCCAGGTGCTGTAGGAGCTCTGCCATCTCCGCCCTTTGACTTTTTAGACCCTAAGGTCTCACATAGCAGAGCAGGAAGGGCACCTGAATGCTGAGAGGTTTCATGTATTTGGGTGTCTGTTGCAGCTCCAGAAAGTATCCCTATGAAATCCTCAGACAGTCCAGGCCAGACAACCCTGAGGCTGCTTGTTTCAATCCCCATCTTTTCTAAAGATTTCTTAGTTCTGAAGAACATCTAACATAACCTCTGTCTCCCGCTGCAATTTTTGCCCACTTCAATGCTTTTGCCAAAGGGGGGTTTTAATACAATCTGTGTTCAGACTAGTCATGCAGTACACAGGTCATGCAAGGGAAGAAACACCACTCCATGCTCAAACTCACTTCGCTTGAGGAGTTTTCAAGATTTACTATCTTTAAGGTGCATAAAAGTTTGCTTAGGGCTCATAATTTTCCTCTTGATTTACAGAGCATCTCTGTCCAGCAGCCAGCGTGACCTGATTAAAAAAAATGTTGGTTTTTTTTCTTTCTTTAAGTGTTATCTCTCAGCCACAATTTCATTCCTCACTCAGATCTCTATGTTTTTTTGAAATCTTGCCTTCTCTCCCTTTGGCAAATGGCATTCTTGAAACCCCTGGAAAGAAGCTGGGGAAAAAACTCCTTATTTATGGTATGATGTGTGTTGTGTTCCCAGTGAGCAAAATGTATGCAAAGTGCTCAGGTGCTGTCGTTTTTCAGCCACAGACATGGCTGTTCATGTACACAGTAACAGGATTGGATCACAGCATCGTGTCTTAGGAGATATATTCCCATTCCCTTTTTGTGTCTCTCTGTTTGGGTATCTCCCTGGGAATAGTTAGCATCCCACTGGATTTTCTTTCCTTGCAGCCCCCTCCTTAGGTGTCTGGCATACCTCCTTTTGCAGGTGAGTGACAGATGAAAGAACAGAATCACAGAATAATCTGAGTTGGAAGGGACCCCCAGGAATCATTGAGTCCGACTCTTAAGTGAATGGCCTGTACAGGGATCAAATCCCCAACCCTGACAATATTTAGAACTGTGCTCTAACCAACTGAGCTAATCTCAGGGTCTCATATTACGACCTGAGAGAAGAATTCCCAGATGAAACTATTTACAAACACACTAAAACTTTCTGAGCACCCTGAAAGGTTCTTGGGCCAGTGCAGTTCAGGGTGTGGGAGGGGCACTGCACGAGCAGTGTCCAGGGGAGACCTGTGGACATCTTGAGGGGATGAAACATTTCCTGTATTTCAAAGTCTCTCCTGTCTCCCACCCCTGCCAGAAATTCGTGGCAAATTCGCAAAATTCTTTTGAAAAATCGCTGTCTATTTTGCAAAAGCTCAAGCTGATGGGGGAAAGGGTGTGGGAGGTCTGGATAAATATGCTCCATCAAAAATTTTGTAGAGATGCCTATTTGTAGTCAGTTCTGCTGCAAAGGGGCAGATAGTGTGTTTGAGAAACCAGTGCCAGAGTCCTGGGCAGTTCCTGGCTGGGCAGCTTTGAACACCACTGGCTCCTTTCTCTACCAAGAGAAACCTTTTGTGCAGCCTCATGAGCATGTGATGCTGCACAAGAAGCAGTCCTTGCTATAATATGCATTTTCTCAACCCCACTGTTTAGAAGAAATTATGCCTCAAAAGATGCTGGTTTGTTTTAAAACATCAACTTTAAATAAATTGAAGCTGAAGGAATATTTTGGAGGTGAGAAAAATCTTTCTGGAAAGAGACAAGATCAGAATTATTAGTCCTCCACAATTTTGCTTAAGCAGCAACTATAAACAGCTTCTAATCAGGCTCCCTTGGTGCTTAGAGATATCTGTGGATTGATTTTAATTAGATTGGCACCTCTTTGTTAATTCTATAATGTTTGTTTGCTTATAAGTTAAGAGTATGTGGGTGCTGTGAAGCTGTTTAACTTCTTTAGTTAAATTCGAATTAGTGGGCTCTTAAACATGCTGTTATCTCTGCTAGTGGGGTTTTACAAGAAGTAAGTGTGGGCTGTTTTTTTTAGCACCTCAACTGCAATTTGTTTTAAAGAACGTTAGACACCTCCCCTGAATTTACCAGCATTGCCAAATGAAACAGAAAAAATGTTGGTGTTTGGCTGTCTTAATTTTTTGGTGCTCAATCCAGAGCAACAGGTTTTTATGGTATAAACAGTAATCAAAGGATGGAAAAAATATTTGCAGGGTGTTTCAGGCCCAGAAATTCCCAACCCTGAGTTTTATCTGGAGCACCTCAGTTCAGCTTTCTGTGAGCACCCACCTGCTGCTGGAGCTGTAGAGCTTACCAAGCAATTTTGGTGTTTTATTCCAGACTTAGGAAGGGTTTAGATCTGTGTCAGCAGTGAAGATGCTGAGCCCACGTGAACTGAATTGAGGTTGGAAGGTTGGCAGTTGCTTTTTGATTTCCCTCCTTTCTTTCGTGTGAAATTGTTTCACTGCAATAATAGCTGATTATCTCTAATCTGCACCTTTTCTATTATGTTTTTTGTTGGTTTACCTTGATTTGAGTTTGTTTTTCATAGTTATTATGGATTTTAGCCTACTTCCCACAGGTTGTTGGAGCTCTTCCTATACTAAACCTGTTTCTGTCGGATTATATTAGGGTGCCCCTGATGTGATCCTGATGAAAAGTACGTAGGGGGCTTGTAAATTGAAAAATGAACCTTAAAGCAACCCCCCCTCCAAAAGGGAGAGTGTTCTCCATAAAAAGAACATTGAGCAATGAAATAACATTTGTACTGTACTCCTTTTATAAATTTGGGCTTGGGAAATGAGAGGGGGCGTGTTTTATCACTGATGTTATTGGGTCTGTATAATTGTTTCTGCAGCATCCTCTGTGCAACCAGGCTGAATTTGTTAGGCCAACAAAAAAAAATTACTTTGGAGTAAAGGCTGGACCAGAGAGAAAGCATTTGTGGGTTTGCAGCAAAGCAGTCACAGTGAATGTGGTAACACAGAAGTATCTGCGGAGCCCTAATTCCCCTGGGCCCTGAGCAGGGGCCACCCGAGGTGTGGCACAAGAGAGGGGCGAGAAGGGATTCCCAAAATGAAGTGGGACAGTGTGTCAGGATACCTGAGGGTCTAAGTCTCACCTCAAGGCCTGATTCATGGCAAAGTTTCCAAAAACAAAAAGGTTGAGACTTGAATGAAAGCATTGCTTAGGATGAGCTTCTGAAGGATAAGGGAAGGCTGCATCTAGAAATCCCCCCAAACACTATAAACCTCCAGGTAGGATTAGGTATTAGACACGGGGGATGGTGGGCTCCATCCCAACACTGCACAACCAAGCCTCTGCCTCTTTCTGGTGTTTGTTTGCCTCCAGCACAAGGCACTGAAAAAATACATACACTGGAACCAAGCCCAGCACCATGATTTCCTCCCAGCACCTTTACACAGTTATTGTAAACCTCCTTTGGGTTTCAGTCCTTCATCTGGCATTTCTGCCTTTCATCCTAGAACATCTCATCTCTTCTTGATCTCAAATCTGATGACAAAAACAACCCAAACATTCTTTTGCTGCAACAAGTATTTATTTCAAAGGCTATTTGAAGATCAAGAGAAGAAATTTCACTTTTTGCTCAACTAGTTGGTCCAAGCAGCCAAAAAGTCTCAGTCCTTTCTTTTAAAAAATGGACTATAACAAACAAGAGGATTCTTATTGGATGGGAGAATTATTATTCTTATATTGGAAAAAAAGGGTCTATAAGTGTTTGTACAGTATTTGTATGATGACACAGTCCAAAAAGCCTCACCTGAGTATCATTACAGGAAACTTTATTTCAGAAGAGGGAGTTCTGCTCTGTGGTGTTTCAGTCCAAACAATCCAGAGAGTTGAAAAAACTGTGAGGGTGGTGAGGCCCTGGCACAGGTTGCCCAGAGAGGCTGTGGCTGCCCCATCCCTGGAAGTGTTCCAAGCTACATTGGATGGGGCTTGGAGCAACCTGATCTAGTGGAAGGTGTCCCTGCCCATGGTGAGGGGTTGGAATCAGATGATCTTTAAGGTCCTCTCCAATCCAAGGCATTCTATGATGATTCAGGATTAGGATGGGCAGGTACATCCCCACTGAGGTACGATGCTGATTGTCTGGCTTAAAGTCTCAATGTTTTAGCCCAGAAGTGGTGTTGGTTATGGTTTCTATATGATGTGTCAAGCAGCAGCCAAGCACCTGGTTCTGGGGAGGCTCCTATCCCATGTGCCTTTGCCTCCAATTTCAATTTTCCAGTGGCAGATTTGATAGCACTTCCCTCTGCAACCTTTGCACTGAGCCATCAGCATGGTATTAGCATAAAAATCCAGTGCATTATTCCCCTATGGAAGCATTTGCATTTGATGTCCACCAGCTTTAATATTCACAGTACCTACATCACCAGTGAAGCTGAGCCCCCAGCCAGGATCTGAGCCACATATCTCATGTTTCACATGGGCTGAGCTCTCAGATGGGGTCATGTTAGCCATTGACTTCTAACTAGACACACAAAATCCTGCAGAGACTCGCAGTGCCTTGCTCCCATAAACTTCAGTGATTTCCAAGTCCCTCTGTTTGTGAAATCCCCATAGCAGTTTTTCCATGTGTTTCTGTATCTAAGTCCCTTGCCTTGACAGGAACAATGCCTGTGTTTCCTGACTTACAGACTAAACTGATTATTCAGCAGCAGCCAGGGTTCTGTCTCACAGCAGCTGTATGGAGTGATGGTTAACAGCAGCGAGGGTTAGCAGGTGCACCTGTGTGTGGGACATATATCCTCCCTTCTACACGAGGAGATTACCTTAAAGACAGTTGTAATAGTCTGACTTACACCTCTAAATGCAATTAAATTCTGAGTTAAGCTTGAAAAATTTGACCTGACGTTTTGCCTTTGACTCATCCATTTTTGCGTTTCAGTATTACAGGGAAAACACTGTAATGGATCACACACTCTAAAGAGTCTGTTGGAGGAGCCAGGGTAAATTAGGGACAGCACATCAGGCTGGATTTTCAGTGTCAACCATCAGTTTCATTTTTGTAATGTGTCCTAATGCCTGACAGATGAGTATGTATTTAATGAGACTTTAAAAACAACAGAGTTTTGATCTGTTAGAACAACATGCTTTGTGAGAAGGTGCCTGTGCTGCTGCATAGCTGAATGCTTTAGGAAAATTAACTCGCTCAAACGCTAAATAAGGCTGAAAACCAGCTTGTTAGTGGGAGAGATGCCGTCTGCTCTGTCCCAAAGCATTGCCTCTGCTGAGGAGGGGACCTCAGCCTTTTTCAGAGTCTCAGAAATGTTTAATTAACCTCACTCTTCCCATTATTTTTCACCGTTTTTTATGCTATGTAACCTGCAAATCTTTCCATCCAGATGTCCCTCAAATGCTGCCTCGCACCCGTTTAGTGGGAGGGCTTTTGATGAAAGCCTAGAAATCTGCGGTCTGGCCTTAATTCCAACTCCCTTGAACATTCACTACCTGCAGAGCAATTCCCTCACCAAAGGGAAGCATGAGCATATTCTCTCCAGCTGATGGTGCTTTGCAGGTTCATCCCAGAGTTTTCTTTGCTTCTCACAAGAGATTGCTGCATCTCATGGTTTTCTCATGTCTTGGGAGTTTGGCCATCAGTTGCCCAAGGGAGGGAATTTCTCCTCTGGGTCAGTGTTGCTCCCAGTCTCTAGTGCAGTGCAGGTAATAACTAACATGCAGGAGAAATAGAGCACACAGCAACAGGCTGAAGTGGAGGATTGTTTTGTTTCATCTGCACCTGTCAAAAATACCAGGTATAGTAAAAAGTGTCAGAAGTACCAGAAATCTCTCAAAGATTGCTTGCAAAGAGCTTCTGCTGCAATCCATCAGACACAAGAGGCCACGGTAGTTCGGGTAAACACCTAAAACACAGGGATTTCTCTGAACTTTGAACCTGGCTGCAGTTCAGCTGTTATTCCTGTGGATCAGTCAACATCAGATTTCAGCAGAGTAAACTCATCTCTGCTGGAAGAGCGGTAGCTTAAAGCTGTTTCTTTCAAGCTATCATTAGGCCCTGTATGCTGGAGATTTGCAGTTATTTCCAAAATCTGAGAGAATCTTAACTGCTAGCCTCCTCCTGTGTGGAAGAACATGATAAAGTTAGCTACAGAGCGGCTGAAGCGCAGTGCCTTGACTATCAGTTTCAATACATATTTAGAGGAGCCAGAATAAAGGAGAGTGGGGAGCAAGGTGATATGCTGTTACTCCATCCCATTTCATGGTTGTGATAAGGGCTGGTGTGGCGCTTTCACCAGGGAAAAATGTGGCAGCACTGGAGCCATCCAGGGGAATTTCTCTATTAATTTCCATTGTGCCTTTAGATCTCTTTTCCTTTTCTGTACCTCTGCCAGTTAAAATTCGTTTACCCTTAGTGACGGGCTGGTATCTAAACAGACACCTGCATCCAGCCTGTTGCAGTTTGGTTTTTTTTAAGCTTCAACAGCAAATGTTTTTTTGGAAAACAATCGATAGAAGCAATGACGAGCTTCGAGCTGCCCGAGTCGTGCAGCAGTAATTGCAAGTGAACGGTAAATTGTATTGTCCTTCACCTGAAACACTGCCATCTTGGATAACTCCTGGTATTTTTCCTCTCCAACTGTTTGTGTATCTTTATTCATTCTGCTAAGGCTTGGAGTGAGATCTGAGCTCTTCCACTGGTGGGCTCGGGAGGGCTGTGAGCAGCCGCTTACCAAATGGCCACCCTGGCACCTACAGACAAGTGTGACAAGTGGGATTTCTCTTGCTTTATAAAACATTACTTTGTCAGGGTTGTGTCTCACAAAACAGTATAAAACGAAAGCCTAGTAATTGCAGAGAAGGTGTAATTTAAAATCTCATGTTTTTCCAAAGGCAGAGATGAGAGCTCTGTCGAAAACAGAAAAAACAGAGGTGTCATGTAATCGGATACTTGTCTTTTTCTTTTAAGCACTTAACTTGCCTTGGTGGGTAAGAAATATTTACTAAAAGCAATACATTTTAATTTTTTCTTAGATCCTCTGAGAGAAGAGCAAGTAGTCACAGAAAGGGGAGTCAGTTAAAGGCTCAGAGGGTGGCAGATTAAGCAAGTGCAAGATATCTGCAGAGGATGCACTTTGATGCTGAACAGTTGGAAAAAAGTACCGTGGGTTTCATAGTGCAGGCAGCACTTTCCAATTTTTTTTGATTTGATACAAAATGTTTTTCATGGTCCTCAGCTAAAGAATAGGGAGCAGCTTTCCACTTTCTCCCAGCTACAGGTCTCCCAGAGGTAGCAGGTGGGGTAGAAGGCAGCACTGTCAAGTGCAGTGTTACTCAACATCTCCAAAATAGTTCATTTCACATGCTTCAAGGCTGATCAAGTGATCTTGGCTTAAATGACCAAAATTAAAATAAGGAATATCTACTTGATCGTTTTTGTTTTGTTTTGTTTTTTTTTCTCCCTCCATATTTTTTCAATTAAACTTTTTTTTTTTTTTTAATAAAGGTTTTTTAAAAAAAAGTTCTTATAAAACTGCTGTTTTGGTTCAGATCTTGGTTTTGTTAAGAAAATACTTCAGCTTTCTTTTGAAGGTCTTTGCCATTTATAGTTTTGTGTGTTCTTTCTAAAACTGGCATTTCTTGGCCAGCTGTGTGTCTGGCAGTGTGTGTCTCTTTTTCTCTGGTAGGATATTGCTCTTACCCTTTTTTAAACCACATCCCATCGCTCACTGACATTTGCCAGGGTATGCTGAGTTTTGAAGTAGAATAAATGACGGTTGGTTTTTGTTGCCTTTTCAGGAAATTACTCCAAAGTGTGTTTCTGTTAGGTTCTCCAGTTGCACTTTTTCCCAGAGAGTGTCCTGGTAACAGGCAGCACATAGGTGAGAAGAATCAGTGAGTTGGGTTTTGTTAGAAAGAACCTTGAATCTGACCGACTTCAAAAATGAAACTTTCTGTGGGTGCTGAGATTTTAAACTCTTCCTTCTTGCTATTTTCTTGTCAAAAGTGGAGGTGGGGCATAGGGATGGGAAAAAAAATGTGGTTTGTTATTTTTAGCATGTGCATCCTCCATTAACATGTGCATCCTGGTTAACTGTAGGAGGTGGAAGCCATGTAGGTGAGGGGATAGCCTCCTACCTGCACTGTGGGAGGGCAACCAGGTTTTGGCTCCTGGCACATCTGTGGAAAATCACTATCCAGAGAGACATGAGGAAATTTTTCACACAGTGGGGTGAGGGATTTTCACTGATTCCTTTTAAAATTGCAATGTTAGAAATTCTAATTCCCTTTAAGATGTTAGGCTAGCGAGAGGCAGGGATCCCAGCCATTCCTTGGGCACAAAGTTCACAACACCTGAACTCAAACCTGCTTTCTTACATCTAGAAAAGTGTTTGTGCGGGATTTAATAAGCTTTAACTTAATTTTATAGGCTCTCTGACTCTGTTTTTCCTTTCTTCAGTGTGTTTTTGTATTCAAGCCTTAGTGGTAAAAGAAACCTTGTTTATAGATGCTGACATTGTGTCTCTGTATCAGATCCATAGAGAAGTTTCTGTTACAGGGTTTAGAAATAAGTTAGAAATGTGTCTGCTGAAGATATGGGCACTGAAGGAGTCTCTAAAGAGTCTTGTCTTTGAAGTATCTGTCCCTATTGGTGTGGTGAGATCTCTGAGTTATAAAACAGTAGGACAGATTAGAACTTGTGTCAATTGTAGTGAATGGAGGCAGGATTTCGGGGTAATCAGTTAGTATCTGCAAAGTCCAAGTCCCCCCTCAAAAAGACCCCACAGAAAAACCCTGGAAAAAAATGTGAAAAGCAAAAACTTTACTGCTCAGATCTCCACTATAACTTTATCCGGTGAATTTTTATTTTTTTTTTGGTCTTTTTGAAGTGGCCCAAAGTCCATAATTTCCAAGGCAAGCAATATTTTCCTGGAGGATATTAAAAATGTTTATTCAAAACCCCTCTTTAGCTATGGGAAAAATTTTAATTGATGGGTTATTTTTAAACTCATTCAAAATTCTGTAAGCCTTACCTCAATGTTTGTATCACATCTGTTGATGATTTTGTTGCAGAGGGTTCTGTGGCATCTGTTTTTGCCGTGATGCCAAGAGAGTGAATGATACCAGCAACAGCAAATTCAGATGCTTGCATGATGTTTCTGGGATAGGAGGTTGCATTCCTTCAGGGAAAGATTCACACCAACTGATTGTATTAGGCAGTTTGAATCTTTCAAAAATCCCCCCTTTCCTAGGGGATTTTATAATTTATTTTAATTTTTGTGATGTTTTTGAGCCCACTGCTACTTTAATTCACTCTCTAATCAATTCATGCACTTACTCAGAAATCTTATTCCAGTGGACACTAATAGTGGAAAAGCTGCATTCCACAAGGGGGGATAAACCAGCCTATGAAAAAGAGAGCTATGGATTAAATCTCCTTTTCTTCTTTGATGTACGACTTCTTTGTGCATTAGATCTCCTACATCGCAGTTAAAAAACAAAACAAAACAACAACAAAAAAAACCCACAAAAAAAACCCCAAACAAACAAACCCCACCATTAAAAAACACTAAGAGCTTCCTTACCAAAGCACCAGCAAATAGTTGCACAATGTACTTTACTGTGCATAGAGTTTAGAGGTTATTTCTTACCCAGTCTCAGAAGGCTTCTCTGCTCTGGTCAGTGCAGACCTAATCAAGGCAGCCGTGTTTTACGGGGGCCAAGGCAATTGTCAGCTGAGACACAGATCATGTCCCTGGAGTTTGGAGTCTTTTATGGGCTTGGGTTGTCAGAGCCACCAGCCACGTGTCGGAGTTGGCGGCAGTCAACTTTGTTCCAGTTTTCTATAAATTTGACAAAATGAGTTCTCAGACAGCTCTGGGGATGTGTCCTCAGCTTAAAACCACAGGACTGCTGGAGAGGGCAGAGGCTGCATTAGCTTGTGCTCTCTGTGGGGTCAATCCTACCAATCCATGGGCTTGGGCAACGTTTCAGGGCAGTTGTGTCTGAAGAGAGCAGTGCCCCTGGTTCTTAGGGAGCGGTGAACACTGGCTGAACCTACCGGTTGGTGGTGTTATTCTTGTTTCTCAGGTTCTGTGTGAAGGTGTGTGACTGCACACTTTGCACATTTTTGAAAACCTGCATTATTTTCCACTTACCATCACTGCTGTCTCTGCTAGCTTTTGGAGTACAAAAATAAGAGTATTCCTAGGCAGAGAAAGTTCCCGTAAGGCTTACACAGGTACATCTTGTGCCTGTCCTGTGCCATGTCCTGCCTCACTGGCCCCTCTGCCTGGTTAGCTTTAGTGACAACTTAGAGCTCAGCACAAGCTGCAGCTGTCAGTTTTTCAGCATCCAAAATGCAGAATTTTAGGAAGGATTTCCATCTCGCTGACACTTTCCCTTTACCCGGGCAAGCAGTTGAACTGGCTTTGTATTTGGGCTAAAAGTCTCCAAAATGTGTTGTATTTTCACATACTCTGTAGGACTCAGTTGAACCTCTTTGCTTGTGGAAGCACAAGAGCTGCTTTTTGTTGTTTGTGCTCTGAGCAGAGCAAATGGGGAAGAGCCTTCAAGAGGACCATGGGGAGTTCTTAGCCACTCCGGAACCAGAACAAGGCTGAAAAAAATGGCAGACAAGGAAAGGCCAGGCCTTCCTAATTTGAACACAAACCTAACTTC
This sequence comes from Lepidothrix coronata, assembly GCF_001604755.1. Taxonomy (NCBI): domain Eukaryota; kingdom Metazoa; phylum Chordata; class Aves; order Passeriformes; family Pipridae; genus Lepidothrix; species Lepidothrix coronata. Next base: position 2,053,275 of record NW_016690345.1, on the reverse strand, counting down.
TCCAGGGGATCCTGAAAAGTGAGATTATTTACCCTTATTTACCTCTGTATTCTGGCAGTTGGAAATGACCCCCCAAGGTGAAAAGAAAACATCTGGTCATTATGGTATTTCAATCAGGTTTTGAAAATGGGCACCACAACAGGCTTTTGGGTTCAGGATGAGACTTTGCCCTCGTTTCACTTCTGTGAAAAGGACTTGAGACCTAGAGAAATTGTATGACTTTGAGCTTGGGATAAATCCCTGACTGCCATTGTTCATTTTTGTACTCTTGTAATAAGTAAACAAGGCCATGAACAAAATAAAATGCCATTACCCATGTTCATTTTGCAAACTAATGAAGAATTCAGGAGGCTGTGAGAAGTGGCAGTGAATCATGCAAAGACATGATTCAAAGTGATCAAAATCAAATCTGCTCTTTTTCAAAGAAAAGTGCCTCTGGACAGAGGCAATACCCAGAGAAAAGATCTATGGTGCTGTGTCAGCAGTGGTTGGGCCGATTGTGGTGGGTCTAGGTCAAGGCTCTTTATAAATCAGTATAAATGAACCCAACTCTTGCTTTTGGGTTATTTGTTGACTGGAGCTAATTTCTGGCACTTGAAAGGGATTTAGCCCTGAAGTGACTCTCGTTGTTCAGGAAAGCATACTCTTTCCCTAAAACTATATCAGAGGAAGTTGGCTGCTCCTGAAGTGACCTGCTATGAAATTTCATAAGGTACATCCTGGGGAAGTACCCCAGGCAAGTGCCTTCCAGTTTGGTGTTCTCCGAGTGCCTCTCTTGCTGCACTGAGATAACCTTCAAGTAGTTGGAGTTTGAGGCATGGAGAAGATGATAACACTTAGCATGGATGATGCTTTCAAGTCACTCCAAAGAGATTTGGGCTTGGGGAGCCTTTGGATATTTCTTAAAAGAGTATGACAAGCTGAAGCTTTTCTGGTAGGATTTCATGGCTTGGGGGAAGACCACATATATCAAAAGCTTAACAGCAGTTATTGTGTCTTATATTCAAAGCTTTTTCTGATCAAATTTGGCTTTGAATCCATGCCAGCCTCATAAATCTGGTTGTTGGTATTTTCCCCTGCCCCAATAGTTAAAAATAAAGAAAAAATACAAAGACTTTCAAGCTGTGCTGTAATGACATGAATAAACGGTCTTTGTATACTTAATATCAAAACAGTTAAGAGCTTTCTTTTCCCATAGATAATAAATTGCTAGAAAGGAAATTCATTGAGTAAACGTAGTGCCTTGAAATAATTCAAAGAACCCGCAGGCAGTGAACATTTCCCCTGTCTGTGCTGGTGACCCTTATGGTGCCTGAAGGAAATTATAGTGTTGAGAGCCACTTGGAGGCATTTACAATATGCTGTGGACTTAAATGACAGTCTCTACTGGTGTAAGTAGATAGGACTGCATTCTTACTTGGAGATAGACCCTGTCCCGGAGATTTTGGGAATGTAGAGTGTGGAGCCATAATTGGCATTTTTAATACTATTCAAAATGAACATTTTAGTTCTGACAAGATACAGTACTTTTTTACTCCCGTGCTTATATTTCAAGAGAACATGTCTACAGCAAGAAACCTTGACACTTAAACCTTCCTGCTGAAAGTTACTGACCTCTGTGAGGCTTCTTAGAATGCTTCACAAGATCCTTGCTCTGGACCAGGAGACCAAGGGAAATCACACTTTGTAAGGCTTGACGTTGTATCATAGGCTTCAGCATACCTACCAAAGTACTGAAAAAGTAGAATTGAGGAAGGATTTTCCTGAGTCACAGTTCTTTAGGAAGTGGAAAGAGTTTTCCTGTTGCAACACGTGAACTGGCACGTGCAGCCATCAGCTCCCGCGTGTTGCTGGGACAAACTCCACAGATAAAGCATAGAACTTGTGGAGCTCTCAGGTTTTTAACTTCTGGAAGCACTCATTAATTGATCACAAATGTTTTCTGTCCACACGAGAGGTATATCACGTGGAGCTAAAGCTTCTGCCTGAATTATATGTAGCATAGAAAGGAGTGATGCAGTAGATTGTGTAGATCGCCAGGGACTTGTCCAACGTATTCGGTTCTTAAACACCATATTTGCATATTATCATCTTCTCTGAATGTGTTTGTCACTGTGTTGCTATCACTAATCATACCTGGAGTGCATTTGTAGGTGCATTCATTCCAATCTGGAGTCTGTGGCTGACCATCCAGCAAAGCTTTTTGACACCTCTTTAACTCAGATGATGTGGGTAGATGCCTTTTGCTTGCAGGACTTGAGTATATGCTTTGCTATGCTAAATGAAGATTAAGTACTTGCTTATTTAAAGTAATCATTTTCTGATGGTTTGAGGTTTCTTCTCCTGATGTGGTTATCAAATTGTTGATGGCCAATTTCATATTCTTCACACACTTCTAGTATTTTCAAGAATTTGCCATCTAGTGTACTTTGGAGAAATACTTCCCGTGCCATGAGTTGGCAGAGAACTACTCTGAGGGATATTTTGCTAATTAGTTGTGTTCAATTGTACCAATTTTTGGTACTGTCTACATATGTAATCCTTAATAATTTCTGATATCTTACTGGGTGACTGGAACTATTTTTTAAAATGGTTTTCATGGATTGCTGGAGACAAATAGTGTTTATTGTATGAATCATGAAATGGAGGTTCACGTGTGCTAAAACTCACGTAACTGTTAAATTTGCAAATAATTCTTTTGGCATAATTCGAATTCTCCTAAAACTTGACTAAGTAAATGAAGGTGAATCAACTTCACAGTTATGATTCACAAAATTATGTGCGAGCCTCACATTACATATTTAAACTGTGCACATTGCTAGGAATAGAAATCACAAAGCCAAGTTGCAAATTGGTTTCCAGAGACCCGGTTCTCTTGTGCTTTGCCCTTTCTGCAGCTCCCGTTCCCTGCCTCGGGAATCTGACATTGCTCATCCGTTTCTCAGAATTACTGACTATACCTTCAGCGTGAACTCTGTCCCCATGTGGCTTTTATGTAGCTGTGCTTTGCAAAAGGTTTGTGGCTATGGACATTTATTGCCACGTAAACGCACTGATTTATTAATGTGGTCTGTGAGAGCCTGGTTCTTTGAGGAATCTGGTATGGATTTGGAACAGGTGTTGCAAAACAACTGAGAGACCTGAGTGCAGGGTTCAGTGATCAACTTAACACTTAGGCTGGAAAACAAGGACATGGGAGATTGCTGTGTGCCAAGGGCGAAAACCTCAGGATGTTTTGCTGAGATCAGCCCAGCCAGGAGCAGAGTAGCCCATTGCCTTGCAGGGTTTCCCAGGTGCTTGTGAAGGATTTGGCAGGAAAGGGGGCTGGCTGGGGCTGCTGACCCCAGTGTGGCAGGAACGTGGCTTGGCACAGCCTTAGAGGGGGGCTCAAGGGAGCTGCTGTGGCTGGAGAAGCTCTGGCAGGGAGGGTGTTATGGGCTTCGAGGGCTGAGCTGAATTTGTGCAGGGCTGCCAGTTTGGGAATGGGTGTGGAAAGTCCCTGTGGGAGAAAGGGGCCAGGACTGTGCCAGGGCCGTGCACATACAGATATACTGCTATGCTGTAATTTCAGTATATGGATTTTAAGTGCGATATATATAAATACAGTGAATTATTCTTGCAGGACACTGTGAAGCACAAGTGTGGCCAGCCTGGTGTGGGCACGGCCACCACTAGCAGTGCTCCCACAGGCTCACTGATCTTAAGCCTTGCATGTGAAATTCAGTAGTTTTTCCAATTGCTCCAGTCCTTAAAATTTTGATGACATTCTAGAGCCTGTAAATGTAGATTTAAATACCTCGCATCATCTGCTGTATTACAGACCCTGTAATCTTGGTTGCAAGTTTGTTATTTTTCCCCTAGAAGTGCTGTCACAATTAAGTTTTCCAAACTTTCTCTGTGAGTCAACCTATTAATCTCTGTACTGAAGGGTGAGGTAAATAAATGCCTGGCATTCACTTGTTGCTGCTTGGTAATACTAAACCTAAATTGTAACTTTCAAAGGATGAATAAATTATGGGCATGTTAATTTTGTGCTGTTTCCAGCTTGCTGGTAGCGATCCCGTCATCCTGCACAGCTGTTCTGCCTTTGTCTTGTTCCACCAATAGTGACATCCAGTGCCTTGGCTCGTTATCTTCCTTTCAATCTTTCTCCTTGCAGCCCTTTTTAATTATTTCAATCTATTTTGACTAGTCGTGCAAAATTTTGTCTTCCTTATGCACTCCCCTCTTTTAAGATGCGCTATTCTTCTGCCAGTGCATGGTACAGGTTCAGGAATATCTACATGGCCCTTACCTAGGGCTCTCTGGTGACTTCACTAGGAGCCTTCTTGAAGGAGGATGGTGGAGTAAGGCACAGGAATGGTAACTATGTCTGTAATAGATCTTTACACATTTTTGGTGGGGAATCTGTTTGTTGGGGAGCTGTGTGAAAGGAGGAGGACAGAACATCCATGAAACTGTCACAGTTCCTTTTCTAATGCAAGGAGTCTAAAATCTGTTCATGTCCTGCAATCACATTACAGACTAATGTGGAAAACTGAAAAAGAAAATACTTTGGATCAGTCTGCCTTCAGTTAAAATAGTTGCAGTGGTTGAACTTACTAGAAACTCTCAATTTCTGCTGAGCTGATCAGAAGCTTCTGTTTCTGTATGTTTAGCAGTTAGGGGGAAGAAAAAAAGGAGACAAGAGGGGAGTTATTATTCCTCCTGATATAATAAGGCCTTGATAATTCTTGCGTGAAGCAGATTTTATTTATCTCCTTGAGCATTTCATAGATTTTCTTTTATAAGGTTAGTAGAGGTACTTTTTCATCTTGTCACAGCTCATTCCTCCCACGATCACCTTGGTGTTGATTTTCAATAGCTGCAGGGTCAGTGAGTCCAAGTGGCTTTTTTCTTTCAACTCTTTGGTCATTCAGTCTTGGCAGGGTTATTTTTATTTTTTTTTTTTTTTAATTTTTATTTTAAGTATGCATAGCCAAATGATTTGGGATAATGAGCTACTGAAGAGCAGCACAAGACTTCTCTGCTACCAGAAGCAATGTAAACCACAAGGCTAAATGCAGCACTTTATATTCCTGCCTTATGGGAAAGTTCTGCTCCTTCAACATTTACGGTAATCCTGATTTGGGATGACAAGTTAAAGTATCCAGAAATTCAGCAGAATGAAATGCCCACACAGAAACCTATTGGCACTGACAGAGTGAATTGTGCTGAGAGGACTGATAGTACCAGCTCACCACGGTGTTTTCTGAGTTGCAAGTTCAGCTTAAAAATCAGCAAAACGATAAATCAGAAGTGCCATGAAGCAACACATTGGCAAGCTGAGGATGAACTGAACTGAAACAGGTTATTCCAGTCACTCCTCAGAAATATTTCAGTCTGAGCTCAACAAAAGCATTATTTTTTCCTTTTGGATTTCCAAAATTACTGCAAAAGAAAAAAAAAATTACAAAAAAAATAATATCAATTAAATAAAAAAGGATAAAAGGAAGAGAAAGAGGCACTGCCAGGAAGCTGGGCTTGAGTCAGTGGAGCATTTCTGGCTCAAAGCTTGAAATACATCTCCCTTGCCTTTCCCTCCTTAAGGAAAGCTGTGACTGTCATTTCTGGGCTGACGAGCTGTGACGTGGTTGCTGCAATTTCAGGGTATGACTATCATTCTTGTCCTGTTTTACATAACCTGTAACAAAGCAGGTATAGATTTTATTTATCCTACTTGTTCAGAGGAATAGTTAGGCAGAAGTCAAAACTGAGCAGAAACAAGTAAGAAATGGAAGGTGAGATCTTTCTTGGTTCCCCATCAAAAGGCCAAGAGACAAGCACAGTACCAGGCTCTGGGGCTTTTGTACGGCCTCCAAAGGGAGGTGATGGGAGTAATGAAATAATACAAAACTTGTGCAACAAAAGGCAAAGGTTTTTCTATGAAACTACCTGCTTTTGTGGTGTCTTAGTTCAAATGTTCCCAAAATTCCGGGTTATGCCTATCACAAAATGTCAAGCAAATCATTTGGGCTGTGAATTCCTGTGTAATAAATCAGGGATTACTGACAAAGTCCTCCAAGGCAACTCTTGTGCAAATAAGAAGTGGTTTTCAGGAGTAGACAACCTTTTAAAAACATCTGTATGTCCAAGGGAGCTGGTTCCAGCTGCTGAGCACTGGACACAAATGTAAGAGGCAAACATTGAGAAGAGCAGTCGAAAAGAAAATTTGCAATTCTGTGGAAAGAACTGAGCTGGTAGGAAAAGCAATTCCCAGAGCAATTATAATTCACCTTTGGGGTGTCAAAAGTTCACAACATTAGACAAAGACAGCTCTAGATCTTGGCAACAGATAGAAATATGTCTGAAAATGAAACAGTAGCAGCTTGAAAACCAGCTTTTAGAATCTACAAAATTTTGTAATAATAAAGTTTAGTAAGGTAAAGCAGTTAAAAGGAAAGCATTTATAAATCTTTCTGATGTCCCAGCCCCAGGAAGTAAATCTGGCATTCGATTTCCTTTGCTTTCAGGTATCTACTTCATCATACAGGGCCAGGTCCATGATGTGCCTGGGTTCAGGTTTGGATGCTGTTGTTCATGTCACCTTCTTCAGTGCATTACTGGCCTTAGAAGTGTTTCTGGTGTGATGCACAGGGGTTCCGAGGTGGAAGGTTCTTGATGCTTTTCAGTAGTGTAGAAGGTTACTCAGGGTGCATGGTTTTAGGTAGCAAAGGTTGTGTGGAGACTCATAGTAGCCTTCTAGTGTCTGAAGGGGACACAAGAGAGGGACTCTTCATCAGGAACTGTAGTGATAGAACAAGAACTAATGGACTCAGACTGAAAGAGGGAAAATTTAGGTTAAGTATACAGAAGAAATTGTTCCCTGTGAGGGTGGTGAGGCTCTGGCACAGGTTGCCCAGAAAAGTTGTGGATGCCCCATCCCTGGCAATGTTCAAAGCCAGGTTGGACAGGGCTTTTGGAGCAAGCTGGTCTAGTGGAAGGTTGGAACAGCACAAGCTTTAAGTTCCCTTCCAACCCGAACCATTCTATGATTCTAAAGGCTATAAAATCTGCTCTGCTCCACTTCACACCTACCAGCAGAAAAATCTCTCTCAGATGCTGCCTCAGAAAAAGATTCTGAAATGGAAAACTCACGATCCTTGAGCGCCTGCTGCGCTGGGGTCTGGCCCCTGTGTTTGACACTGCATTAAGAAGTGCTGTGTGCTTCTAAAGCAATTTACTTGCCCAGCATTCCTAGGCCATCTGTGCACTGGGGTCAGTGATCTCCAGCCTGTGGGACTGCCAGCACCAACAAAATGCCTTTTTGAATGTTTCTTACGTCGAGCATCATGTAGTGTGCAGGCACGTCTGCTCCTGCCCCGCTCTCCTGCCTCTGCGGATCCGTGAGATGTGCAGCTCCCAGCTTCAAAAGGAGTTAGGTTCTTGAGTTCAATTGGAAGCCAAAGGTTATTTGAGCTGTAATTAGGGAGTTCTCTCTGAAATAAGACATGAGGCCCCAGGTAGTTTTAGGTTTGTAGGAAGAAGTAAGCTCTTGACGTGAGTTTGTACTCTGTGAGAGTACTCTTTGGAGAAACCCCTCTGCTTTTCACAGGGATGTGTGTTTGATCCGAGGCTTACACTGTGTATGCCAACGTGGCAGGTCAGGAGAGAGAGATGCTGGGAATGGGAAAAAAATTACTTCATTTTATAGTGTATGTATGGTGTTCTCAGTAGACAAATTATTATCATTTAAGACTAAAATTAAAATACAATGTCTTAGAATTTCCAGGGCAACATCTCCATGAAACACTTCACTATTTCTTGTAGGGACAGGATGGGTAACTTACATGGTGATCACTTGGTAGTGATACAGATATTATTTGGGGCCAATGAAGGTGTGATCAGAATACCAAATCGGGTTTGCAGAGACACCGGGATGAAAGGAAAAGAGGTGCATTCTCTGTGGACATCTTGATGAAGAAACATTGCTGTTTTACCTCTCTTGCCCTAAAGGTATGGCTTCTGAGAGGCACAGAGTGACAGCTGGAGGAAAAATTATATATGCTAATTACAAAAAAAATTAATTAATTGCTATTAATTATTTTATCACAAAATCAATTAGTATTGTACTGCAAATCATTTTAATTAAAGGAGTCGATAAAAATCAGATAAACTGTAGACACAGCAAAATTATGGCAAAACTCCAAAGTTAGTCTCTAATAAGAAATGAAGCCCCAAACAGTTCAGAACTGAGATTGAATTAGCTGTTATTTTTATTAATAAATAAAAGCCCATGGCAAAAACATGAAAGCTGAAGCTTCTTTGTGGAGGAGGAGAAAGCTTTTGGTGGTCGTTAATGAAGTTGAAAAGAACAGTATGGGTTTTTTGTAGCTATCTACATATTTCTGAGATGATTTTCACCTTAATTAAAAAAAAAAATTTACTGTGTTCCAGTTTTTAGGTTATTGTACTTAAAGGGATGCTTGAAAGGAAATTGCTCTTGAATACCTCATCATCCCTTGAATAAAAACATGCTGTCTTTGTATTCTGCACTGCCAGTTAAACAGACTCTCAGTAGCTTTGGTCCTAATCTTGGAGTAAACAGGTGAGAAAGTAAATGAAGAAAACTCGCTTTTCTGGAATTATCTGTATAGAAATGTGGTTGAAGGGATGGTATGTAAAAATTCCAGGCCGGATCTCGTGGTGTCATAACCCGGCACTGCTCCATTGGCATTCCTAGAGTTTCTGCAGTGCATGGGATCAGCAGCCACAGCCATCCGCTGAAAGGCTTCTGTGAATTTAGGAATGCCAATCTTTCACAGTTGGATAATGGGGAGAACAAAACCTGGAGAACATCACAGGCATAATTAATCCGCCGCCTTTGCTTTTGAGTCATTATGTGGGGTGTGTGAGTGGGTGGAAGTTTGCATTAGAAAGGAAGATGTTGTACTGCTGTCTAGAAAAGGACATGGATGTCTGGTGTGTGGCAAAAACATGCAGGTGTTTTGGATGCTGGTATTTTGGATGCTGGAATGATTTGCTGACTGGTTAATGATGGCAACCAGGAGAAATGTATACGGGCTTCCAGAGAACGGGTGGTTTTTGTGGGGAAATGCAAGAGTGCTGTAATGTGTGTGCCTATTAAAGCCACAAGAAAAGACATTTTTGTTCTTACCTTTTCTTTTGCAGCTTTTTTTTTTTTCTTGTATCTGGCCTAAATTTTTCAAACTCATGAGCAGAATTTAATGTTTGGGGCTTCACTGACTAATGAACGAGGCAATTTGAGTAATAAAAAGCTACTTTTTGTCAAGCAAAAGGAAGGCATTGATGGAAAAGCTAATTTATTTACTCTTTTATGGAGAGTGCACGGTTTACCCAAGTTCCAAACTGATTGTGCAGCTATTGATGATTATTTCTGTTAATGGAAAAGGAAAATGGCTAATGAAAGGACTGACACCCTCCCCATGTCTCTCTTTTGAGACTTGACAGTGCAGCTTAGCTGCACGGCTGTAAGGGAAGGGCTCATAAGTGTTCAGTGAGCATTTGGCACTGTTGTCATATGGTAAAAACTTGCATTTTTCAAGTATTTAATGCTAGAAATAGCTTGTTTCAGAGCACGAAATGATAAAATGGCTGAAAGGCTTTGGTTATTCCTGACCCTGTTCTGGCTGTCCTCATCCTTTCCTTGCCCTCAGCCCTCTCCTAAAGCCCTCTGCGCGCCTGCTACAGCTCAAGCTCTTTCTAGAGGATTCGTGATCCACTGCTTAGGGGCAAAAGAAAATGTGCTCGTTTTTTCCCTAGCTGACAGAGTCATTGCTGTAATTTACCGTGTTCCACATCTCATAAGCAGTTCTGATACCATTACGTATTTATAGGTCCCCATCTGATGTGCTGTTTAGGAGCACTTTGATTCATAATTCCTGATTCTAGATATTTGTAAAATGTAGTTATGACCAGTTTAACACCCACGTGGGAATTACCAGGTGAGTTGCATACTGAGCTGTCTAAACTCAAGTCCATCTTCCTCTCTAAAGCTGTGCCCATAACCTGATTACAACAGGCTGGTTGGCTGAGCACAGTAATGCTGTGTGTAACTGTCAGTGTAAAATCAGAGTACGAATCAGGAATTTTGCTGAAGCTTGACTGAGGATCTGTGGTTTCACTCTTCTCTATGCCACAGGTCTGCACTGAGATTTTAAGTTGCAGCTTTTGTGCAAAGCCATTAAATGGAAGATGTTCAAGGTCCTTTTGCTTAAGAGAAGGGAAATGCTGTTTGGAAGATGGAGAGAAGAGAAGGAGCTGATATTGGGGCAATTTAGTGTCTATTCTGACAAATGAATCTCTGTAATTAACAGAGATTTGAGTCCTCACCTGATCAACTCCAACCACCTTCTCGTAGACTTGCTGTAACACATCCATGAGCTCTTGTTGCTATGAAGCTTAAGTTCTATATGTGACAACAAGGGTATCACAGTCTACATTAAAAGGTATCAGCTTCATATAAGGACAGAGAGGTCTTTGAGTAAAAATCTTAAAAATCTGACCATTTTCTTCTGAAATCAGGGGGCGATTTGCCTGAGAAAACGTCAGGCTGTGGTCCTGTAAAATTAATCTCCCCCTGTACAAACTTCTACGACCACACAGAAGTTGAATGCCAGCTAAACAGTGCTCACACACACACAAGTATGCTGAAATGACACTAGTGCCTACAGTCTAAACTATGTCAGTCCCACAGACATTTTTGGTGGAACTGTATCACAGTAACCCTTGGTGAATTTGTGCAGACCTCTGCAGCAGGCTGCCCACGCTGGAAAGCCACACTCATGTTTATTGTGGGGAAAGCCTGTCCGGACTCCTACACGCCGTGCAGTGCCAGGCAGCTGACTATGCTGAAGGGATTGAAGGAAAAATGTGTGAACATACCAGTGGAAAAAATACCCATATAATTTTAATAACACAGTGTTTCTACTGAGCTCTTAAAAACAAGATTGCAATGTGAGCTGACTGGCATGAATTTTAGTGATGGGCCTTAAAACCAATAGCAAAACTGTGTTATTTTCAGTGCCTTTCTAATTCCACAGATCTTATAAAAAGACCAAAGTAAATCCTACCTGCCTACATCCCTGTCCCTTTTCCACTGCCAGGTGGAAAAGCCTGCACCAGCAGCAGCTGCTGTACCACAGGGCCATTGCACAGCAAGCAGCAGGCACAGGATGATGATATGTGCCTTCTTTCTTGTCCATCCTGAGGTGGACCAAAGGCTGTTAATAAGCAGGTTAGTTTGGACTCACCCTTGGGTATCACCACAGTCTGTCACTTCATTGCCACCCCTGAGCTGAGATCAGAGAGCACCACACTGTACTCCTTGCTTACACAGGTTGTTTTTATCTCACTGACCCAGAAGTGGGAAATGTCTCCATGTCTTGGTACCCTGAAAAAAAAAACAACAAAAAAACCAAAACCCAAACAAAAAAAGGCAACAAAAAAACCCCAAAAGACAAAGCAACTTTTCAAGGAAAGTTATGTTTAGAGCTTTCTAATTTTGTTTTACACTTCACACTACGTTATTATTGATGTGTTGTTCCATCACGTCGTGTAGTGTGATGTAAGAGGACGAGTGGAGTAAGGTGCTCACTGTGTGGGTGGACAATCTGAAGAGATGGAGTGAGTTCTCTCTAACATGTGGCTGGGCTTCAATTATGGATTTTTTTTAAATTTTTTTTAATGCTTCAGTTTTTTCAAAGGTCAGTCTGTCTGCAGGAAAGTGACATTTCTGTGAGAGATGCAATTCAGTAGGCATGTGCAGCAAAAATAAAAAGCAGAGCACACCAAATCCTCCCTGTTAGTGTTCTTGAGTAAACACAGTCTTGAAAAATCTCCAAGTCACATTCCTGATGCAGGTGACAGTGGGTTGCTGCAGAGGAGTCAGGATCCTGCTTGGCATGTACTGAAGCATCCCTCATCCAAGGGGCTTGGGTGTTAAGCAAAATTCTCATGTTACAGAGAGGAGATGGGCAGAGATTAAATGTTCTGACTAACCATTTGGTGAATGTAGGACTATGAAGAACCACTTGAGCCTCCTGCCTTTCAGGCATTTTCTCACTTCAGTGTCTCAAAAATGTATGTCTAAACTAGCCTCCTCTGAAAAAAAGACTGTCCTTGTCTTTGATGGGTTTTTCATGATCTTTGTGCAGATGGTGACTCACATCCAAAATATGAGCAGAACTGCTTACTACCAGGGCCTGTGTGTACTTCACAAAAGAATGTTTTCTCTATTTTCTTAAATATGGCAGAACTTCTTTTTATCCTTGAAAATGTTTGCTCAGAAATGGAAGATTCTTTTGAGAAAGCAATTGGGGGACATAATAGGTTTTTTTGCTTATTATCAGAGCTTTACACAACGTGACTTTGAGAGTCCTTACCATAGTTTTCTACATTAAGTCTAATTAGGTTTGAGAAAAGCAATCCAGGAAAGCTACAGGTGTTTTATCTCCCTTCAAAATAATGCTGAGTTGAAGCATGAGGCCCCAGGCAGTGCTGCTGGGAGCTGAGGAGATGTGCTGGCTATTCTTTGGGTTTGGGAGAGAGGGGGTATGACAGTGTGTGGTGCCCAGGGTAGGTACTCTTTGGACCTGCTATTTGTCTAGGGTTTAGCCGCTGCTTTTGGTGCGTGTGTGATCAAATAGTGGCTCTCAGAAATACCAGCACATTTCCTGTAATCCCCAAGATCCTGGGCTTTGCATGTGCATTGTTGTAAATTATGGAAAAGCTGTGAGTGTTGATGCCACAGCCCCTGCGTAGTGGACCATGGTCACTGGCTGGAGGACATGTCTGCTGAGGGCATCCTGGTTTTGACAGGACAGCAAATATTCCTCTGCCTTCTGATTCTCACGTGGCTTTCAGAGTGGCCGTTCAGAAGGCTTCTGATCAGAGCTACCCAGCAAAACTGTTCTGTGTCTATCTCCTATTGTTGCTTATGAAGAGGAATTTTTTTATGGAAACCTTACGGTGGGTCTGTTAGTCCAAGGGCCAAATGCTCTTCCCTGCCACGTGTTTGGGAGCAGTCTGAGAGCAGCAACAGGAGCTGAAAGGCTGTGCTTTGAGGTGGCTCAGCTGGCCAGTCTCGGGAGCCACATTTATAAAGCACTTCCTAATGAAGGGAAAAGAAGCTGGAGAGATATTTTCTAAGAATAAAAATCCCTTTATGGTTTTTTGAAAACTACTTTACACTTTGCACAAATGATCGCTTAGCATCTGGCAGGCTGGGTTTTTGCCATGTGTGGCAGAGGATACAGTTTGTGTAGTTGCAAGCAATCTACTCAAAAAGCTTTTGTGTAGTCCTGGAGCCCAGGAACTTGTTAATTTTGAGCAGTCATTTTCCGCATTTAGCCCATTAGAGACTCTATTTTTGGTGACCTAGTTTGAGCTCTTTAAAAAATAATCAAGCAGCATTTTTCAGATCTGATTTGTAATGGGACTGTGGATTGGTTTTGCAACTTGAAATGAAAGTTAGGGGAGTGGGTAGAAGTTTTATCTGCCTGGTCCTTCAGAGCCAACATTTGCAATTGATTTTAGAGGGCCTCTAGGAGGGTTAATCTGACAAAGACTGTGGCTTGGCTTCACCACTTCAAGGGTTATTGTTTGCCTTGCCGCTGGGAAAATAATACAGTAGCCAGGTTTAAATAATACTTTCAGTGTGATAACCTCCAGGAGTGCTACCAAGTATTGCTGGGCATGATCCAAACACTGTTAGAGCCTGTGGATTTGCCTGCTCCCCAGTGCGTATGATGGGGTTTGGATTAGAAAGGAGCAATTGGAGCACGTGCCAAAATGTCTAGCCATGGGTTATACATGGACTCTGCTGCAGCAGAGCTGGGGTTAGGGCTCAGACCCAACTGGAACCCAAAGATCCTGTTTCCTTGCTCTAGCTCAGCTCTGGGAATTAATACCACCCACAGAACTCCCAGCCTTTGGCTGCTTGTGACTGCAGGGGGAACCTGGGTGTCAACAGACCTTTAGTTCCTGAAGGAAGAAGGATGCTCCCAACTGAGAGCAGCCTGGGCCTGAGTGCCAGCTTGTTCAAGCGGGTATCTGGGAGCAATTCCAGGAAAATAAAAACAAAGAAAAATACCTGAAAATAAAATCTCAGTTTCTAACTTTATATATAAATAGTTTTTGCATTTTGTGGCAGTTTAAGTTTATATTCCCCCAAGTACCATGTTGCCTGGAGTGGCACTCCAGGGGAAACATGCTATTTTCATTTACTTGTCCTTTGTTTTCTCTGGATACCCCTTCCCTTTCTGTGTCAGCAAGATGCTTTGCTGGGGGAGCATACCCCAGCTTCAGGCTCACTCTTGAGAGCAGGGAGAGTAGCCTGGGAAATATGGCATTGCAGGGAGAAGCACGAAGTCATCCTCTGGAGTCCCAAGAAGAATCTCTGTGATATTTCTAAGGATCTGCAAATCAGGGATTAAATCTGCCAATTCAGGAGGAAGGGAGAAGACAGCTCTCTCTCTAGGAGACACAGCAGTGAGGGCAGTCCCTGGCATGGAAAGTCTCTCACAGGTTCTTGAGGTAACTATAGGAGAAACGTGCAGCAACCAGATGTCATGAATGTGTGCACCTCCTGGCCATCTTCCTTGGAAGATCCTTCTGTGGTGCACTTGGAGCAAGAGGAAGGGAGCTGAAACATGCAGAATTACAGCAAAGGTTTGGAGCAGCTGTGAGGCTCCCACTTGGGCCAGTTGAGCCCTCCTATTATTGAGGTCAAAACCAGACCTTTGTCCCTCTTGATCCCTGCTCAAGGCTCAGCTTGTGTGGGACTGACCCACAGAGCACAGCTCTGCTTCAGATTGGAGTTTCTTGCTGTTGGATGATTCGTGCCTCTCTTTCTCAGCATAAATACTCTTCCAGGGGCCGGGAATTGGCAAAGATGATAATATAATTCAATTGAGATCAGATTGTTTGTAATTAAAAATGTTTGGCCTATTAGAAATATGAGAATCCTATATTTAATTTATATTTGATTTTTAAAAAAAAGAAGGAAATCAGTAATTTACCAGTTTCTATTGCCATTTTTCTGTTTCTGTAGCTCAAAAGTGTCTTGATCCAACAAACAAGATATGGCAAATGTTCTAAATAGTGTTTAATTTATTTTTTTTTACTGAAAAAATATGTAAATGCCTGAGAAATTATACTTTGAAAAGTGGCTACTGCAAATTAACAGCATTTCACATGGATCTTACTTTGCATTTTTAATGCCCATAATGCATGTCCCAAATTACATGATTTGCATTATAAACCAGAACAGCTCCTATGTCGCTGCTGCTGTCCAACAGTTGAATAACAAGGCTTTTCTTTCCAAACTGTATAAATACATATTTACCCAAATGATGCAATTTAGGGCTCTTTTATTTATGTTTTTCTGGTCAGTCAATCACGCTGACATTTTTTATAGTCATTGCTTTTTAAATGTATCTGAGTCTAGTGTTTGAGGAATGGAAGTGCCAGGCATAGACTGGAAGTGATCATTTGGTTATTGCATTGACATTTTGGTTCCAAAGCCTTCTCTGTCTCCGCCTTTGGCTCCTGGAAAATGTTGGGTTCTTGTGTTGTGTCATCTTCAGCTGCAGTGGTTTTATCTTTCCCTCCTGGGCCCATGGCCTTAAGTGAAGGACTGGGGACACTCTTGAGTCCTTGGGCCACTCCTGTCCTAGGGTTTATTCTGTTTCATCAGAACCCAGGATACTGAAAGTATGTCCAGCCACTGTCCCTTCACTGCTCCAGAGCATGTTTAAGGCAGGGGCCTGTTGTCTTTGGAATCTTCCTCCTCCTTGCTCTGCCTTGTTTCTCCAGCTTTCTGCTGTCTGAAGCCTCTGGAGAAAGAGTTGGATGATCTTCATCATGTAATCTCATCACTATGAACATTCCCGATTGTTCAAAGTCCTGACTCGGGTCATCTACACCTGGTTTTGGTAATTTTCCAGGATTGCTCATCCTCATTGTCCAAGGAGATTTGATTTAATGGTTCCTACATCATTAGTGTGGTGTCTGCAATGCTTAAAATTCACTCCAAGCTGGTGATCAGAATCATAAGTGAGCTTAAGTCAGCTAGTTCCAGTTGGCTTCTGGCTTGAATATGAGGAGGAAGAAGGTAAATGGGTAGATAAACTCACTGTTTCTTTAGTTCTGTCTCCCTTACTCAGTCCCTTCACAGACAGGTTTCTGTTACTCAGTCACCTTCCTTTTCAGCTGTCATTTTCTGGTTTCAAGCAAACTTGAGTCACGTACAGCTCTCCTTATCTGTCCTTGTGCCACTCAGGGAAGAGGCTAGTTGTGGCAGATGAGGGGAATAATGTAAGAAGGGAAGTTTAAATATCTTGTTTAAATGAAATAAACACCAGAGAAGGGTAGGATTTTTGCTTTGTGTTATAGTACCTAGTAAACAACTGTAATATCTACTGAAATGGGGAACCTGCAAGTTTAACTAGGAGTTATCTGAATCTGAGGACTCTGAGGAGTTGAATGTAGCTGTGTCAGCATCACTGACAACACTTGCTCCAGTGCTGCTCTGTGTGGAGCCTCCCTGTGATTTTGTACCTGCCTAGCAAGGAAATGATGAGTGCTGTTAGGAATTTCATGTTCCTGGCTCCTAAGACAGCCAAGTGTTGTGGTGACAGGTGTGTACTACCAGGCTGCAGGGTGTTGGGTGTGCCTTGCAAACCCAGCCCCGGGCAGCCCTGATCCCGACATTCAAGCTCACAGAGCTGTGTTAGAGTCAATGTTGAACTGCAGCTTGTGAGCTAATGTTCACTCACAGACAGGCTTCAGGAGGAGGGGCAAAGGCCAATGCCACAAAACTAGCAATAGCTGAAATGCCTAGGACTTGAACCTTTTCAGGGAAAAGAAATATGATTATGATAAACGATGGAAGCAACAGCACTTTGTGCTGTTCTAATAACATGTAGCCAAGTGAAAAAAATCCAATAAATGCCTGTGGTTACCTGGCTGTGCAGGAGCTGTGACAGTGCCAGACAGTGTCAAACACAGCCCTTTCAGCTGTGTTTGATCAGGATTGGGGGTGAGAGCTACTTGATGTGTTGGCTGCTCAGGGAATTATTTCCTGTGCAGGAACTGTGGATGGCAGAGCTCTGTCACAGGACCTACCTGGCACCAGTGTCTCGAGAGGGCTGGTGGAAAGCAGCTGGCTTGTGTCAGCGAGCAGCAACCTTTCTCCTCCATTAAGAGGATTGAGTGGTCCCTGAAAGGAAGCTGATACAATCCTCTTCTGGGTTTGTCGGAAGCTGCGGTGCTGAGATTTGGGAGAGTTGAAGGTGGTAGGAAGGGAGTTGTCACAGCTTGTGTGTGGTGTGAAGTGAGAGGTGTGCTGGACAGTGTCTCATCTGGAGATTGCCAGGGTAGCTGCCGACTTCAAAGGATGCTCACCATGGACACAGCAGAGGATCAAAGCAGGTTTTCCAGCACCTTCCCCCTGCTGATCACCTGCATTATGAAAACAAGCAGATTCTCAGCTCACTCTCAGTGAGCATCAGGGGTTTTTTTGAGGAAGAGAAGTGATGTGCTGCTTTTAATCAACATTTTCACGGCACCCTGTTTCTTGTGCTGACTTCAGTGCAGCAGTGCAGACTGTAGGGATCTCGCTCCCTGGCTCTCATTTGCTGCTTCGATATTGCATGAGCGTGACCTCCTCCTTTCCTTGTGCCCCACTCCCTGAACCGTGTTTGGCATCTTGCTGTAGTTACAGACCTCTAGTAAAAGGCTGTGTGCTGCATTTCATGCGTATGCAAAAGGCTGTGTCCTTCTGGAGTGTGTAATTAAATCCAGAGTTGCCAAAGTGGAACCATGTCGTAGAGTCCCCACTAGTTATATCACTATTTTCAGGACTCTAGGAACTGTTCCTAGTCTCACATACTTTGTCCCCAGCCTGCATCCGTGGCATGATGAGCAGAAGCTTACCTGGTTAGTGATAGAGAAGAAAAATACAAAGGAGCAGAGCTGTGTCAGTAGCAACACAGGTGCACCTCTGAGATGAGGAGAGGGTGGGGATAGCAGCAGCGGGATACTGAGAAATCGGGAATTGGAGATACATAACATAAACAGCTCTTTTGCCAGCTGAAAACCCAGCGGGATGATGATAAAGTGCACAATGTTTATTGATATCTGAATGACTATTTGTTTCCAAAAAAATGCATTTTAGAATTTAGCATAAACTCAGTTATCTGATTCTAGCACAGCTTAGTATTTATTAGGAAATATATGGCTTTTTTATAGTCATTGTTCACCTTAGGGAGAAAATAAAAAAAGGGAGAGAGCCATTTTATTTTAATAGTACTGACTTCCTAATCTAAGCACTCTGTACAAGCAGCTTGGCTGCAGAGTGTTAAGAAATGGTGGATATTACCATTTATCCTTTGTTATGGAACACTATCACCTCTCTCTGTCTCCATCAGCAGAGCCAGGCAATAATTTACTGTGGTGGATGCTGAGGTGTGTCAGCTCCCAGGCCGCTCCAGTTCAGGTAGTTTGTCATCATGAGTGTTCAAGAAGGAAAATTAAGTTGATTAAAGGGGGAAGATTTGTCATGTCAGCGTTTTTGCCCACCTAGAAGGCAGCGCTCTTTCCCTCTCTCCTTACTCCACCCTGCCTTCCTTGTGCTGAGCTTCCTTGTGTACATAAGTAGTTTTGATGAAAAGTTGCTTTCTTTGCTGTGCCTCAGAAATAGCAAATGTTATATATATGGAAATGTAAATGATGCTGATTAGCCAAGTGTTGTGGTTCAAGGAGAAAAGTTCAATCAGAACATGAAGAGCAGGAAGAGTATTTGTCTGCCATGTGTATGACGAGCCCTTCAGCAACTGCTGGAGAGTTTCGTACTAAAGCTTGGAAAAGCAGGGCAGAGGAAAGGCAGTCAGCAGCTGTAAAAGATGAAGGCACATGCCTGGTGTTAACACTGTCTTTCTAAGAGTGTGTGTTCACGCTTGCTAAACCTCCTTGGCAGTTGCCAAATTATGTAGTTTGTCTCCAAAAATTCATGAACACACCGAATATGGCAAGCATAGGGAGCCAGGGAACAGAGAGCAATTTAGAATGCCAATCATCTACCACTGTCACCTGATACTTAGTGATTAGGATGTTTAGAGAACTGAATGCTGTGCAGTAATTTCCAGAGCTGGTCATACTGTAGTCAGGCTCTGAACAAGCCTCCAAGGAAGAGCTTATGGCTCCATCAATTTATTAAGGCCTTGACCCATAGCAAAATTTCATCATCCATCCTGAACTGCTTCAGGGGCCTGTTTGGTTATGATCCCCCACAATGCAGTGTGCTGTGCTGTGGATAATGTTTAGTTTTCAAACCCCTCGGTGACAGCCTCAGCTGGGGTCTCCAGGCTGTAGCTGGCCTTAATATGGTTCCTTGTCCTCCTGCCTGAACCAAGGCTGAGCCTCTGCTGAGGAAGAAGGGCATCACTGAGGGGAAGGTGGCTACTGCTGTGATAAACACAGCAAAGCTGATGGGGACATGAAAGGGAGTTCCTGATCTTCATGCTGCACTTCAGGAGCTCTCCAGATCAGTCCTGAGCCTGTTTGCTTCTCTGAAAAGAAAATATTTCCTTCTACTTGGCTTGTCACATAATTGCTAATATTGAAATAGACATTTAGTGTTGTTGGTACAGTTGAAATTAATCCCAGCATAACTTTCCTAGAAGGAAAATACCTGTTGTGAGGAGCTGTGCAAGTAGGCAGACCTTTTTGTCCATCCACCTGTTCTGTAGCCCCACCCTCTGTGGGCACACATGTGCAATCCCTTCATCTGTTCTAGCTGGTCCCATTCCTCAGGTGTCCTGCAGGCTGAAAAGGATGGCTTGCTGGCAAAGATAAGAGTGGGGGAATACTTTCAGTTCTGTGAAAGGACATACCGTGAAGATAATGAAATAAAACTATTGGGAGTTCTGTGAAGCAGCCTGTGATTAAACGTAGGGATTTATTGTGGAACAATTAGGTGAATTTGGCCTCAGGTGTCTCCCCCCCACTTTTTGGCCTGTTGGGGAGGGGGGGGATGAAATTCCGGTTTAGTGGATTCAGCTTTAGTTACAAATCTCATCAAGAACAGCCAAAGCAAAGGACACATTAATTTGTAAGTGTCCTGTGAGTTAACTTTGACCGATAGAAAAGGAAAATGCAGTTTGGCTTGTTACTAGAAACACCAACATGTGAAGTGACGTGAGAATAAGCTCCCAGATCTTCATCTCACACCTGTATCATCACTCTGATGCAGTGAGGATGGTAAAGGCCATGACAGTGAAGTTTCTCTGGAAAATGTTGTCCCTTAGACCCAATTCTGCGTTGAGAGCCAGAGGATCAGTTTTTTGTTCCCTGAAGTTTGCTGTGACTTGTGTTATTGGAGTCCCATGTAGTCATTGGTTCTGTTCTGGTCAATATTCTGGTAAAGGAAAGCGTTAGAGTGCCACGGCTGTGATGATCTGTAGAGACAGGGGAGTGCCTCCTGATATTTATGTGCTAGTGACACAGATTAACTTCAGTCTTTGGGCTAAAAAGTGAGCCAAAAGTGAATTGCTGGAAAGAAAAAAAAATGGGTAGGCCAACGAATCTTCAGTGGAAATGGCAGAATTGCTGTGGTGTGTAGTGCAGGTTGTGCAGACATTACCATCGGCTGTTTGAACGAGTGATTTGAAAGAAATGCTTACATAGAATAGCAGCTTTTCAGCTCTTTTGACTTAACTCTTACTGTTGGCTTGCAAAGATCATGTCTGTCTCTCTGTAACTGCTGATAATTTGTGTTTTACTCTTGACTTTTCAACTTCATTTCAGTTAAGAATTCCATTGCACAGTGTAAGGGCATTGTATGACACCGACCCTTCCTTTTTCTGGAAAGCTTACAGCTTAAATGCACAGGAGAGGGGAAGAAAGCTAGCAATTTTATGAAGGCAAAGGAAAATTTGCTAAATCCTCTCTTGGGGACTAGCGAAGCAGAGAGATGAACTACTGAGCTGGTGGAAAGGGAATAGAGTCTCTAAAGAGGAGAGAAAAGAGCTGAGCTTGGCTTGTTTAATGTACAAAACAAAAGCTCAAATGGTCTATTAATTATTGTTGGTACCTGAGAGCAATTTGAACTAAAGGACAGTGCCAGCACACACTTAAATGCCAAATAAAATAAAACCCCTTGGCTTTTCAAAAGACTTGGGCAGGTGACAGTTCCCTTCTTTCTCAAGCTCTGGTTCAACAGAAGCCAAAGCCCAAAGCTGTTGCAGTATCAGGTCTTTTAACATTCACACCACCAAATGTAATTAAGCTCTGCAAGGGCTGCACCCCGGATAGAATTTATCTCTTGGTTTGTAATGCTTTAATTTAGTATCAAATATTCATGGGCTGGCAGGGTCAAGTAGGGATAGAAAAGTACTGTAACAGACATGGGGAAAGTAGGATGCTTAAAGAATTCAGCTGAAAGGTTAGTCATCCATGGAAACCCATTAGGAAAAATACTGTAAATATCTTCCTGCGTCTGTGACTCACAGATCTAAACATGAGCCACTTCTGCTGCTGGCCTGTGGGACTTGCAGAGCACAATGTGTGTGCTGTGTGTGCCAGCTCACACACACACACAATATTCCAAGTGAGCAGACAACCCCAGGTGCCATTCCAAATGCTGAAGTATGTTTGGTGTGCTCTGCACTTAACAGGTCTGTTGCATCTCATGGGCTTAAGGGACAGAAAAGGCTGTTTTTGAGACATCCTGTAAACCCCTATGCAGGGTTGTTGTATGACCAAATGATTTTTGGGGGAGGCATGCCCTGCCCAATTAAGGACATGACTCAAAGCCTGTGAAATGATGCTTATTGACGTCAAAGGATCAGGACTTATACTGTCCAATTTATTGTTGACAAAACAAGTTTCTTCAGTAAGTGAAATTGTTGTATTAATGAAAGTGAATTGATTTATTCATTCAGTAAGATGTTTCTGAGGCCTGAAAGGTGTGTTTAGTGCATCTGATAGGGAATTCTCAGATCGGGAAGACTGGATCAGAAAGAAGGGCAAACAGAGCCCTCAACCTGTGGGACAGTGCAAGAAAGTAACTGAAATTCAGAGCAGCTGGGAATAATGAGCTGTTCCAAGTCCAAGTGTCTCTTCTGCTTAGTGCCAGGTGAGAAAAGAGGGAGGAGAAGAATTATGGGGTGAGCAGGCAGTGGAGCAATATGGAAGGAGTAGCTGTCTGGCTGCAATATTTGGAAATGTGTAGAGCTCCAGGAAATGTGTGGGTACGGGGGAGCTGACGCTGAGTATGCAGGCTGTGTGCTCCATCTCCGGGAGGAAAATGCCCCTTGACCTGCTGTCTGCTGTTTTCCTGACTGGCTCTCAAAAGCACTGGTTGGTACACGTAGAAGAGAATTGGCTAAAAAGAAAAGTCCTTTGGAGCCAGAAATACCTGCAGCTTCAACCTGATGCTATACCTGCCAGTCGAGCCTTCAAGTCAGGCTGGGTGCTGGGAGAATGAGAACTGGTTTTGCTCAGCTGAGAAAAACCTGTCATTTGAGCTAGAAGTTTTGCCTTATCTCACTGCAGCATGCCACGAGGAAATTACCCAAGGGTTGCATTTTTAAACATCCAAAATATCCAAAGACGAGAAGTTCTGCAGAAGTACAAACATACATGCACACTTTCTTGAAGCATATGTGTGTATTTGTAAATATGTAAAAAGCTACATATAGCTACATGCACACCTAAAGACAAGAAATTCTGGAGGAATGCAAACACACATGCACATACACCTTTTAAAAGCATGTATGTGTATTTGTAAATGCGTGAAAAAGCTAGATGTAGCTATACTCACACATATATGTAGTTCAGAAGTTCTGAAATTTCTGAAAACTCGAGAGTAGCAAAACTTAATTCTGCAAAATCCTCGGGCACTTTTTAGAGTTAAATTAATACTGGTGCAATTAAAATGGTAATACTATTTATTAAAAGAAGAGTACTTAAATAATTCATTTTCCTATTGGTTCTATGGAGTGTGCTTAGATTTAGCAATTATATGCTAAGTAAAAGCAGCCTCTCCTGTAACAATTTCATGATAATCTGACCTTTGAGGGTCCTGGCTCACAGCAGCTGGCACTTTTTGTAGGGTTTACAGACTGTAAAGTAATTAATATCTATGAAATACCATTGCTGGCCTTCTGAAGTAGTTGCATCCTTGAGCGCTCCCTTTTCTCCGTCTCTTGAGCAGCCTTTTCTTTCCTTATATCTCTGAATATTGGGGGTCTGGCCAGTGGTCTGCTCCAGAGGGAGGGCACATCCTAGCTGAGGGGTGCACTGGTGACCACCTTCTCTCT
This sequence comes from Lepidothrix coronata, assembly GCF_001604755.1. Classification (NCBI taxonomy): domain Eukaryota; kingdom Metazoa; phylum Chordata; class Aves; order Passeriformes; family Pipridae; genus Lepidothrix; species Lepidothrix coronata. Next base: position 2,029,930 of record NW_016690345.1, on the reverse strand, counting down.
GTTTAGGAGTTCAGAAGACATAACTGACAATCTGCCATGCTTAATTTTATTTAATATTAAGCACAGTAATAGCTCTTGAAAAGCTGTCTTTCAGGGAAAGGTAATAAGGGTATTAATAAAAACAGGTGAGGAGAGAGGCCCTTTTTTTAGCTTCCTGCATTATTTTATCACTGTCAATCAGCTCAGAACTCCTTTGAGATTATTCCTGTATAGTTAATAACATTGTTTCTGTGATGACTTTAATGACTGAACCTTTCTTCCATCCTTAGCTATGAAAATAATCACTCTGCTTTTTTTCCTTCAATAAGCTATTGTGTGGGGCTCAGTACATTAAGGAACATTATTAAATATAGAAGTTTCCTCTAATTAAGCCATTGGCAAAAGATGGCTTGTCCAATCATTTGCTGGTGATGGGTACTGGAAGAAATTATATCTTGTACAGATACTTTTTTAGCCGTAATCCCTCTAAAAAAAGAACAAAATTATATAAAAATAAAGCAGTAAGGTTGCAAACTCAGGCAGTCAGAAATTAGATAATGACAGGATGATGGGTGCCTGGATCTGCCTTGTGTTAGGAGAGATGCATTCTGTCCTTCCCCGCTCCTGATCGCAACCTTTTTGTCTTTTCTCTCTGATCTCTTGCCCTGTACACTATCATTTCTTGTCACAAAATTACCATTTCTGCTAAAACCGTAATTCTTAACCTTTTTAGAATTTTATGTCAAGAGCAAACCATATTTTATGGTTTTGTTCCTGGAAAAGAGAGAAATAATTCTCTGTACAACTTTTCCAACACCTCCCTCCATAAACCCGCCTATAATTCAAAGATGTTTGTGCACCTTGAGGAAACCACCATTTTTTCATTGGTGCAATATTTGCATGTAGGAACAATGGCCTATTTAAGGTGTCTGTTCATTCTGGACATGACTAAAAAAGCTCTCATCTCCTGTAAGACTGTGCATCCCCCTCAGTTCAGAAACCACACAGAAAATGCAACGAGTGGGAGCAGTTTTTAACATGCCCCGTTGAAGAAAAGTAGTGGAATTAATTCAGAGGAAAATCTTACTTTAGGGTTAGTTAGTCACTGCAGATGAAAGGTTGTTTTCCTAATTGCTGGCATTCTGCATAATCTTAAAATCTGGAGTTCACATGTCTTTCCTAAAGCATACCTCTGAATTTGAAAATCAGATGCATTTACTAATTGCTCGCATCTTATAAATTATGAATCTCTCCTTGATGAAGACTTAAACAATCTATTAAACCCTGAATAACAGAGTTATTCTCCAGCTTCTAGATAAATAAATCAAAACCACAACTTTAAAAACAACAAAAAGCCTTTTAATTTTTTACTTTAATGGAAATAAACCTAATCAAAAGCCAGCAATTAATGAATCTCTCCAAGGTTTCTATTTTTGAAGTGATTAGAGTTACAAAGGCTGAAATAGTTTCAGTAGGTAGGTGTGATGTTAAGCTCAGATGTTGTATTTATATATGCTCAGCTAGAAATAAGAGTTTCTAAAATCCAATGTTTGGATGGAAATTCTCCTCTTCAGTGAAACCAGAGAGTTAACAACAGCAATATTCACTAATTTCTATGTGCAAAAATGTCCTAGAGTGCCAATAAAGTTAGTTCCTCCCAGGAAATGCTTTGAAAATGCTCATTAAAGACTGGTTGTTGCACATATGAAACAAACTGGAAGTCTGTTTTTAGGAAAGTATTTTCTCGGGAAAGAAAAGCAAAGCTCTCCAAAAATAAATAAACTGCTCTTTCAGGGTTAGATAGCCAGAGATTTGCTTCTTGTGAGAATGAAGACGGAGAATGCTGAGTTGAAATTTGGCAAGGTTAACATATTTTCAGTATGTGTAGTCAGTTCCTGCATCCAGAAATAGAAACAGCCTTTTGCTTTCAGGAGTGGCCTGGCACCTTCACCTGCACTTTGAATAGAAAAATAGAAAAGTCCTGTTGTTCAGCTCCACGTCTGTACCAGATCTCTGGGATGTTTAATTCATTCTGCATTGCTCTGAGGAATGGGAATTATACCAGCTGAGGGCTCCAATTGCTTCCATAGGAGAGGGTGAAGAAATTTTAATTAACGCATTTAATTTATCTGACTATAGATTTTCCCATAATTCCTACCAACTAGCCTGGCTATGTACTAGGAAAAAAGAAATCACAATGTCTGATGTACGAAGCCTGTTACTCATCATACATCAAATGAACAAATAAAACTTCATTCTTCTGTTAAATGACCACAAAACACTCCTAGGACCTTCACAGGCAGTTTGCTTACCATGGTTTGTAATTCTGGGCACCATTACAGCCTGCACTGCATTTGTCATGTGTACTCTTCCATTTGACTTCTGATCAGATGTTTGATCTTTCATAACCACTATGGGAAAGACATCCTTCTTTACCTCTCCTTTTTGTTTCCTGTGTATTTTGTTCCTCTTGATCCACTTGCTGTCTCACACTGCGTGCAAGCTGGAGAAGCTGGAAGTGCTTCTGAGCTGTGAGAGGCTGAGCATCAGTCTTCCTCCTCCACCTCTTTCTCCTCGTCTTGTCTTTCTTCCATTTTCTCTCCTTGGGAGGACTTGGACATGGATGGATGAGTTCCCTGATGTGCTTTAACCAGTCTCATGAACCAAAGGACCAAGTAACTAGCCTCCCAAGACTTAGTTCAGCTTAGACACAAGCAAAAATGTGGTGGGGCTTTATCTCAAATAGGAACAGCGAGGGATGGAATGCTATTTTCTTCTTTGGTACGTGATATCTTGTTTTGCCAAAATAAATACACTGCTTTGATTCAGTCCACTGACATCTCAAGATGCCTGGGGCGGTGCAGCCAGCACTTTGTGTAAATATGACCGTGAAGCATTGTGCAGTGAAGGTAACAACTCGGGTCACGGCTCCATGCGTTGTTAGGAGAGCACCTCTGCTCCAAGGACTCCGCTGTCTAACTATAAAAAAGAAATGTCGAAGCTGATATTGGATGCAGACATCCCATTGCAGACCTTGTGCTGCTGCTTGCCCACACTGCCTCTCTAAAGTGGTTTCGGGCATCAGTTTGACAAGACAGCCCTTGCTTGGACATTCCTAGGGAAAGCATCCCAAGATGCGCTCACAGCTTCTCATGGGCTATGGCTCTCTGAGTGAAATTGGTAAAAGGGGATGTCTTTTCACATGGTTATTGCTTTTCTAAAATCCTTCCAGAGTGTTGATATTATTTAGTTTATGAAGTAGCAGTTTGTGCAATTTTATGTTGCCTGGAAAGAAACTATGATTTACTTGATTGAAGCTCCCAAAAGCAGAGAAAGTAAAAGGCATCAGTCTCTCCCGCTGGAAATTCTGTAACTGGGCAAGCTATAAGCTGATATGCTTTGAGTGCCTGCAAAATGTAGCTACTACTAAACAGCCCAAATGCGAAAGCATTTTGTGACAGAATAATGCCCTCATTTTAGTCTTTCCAATCTAATTTACGACTAAGTTTTCCCTTGGGAGATGATACAATAAACTCTCCTGGAAACTACTCTGCAAATATGTTGAAGACCAATCAGGTATTACAGTGTAATGTCAAAATTCTTATTGACTTGCTAAACATGTACTCATCCATAGCTTTCGTCAGGACAGAGAGATGTTGGCTGTGAAGATTGTTAGAGAGCGCAGACTTTGTCTAGGTCATCCTTGTGCTCAACATAAAAAAAGTTTAGGACTTATTGTGTGCACTCAGCCAGGCTGGGCACCTAAAAGTTTAAGCAAACACTTCTAAGCAGATACACAAACAAAAGAATTATGTTTTAGACTGAAAATATTGGGTAGACACTCAGATACTGATGTAAGCCTGCTCAATTTCTCTCTTCAGACGATAATTTTAATGGAAAAGTAGGCATAGACATGTGGGGCAAGCTGACACCTGAGCTTAAGTCGAACTCAATCAACAGAAAGAATACTTGGGTACATCTTTAGAAACTGTATTTCAAAATTTGAAAGCAAAAGGATTGGGTTTTTTGGTCCTGTTATTTACCTATTTTTCTATTTAATGTTCACATTCCCACATTCTTTTATTATTTTGTTTATTATTATTTTGTTGTTCAAGACCCACATTGTTTTCCCAGCAATACTTTAGAAAATGAGTCAAGATATGCATTTCAAAGGCTCCCTGTGGTTTTGTCCATCACCTTCCTTTCCAAATGCCAAATTTGGGCATTGATCTGCAGTTTAAAGGTTTCTAGACTGGCATTTGCTTTGCCTCCAAGCCCTCCCTAGACCCTACTGTAATGTGTATTAGCTTAGACACAGCCTAACTTACCTCATATATGCAACGGTGTGATTTGTACATCAAACTCCATAAAAAAAATAACTGCACAGCTAATTCTCCTATTTTAATGTATGAAAATTCCCACTCTTGGAATAACGAAATGTAAAGACCAGCCATTCAGAAAACAAAGCTTTGGTTCAACAACTCCCGAGATGGGTTCTATAAATTATGTAGCAAAATCTTCATTTACAAATTTCCACCACCTTAACAAAAGATGCATCTAACTGACTGCTGCTTCAGAGTTGAGGCAATTGAATGCTGTGTTCAATCCACTGGTCTGCTGCTCAGGATGTTATTAATGTTTTGTAAGCATATTACCAAAGAAGGCTGGAAGTCTGTGAGGACAAGTGTATGAGTTAAAGTTCCTACCAGCTGTCTTAAATAACTGAATCACATTTTCATTCTGCAGCATGCAGCAGTGCAAGGCTCCTCAGGTGCAGCTCTTGACAAAATCGCATCCAAGCCCTTCCTTTGCTTTTAAAACATCTTAAAGCAAACTGAAAGAGTACCAGAAATTCTTCTTTTTTTTGATAACCAATTTGAATATAACCTGCAACTGTAGTGTTTTGGACAATAAATTCTCTGCAGCTGCCAAGGCAGTTCTAGTTAGGATACACTGCTTCTGGATCAGGCCCTAGAAAAATGTTTTCTACAAGCTGTGTTCTGATATTGATCAGTGTGCTCAAACTTGAGGGATTTTTATTGAAGCTTGTGCAGAGTACCTGAAAAACCACTGATGCTCAGGAGGGCTTAACATCACAATTTCACAAGTGTTGACGTAATTAAAGGATGAACAGCATGGAAGGAGACAAGAGAGGAGATTGTTGTGGAACAAAATTCCATACGTGCGTGCTGTGTCAGCTTTGAGGTCCCTAAATGCAGTGTCCTCTCAGACATGAGAAATGTCAGTATGCACTACATATTTCTCATGGTTATGGATGGGGATTTGGGAGAAGCTGGCAACAGCCATGTGCCTGAATCCCATAAATAAGTCTGCTGAACTCCTTTGAAAATCTCAGTTTATCGTTGTCATTAAAAATTCATAACTCTGAATGAGCAATGCATGGAACAGCTAATTGAGCTCCATAAATTGCAATAGGCTTGCTATTTCTACATTTTGGATATTAATGTTTCCCTTAGAGTTAGAATTGCAAGTGCTATAGCTGCTTAGAGGCCACTTTGTAGTTATTCAGTAAACATTAATTTTTTAATTATGACAATGACAGGTGAATTGCATTGCATGGGTGAAAATGTATGAACAAGTAATGAAAATTAATTGATGGCTACCAGCACGCTCGCAAACATGCCCGATTGAGTTTTGTGAAGGTGGATATTATGATTGTCTTGAAAACTTATTTAAAGTTAAGCAAATGTTGACTTTGCTGTATTGTGGGTTTTCTTCCTCATAGTAAAAATTTGTTTCCTCTGGAAAAAGTTTTGGCCACTTGGATGTTGGGCAGTCCTCATCAGGTACCTTTTAATTGATCAAAAAGCAAAATGTGAAATGCTCTGTTCAAGTCGGCTTGAGATGTCAAGCTTCTGAAGGAGGTAACGCGGTGGTGCCTATTCATGTTTGTTATTGTAATGGTGACTTTGCTGCTGTTAACTTTTGTTAAGGAGGAAAGAAGGATGACGCACTTAGGAAATGTTTTCCCTTTGTAGCACTTAAAATCTGACTTTGTTAGGATTTAATGTAATGCAACAAAGCCCAGAGTTCATGATGGAGGGTCAGTCTGGCTCCTTGGACTGGAGTCAGGAGACGTCTGTTATCTGCTGGCAGCTGAGCCATGCAAGGAGCCACGCTGCTGCCTCGTGAAATGGATACCCCCTGAAAATAGAAATTACTGTATTTGCAACAGATGGGATGAAAAGCGTCCACTTGCCTTATTCCCCATGTGTATTTAAAGTTCCTTGCCCTTTCTGTATCCCTTCTTGTGGTGGAAGAAGGACAAAACCCTTCCTTGTGGAAACTCCTGTGTGTGTCCCCCAGCTTTTCCCAGTAGCTGCCTTTCTTTGTAATCTTGACATGGCACCCTGACTTCCCCTGGGCACCAAAGCACCTCTGTCTCTCTGTAAAATAGTGATGAAAAAGCAAAGGCTTTTGTCTTTGTCTCTCATGTGAATTTGTTGAATATATGTACTATTTTTTTTAATGTTTGTGAATTAAACACACTTGTTCTTCAGGTGATCATCATCTCCTGCACTTGTGTTTATTGGTGCTTTCAAGTGAGTTTGAAGTAGATCAAAATGTTCATAGCTTTTATGGAAAAGGGGAAAATTACCCTAAAAGATAATTAATTGTCTGGGGTCCCACAAGTGTGAGCTGACCACTGTGGCAGGTTTCCATTGCCCTGATGCCATGCCAGGGACATGTGTCCGGTCAGCTGAGGCAGAAGGGCTTTGCCCGATCAGGTTCAGCAACTGGATAAATAACGTTTGTGCAGCTAAAATAAAACCCACAATATAGCTCTCCTTGGTGCCTCTGCCACAGCCCAGCGTTCCCGATGGATGTTAAGAAGCCTTTGTAGTGTTTATGAGAAACATTGGCTTCCCTAATCATTCATTGATCTGTTGTTCTGGGCAGAATGATGAAGTTTTCACTGTTATTTTGCTCCGCTTCACTCAGATTCGCTTGATTCGAACTGAGGGATGATTTAAGATGGAACAATCTTGCCATTTACTCCCAGCTGACAGGATAATTCTGGCTTTGCTGTTGGGAGCTTAAAGTGCTTCATGCTCAGCTAATATTAGTTGTAATTGAGGGAATGGGCTGTCTAGAGTTCATTCTTACAGTTCATCACCTGAAAAAGAACCTCTGAAAAAGAAGTTTAGGTTTTGGTGTCATTTTGGGGCCCAGTTTCTCCTGCACTCTCCGTAGGACTGCCCAGCACAGCTGAGGGGAGCAGCGGCCGCCATCTTGGGGTAGCACCTCAACTGGGTCTGTTCTCATCTCAGGGTAATTGTTTTTAGGTTTAAGAAAAAAAAATGGCTATGTTTGGGCTAGTAGAGGCTGTTAGGAGACTGTTTTATGGGCTGCCATGCCAAGGCTCCACTTTCTAGGGTGCAGAACAGTGCTGGACCCAGGGATAGCAAGTACTCGTCTCCTGTCCAAAAAGAGAGACAAAGAGCTTTTCTCTGGTAAATATATCAGACTTGAACCCTTTGGTTTGGTGGGGTTTTAAAGCAGCTCATGAGGCTTTAGATTAATACTTTTTCCCCTCTACACTCCTTTTGTTTCCTGCTGGAAGCTTGTCCTTTCTTATCCAGGGGCTAATGCTCAGGCTCAGTTGGAGGAGCAATCACCTGTGGCTCTAGAATATTCAGAGGTGTCTCCTCACCTGCTTTCAAACTGTCAGGTGTCTGCTTGGAGGGCTCGGTGGGCAGTGTCCCTTTTCCTTTTGGCACAGGGAGCCTGTGAGGTGCTGCCTTTTCCTCCTTCAAATCTGTGTGTTCATTCCCGCTGTCATATCCAGCTTTGGGGAGCCCAAATACATCTACTAAAGCAGCAGCAGTGCTATGGGAGTCTGAGCCAGTTGCTGCCTCACTCGATGGCTTCTTCATGTAACAGGTCACATCTCAGGAGCTGGAGAGATGACGAGGAGAGATCACATTGTCCAGGAATTCCCAGTCAAAATAATGCTGTAATGGGGCTAGGGGGGAATCTCACAAAGTCACGGTGCTTTGGAGGTTAAAATTACAAATTTTAGCTTTAAGTCTGTTGGTGATTAATCTACCTCTTTCTGTTCCAGTTGTAGGTGATGGGAATAAAATGCAGATATTTGCATCCTTGTCTCCTTTTTTTCTTTTCTGAGGGACAGACTCATGTGAAATGTGTTTTTGTGAGAGCCTCCAGCCCTAGCAGGGAGAATCAGACTGGGAGGTGACACTCAAGCTACCACTGCTGTGAGTCACTTCACCTCCTTAGAACTCAGATTAATGCTGAAGCCAAAACAGCTCAAGTAGAGCATTAGGATACCTGAATTCAGGATACCTGAAGAGGAAAGCCTTCAGCCTTGTATACAAAAGGATGAGAGGTTCACATCATGCCTACCCTTGGCACAAGTTGCAGAGAAGGAGATCAGGCTGGCTGATCCCGTCTGGCGTGAGGATTTGTGAGTCAGCATGGAAGCCAACAGGCATCTTTGCAGGGCTTGGAGTGAGCTCCAAGTGGGCAGGTGTCCATTTTCAGTAAGAATCATATCAAAACTTGCAGTGACTGGCAAAATGACTGTTAGCCAGGAGTGGTCAAAACCTGAGATGCCTGCTGTGCTCCCGGTACGCTTTTTTTTTAAGCTGGACCAGTCAGAAAACACACCAACCTGCAAAACAGGTTATCAATCTGCATTTTTCATTCGTATTTGAATTTAAAACCAAAATTAAACCCTAACTTAATATATCAGACTGCTAGATTTGGTCAGGTTTTTATGTTCCAGTAAATTAGAACCCCCTGGCTTATTTTCATAATTTTGTTTTGCAAGGATGAGCATGGCAGTTTATTCAGCAAGTAAATAGGTGTTACAAAATGATGGAAGTCATGGGAGTGGAAGGGTTCCTCTGGTTTGTCAAAATACTTGCCATAATTTGTTATTTCAGCTGGATAAACCAAAGTAAGTGCAGGGCTTCTTAGGCAGTTCACAATTATCAGCAGCAAAACTTTATAATTTTCTCTGGTTTTCGTCTTCTTTTCTTTTACTTTTTTTTTCTTCTTTTAAGTTTGGAATGAAGATTTGCTGCTCTCTGTGTATGTGTCATTTCTGTACTGTGCTGAATTAGGGCCCTTTCAGGTGGACTTGCTGTTTGGCAGTAAATAAGACATATCCTAAAAATAGAAAACGTGGTTACAAGTGACAACAATTGGCAGGGAGGACTTGTTCAGATGCAGTTTTGGAACTGCTTTTAAATTTTTTTCCACTCCATTCCAAGTTAAACATCTATTTAAATTAATTAGAGCAATCATAGTATTCCTGGAATATCAGAGCAGAAATTGAAGTCATGAGTATAATTTAAATGTTTCCTGAATTCTGAAGAGAGGCTAAAAAAAGTTAGCTTTAGGAAATTTTTGCATATGATGAAAAACAAATTCCTGACCAAACTGGCTAAGCTGAAATGTCAGAAGACGAAGAGCTATCATGAAAGTGCTGGAGAGCTTCTGATTATAATGGAATCAGTGTCCCAAGGTATAATGCAGGTCTACATTTAATACTGAGCTACTGAACCATACTTCTCAACCTAGCTCTGCTCACTGGGTTCTCATCAGAGTCCTGTAATGACACTGGGCTCTGTTTAGAAGGCAAGTCTGGAAATAGCTCCAGAGCTATTTCAGCAGCTTCAGCTGAGTACAGGTGTTTGACTTCGCAAGGACAACTAGCACTAGATTTTGTGGCATAGAAATCATTCCTTATGTACACTATCACATGTGTTAATCATATTACAGACCTTTTATAAGCCTAATTAAAAGGCACACGTAAATCTGAAATCGTGGCAAAGCCCTGAACCAGCAAAGCAAAATCCTTTATTAATGATACATACACAACACATTTAATTCGATGCCTGCTGTTGCTTGTTGGGTTGTTTTTATTACGATATTGACTGGAGTCAATATGTTTGTTATAGTCTCTGCATGTTACTCTAAGCAGAATTTTTCTTTCAGTGTTTTGTTTAAGGTATTGACTTTGCCAAAGGGAAGGAAAAAGTGCATACAGCCACTTAAGCACACAAGTAGTGATATCAATTTCTGTCCATTAAATATGCATACACACATAAATGTCTACGTGTACAGCGGTTGCAGGCTGTTGTGGGCGTGGGATTAGGTGAGCTTTGAAAAACATGAACGTGGAGGTCCTGCTTTGGGAGCAGCTCTGAGCAGGAGCATTCCCCCCAGCATGTGTCAAGTCCTGCTAAGGATGGTGGGGTCTATGTGAGTGTTGAAATGGCACTTTTCAAAGGCATTTGCATATTTCTAGGCCATTTCTTTCAATTCCTTAGAGTGCAAACTTTATTTTCTCCAGGAGCATGCTTTTCTCGTTTGGGGTGCTTTTGTGTGGGTGTTTTTTTTTTTTTTTTTTTTATTTTTTATTTTTTAATTTTTTTTTTTTAATTTTTTTTTTTTTTTTTTGGTAATAACATCTTAGTTCTGTTAAGCTGTTGGGCTTTCAAAAAGTATTTCTAGTTATTGGGTTTTGGGGTCTTTTTTTCTCTTTATAACCCAGGCAATCAATTCCTGAATATGAGCAGGAGGGTTATTGAGCAGTTCCTCTAAAGGCAACAAAGGTCTCAACCTACCCAAAGATGCAGCAATGATTTTGCTAAAAAGATTTGGATAGCAGTTTTGATCAAAGACTGGTATATAGTTCCAGCACTTCCAAATGAAACTTCAACATGTATGTTAATACACCTGTGCTTAGACTTTACCCTTCCGAACCTGCTCCCTGCCTACCATTGTTCCTGTTGGATGATGGTGAGCTCTTCCAGAGGTGCCTTCCATGATGTGTCCCTTCAGTGCCACCCTGAAATATGCTGTACAGCACAGAGTTACTTGCAAACAGACAATCTCATCTGAACTATGGCATTTCCCCAGTGGATTTTGCTCATGTACTGCAGAGGCCTTTGACCTACTCTCTGCTTTGAGTTGTGCAAAGTCATCCTTTTGTGAATCTTTAATACCTTACAGTGAATTTCTACTCAAGTTTTACTAGACTGAGAAAAAGGAGTACCTCTCTATTTTCTACCTTTCCAACAATTATTTCTAACAAACTCACTAAAATTGAAACAGAAATGTGCTTGAAATCATAAATTGAAAATGAATTTTTTTTTTCAAAAGTGGTTTTGGTGGGTTTTTTTTTCCCTTGGGTAGCAGCATCTCACACTAAAGCATCCACTATATGGGAAATTCAGGACAGTTAAAAATGGACCACGTCTAATGCGTTTGTTTCATTTTTGCCTTTCAGTCTATCCGAGAAGTGACAGGCTATGTTTTGGTGGCTTTGAACCAGTTTGAATACCTGCCACTGGAGAACCTGCGCATTGTTCGTGGGACCAAACTCTATGAAGAGCGGTATGCTTTGGCAATATTCCTTAACTACAGAAAGGATGGCAACTTTGGACTCAGGGAACTCGGACTGAAGAACTTGACAGGTAAGTGAAACTTGCAAATGTGATGGATTAGATGCAAGAAAAAAAAAATGAGCTCGTTGAGTTTTTACCTTCATACCCTCAGTCACTTGCATTCTGCAGGTAATAGAGGCACCACGAGAGGCTGGCAGCTGTATGAGAGTTTCATCAGTACTTCATTCTTTTCTTTTGTTTATGAACGTACTTTTCTCAATACTGGTCAAAGACTGTGCTTGGAAGTTATGCCAAGAGCCTATTTGAAACAAAAATAATTGCTGAAAGAGTAGGTGAAATTTTTTTCTGAGTTTTCATATCATGAGCATGTTGGTTTCCTTGTAATCCTTGATTATGGCACATGTGTTGCTTCCGGTGTAGGGTATTTTCTGCCAAGTTGTCTTAGTTTTGGCGTCTCCTGAACCTCTTCTCTTGCTGCTGTCTGTCACCAGTTGCTGCTGCACAGAGCTGTTGGGGAAAAAGTAGGGGATGAGAGAGAGAGACTGTATCTTTTGTGTATTTAATTTTAGAACGCCCTTTTCTAAGCAAAAATAGTGCATTACATATAGTGGGAGAAATGCTTATTTTCTTGAGCCAGAAATGTAAGCAAAGTCCATGGTTTTATGTTCATCTCTAAATTCATGGCTGGATCATGTTGTGGGGTAGATCAACACTTCGTTTCTCCCGTCTGAGGATCTACAGTCAGTGGTTTCAAAGATTAAAACTTGGCTAAATATCACTGGACTGTACCTTAATAAAGAGTAGGCAGAGGTAAACTCCTTTTATGGAATTCACCAGAAGTATTTTATTTATACCTAGTTCCTCATCAACTGTTATAATTTCTACCCTAAGCTTTGATTATTGTGAAATGGCCTTATTCCTGCTAGTGGCTAAAAGCTTACTGAAAATCACTGCCCTGAACTGGATGTGAAGACTGAACCTCAGTACAGAGAGGTGGGAACCTTCTGAACTCTATTCAGGCACCCTTCTCTCTCCATTTTTTTTTTTTGTCTCTCAATATTCAGGTTGACATACAAGTGCTTAGAGATCCCTGTTCGAGCCTTGCCAGGCTTTCAAAAACAGGAGGGAAAAGGAGGCCTGAAATACTTTACAAAATAAACCTGTTTGGGCTGACTCTTTCTGATCAGGTTCTTTCTTCTGGTCAAATTTTTTACAATTTTTAACAATTTTCTCTTATGAGATCATCATGCCAATATCAGAGTGCTTCCCAAAGGTCTCTAAATCTCTACCATCTACTACTCTTCTTTCTGACTGTCATAAACTAATTTCCTTCTCTCCTGTTCCTGTTTATCTTCCCACCTTTCTGATTTAGGGAGTTCATTGTAACTGTCTAAGCCTTCACGTAATACAGAGCCATAGCATTTGGTAATAATAGTTGTACCTCTTTCTTTGTATATGCTTTCTGGTCTGTGAGTCTCAAAAATGCTTTGTAAAGGACACTAAGGCTGGGTGAAACTGAGAAAGAGAGGTGAGAGCAAGGCCAGAAAATGGCTGGAAGTCTTTCCTCTTGGGTCTGAGGCTGTTCTGCCAGGAAGAAAGAGTTGTACTCTTAAGGCTCATTTAGCCATGGCTTTGCTGCTCAGTAAGGTAAAAAACCCTTATTTTGTAGGCTTCTGCTCAGGATTTTCTTCTTGAACCAACTTCCCTGTGCTCTTAGGCAGTTCCTGAGATTCCAGAGGTGCTCTCTGGAAGCCACTGCGATGTGATAGACACAGCACTAAAACTGCCCAGCAAATAGTTTCATTTTCTTTTTAAGTATCATAAGAAAACCTGCCTTAGCTTAGCCCCTGAATCTCTCCTAACATGAGATCATCACAGCCACTTCATCTGATTTAGGTGTTTAGAAAGGTCTCTGATGGGATTATTTGGCTCAAAATGTATTGTTGTCTCTTGGAAGAAAAGTGCTTTAATAACACTAACTTGTCTCTCTGGAGCACTTAAAATAGCTTCTGGGTGCTGAATACGAGCCAGTGTGTGCTTTCAAATACTCAATGTTTTCTAGATAGCATGTGCCAGGGCCTCATGAGTCTCTTCAGCAGCTGTTTGTTGACCGTTTTGTACACTGGCTAAGATGCACCTGGCTATTTTAACCCATAACCTCTTGTTGCACATGCTCTTCCTGGAGCATATTCATACTTCATTTATTTTCATAACACATCTTTAGCATTAGTAGCTGCATAAAAATAACTGGTGGATGTGGGAGTTGGTGGTGTTGCAAGGCTGTGATAGATCAGCTGTGTCTGAACCTATTCTGTGTCTTCCCTGTGCTCTCTATATTTACATCAGAAACCACCAGTGAGTTGTTAAATTGAAGAAGCATCAGCCCTCGTGAGCTTGCGTCCTTCGAGTCCACTGGAGATTTCAAGAGACTGTCTTTGAATGCTCCATCTCTTCCACCTGAGTAAAATATAAACATGACTCTTGTCTTGTATGTGAAGAATTGTCATTCCAGTGCTTATGCCTTGTTCACAGAAGTTTGGGAAGTTCTGTTCTTATTTGTGCAGTGCAGGATGATGGGTTCCTGAGGGTATTTCTACCCACTGCTGCACAATATGAAAACACCATCACTACTCCTTGTGTTAAATAAATGAGGAAGCTGGTTTCACCTGCAAATTTTCCTCAGCCTTCACCACAGACAGTGTTTCAGCTTCCTGTGCTGTACCATTGCAGTATTTTCGGTGTGTTGTTAACAGCTGTGTTTTTATTGCCAGATATGTCTATCAAGTTTTCATCTTTAAATGTAACTTTAAATGCTTGAATTTCCTCCCTTGTGCTATAAAAAAATGACAGCTGTGAAGGCAGTAAGTTTTATCTCACACAGAAAACATGATCCACTTTTCACTCATGATGTCTGTCAAAACACAGGAGAGTTTTGTTTGTATAGCTCAGGCCAGGACCACGTCCTAAAATTTATGTGACACCTGCAAGAAATCTTAGCTATAAAATCCTTTTCTCACTTGTTATAAAAACTTAGTCAGTGGTTCCACAAACATGTCAAAACCAAACTGACATTGAACTAATGAAGTGGCTGCTGCCATCTCAGCTGGACTCATCTCAGTTTGCAGATTCAGCTGCCAAGTAACCTTACAGTAAAAAGGCAGGTTTGACATACTGAACATATTCTTCAGCCTGAGATGAGCAGAATAAGTGATGCTGAGGAAGAAGGTTATGCCACCTTCTTCCAGTCATGGCCTGGGAGCTAGTGCAAATCATACCTGTCTTCCCCAGCTAGCCAGGCAGTAAAGCTTAACTTATCCAGTGAAAGGGCATAATCATTTTTCACTCTTGGAGCACTCCAAATACAGAGAATACCTGATGGCTGCATTTCATTATGGCATTTATCTTTCAGGAGTGGGGAAAGAGGGATAACTCACAAGTTCTAAAACCACTTATGAAGTATCCCATATTTTCCTCTGTGTGAAGATGTGTAAGAGATTTACAGCAAATTATGTATCTTTGAGCAGTGTTAACCTTATCTTCCCCATTGGTCTTGGGGACAGAGGCTCCCCTGTGCTTACCTGTACAACCCTTGGGTTCCTTGAATATATTAGATTGAAATGGACTTAGCAGGGATTAGTTCAGTAATGCAAAAAAAAAAAAAAGGCAGAAAAATCTTTAGGTTTTTTGTTTGTTTATTTCTTTTGCAGGAATCCAGTTGAACGATAAATTAAGATAACTGATGTTCAAATGGATATTGTATCTTAAAGTATTTGGTCAGTGATAGCCAAAGAAAGAAAATCTACTTTTATGGGCAGAACCATAGACAAAGAACCATCTTCACTGGGTGTAGAAAGTGATCCATTGTAAATTTCCCCATCAACAGATTTCTGTAATTGGTTGTTTGGGTTTTTTTAATTTTGTTTAATTTTTTTTTTTAAATTTTTCTGCAAAGCAAACTTTTAAAGTTTTATGATTATTCCTATAAAGTTTTCAATGTTATTTTCCCCCCCTCAAGAAATCAAAAATGCTAAAGGGTGCTTTGGAGGGGGAAAGAATGGCATCACTCATGAAAAAGGTTGCTTTTCAACCCTTCTGTTGCCAGTTTTTTGGCTTTTTTTCTTAACAAGCACTGCTCATTTATTATAATAATATTGCAGCCCAATCAGGTTGAAGGGAAGGGCTTGGGAGGAGTCAAATTTTCATTCTGTTTTATTCACTGGGCATTTTTTTGGATGTAAAATTCTTTTGGAAATCTTACTTAGATACCCACCGAAGACCTGAGCTCGTTTAGCACTGCGTGTATGTCATTTTTTGCAGCAGGGGTTAAGGCCACCCCCGTTTTCATTGCCTTGATCACAAAGTGCTCGGCCTGTGTCAGCAAGACCTTTCCTTGGGCCACGTTGCAGGAGCCACTGCTAAGTTCATGATGTTCAGAGATGTGAATGCCTGTGTGTGACACCCCAGCCCAAGAAGACAGGATGGGGGTGTGCTGACTGTGGCACATTTTTTAATCTCCGTGGCTTCGTACTAGCAGGATGAGCTGGGAAGAAAGCAATATGTAACTTGCCTCAGGCTTGCTATGCAACAGGTGGGCAAGGCATTGCCTCTTAACCTTGGAGAGGAGTTGCTAGGATACATGGAGGGATGAGGAATTGGTTTAAAAATCCCTGTGGTACCCTCTGTGTGCAGGGCTGCTGCAGGAGTTCTCTGCCCTGTAGGAGAAGCTGCAGTGGCTCCGAGACTGCCCAGGTGTGCTCCTTTCCCTGAATCCTCAGAGCTGGGCTGACCACAGAGGCATTTGTATCCCTGCACATCTTTGTGACTAGCCAGCAGGTAAGAGAAAAGGGAGGAACACCTCCTTTCCCATGTCTGTGCTTCCCCTGAGAAAGGAGGGCTCTTTGTGGTGGCAGAGACCTTGGGGACACAGCACAGAACCAGCCATGCATTCCCCTTGCTCATCTTGTCCCAGTGGAGAAAAGGAATGAGACTTGTGGCTGCCCCCACGCTCAGAAATGCAAGTGTGCCTGCTAGCACGTCTGTCTCCTCTCTCCCAGGACACTGTTAGACTCTTTCCTTGGAAAAAAATCACCCTGTTCCAGCTACTGCTCTCCTCATTGTAGGTGTGATTTGACAGACAGGAAAGTCCAGAGACCAGTCTCTGCTGGCAGTGTGTGTGCAGCCATCCTGTGCTCAGCATGGAGGCAGGCACTAGCATGGACTCGGGCTGCTCCCTGCCAGTTGGCATCAGTGCCTGGGAATGCTTCCAGGCACTCCTCAGCTTACCACTGCAGATGTGGCCCAGAGGAATCCCAGATAAGGGACCTGCAGGCTGAGGAGTGACTGCCTCCAGCTAGCAGAAAATTGCTCACAGGTGTTATCAAGGCAAATAGATATATTGTACAGAGCCAGAAAGAAGTACTGATTTTGAGCCCTGTGAGATTTATACTTGTTATACTTATTATGTCCAGTAACAAAGGTGGGACAGTGGTTTTTAAATTTCAGCAAGGCTCAAATATCGTAGTCGCTTTAAAGGATTTGAATATGCTTTTGTCCTGCTAAATGGCATAACTAATGTCTGTGATTCTTTGCAACTTGTTGATTAACAATTTATGCTCAATTTCCTTTATTTCAGAGCACTTTACTGTTTTCAAATCTATCTCTAGTGTAACAAATGTGCAACCTTGTTTGGAATGATTCTGGCAAAGAATTAAGTAAAAAGCTCATCAGAATATGTTGGTAAATGGTTTTAGTTGGAAATACAAAGGATCCCCCGTAAAGGTATTTGCTGGTGTCCCACTTCCCCCCAATATTTTCATATGAACTAGGAATCACATGTATTGCAAGTGGTCTAAACCAGTTTATTGACAGTAAAACGCAGAATTATTGATGTGAATTTCTAATGTCATGCAGCAGGATAACTTCGTGTCACACAGCTTCTCCTGCATCAAAACAAGGCTTAAAATCATGGGGATGAGAAACCAGGCCAAATCCTTAGCTGGTGTAAATTGGCTTACTTGCTTTGACTTCATAATGAACTGAAATTTAAATTGCCCTTTACTTTCTTCAGTGGGTAATTTAATTCATGCTTTAATTTATAAATTAACTAGTGCCTAACACCCAGTTAAGCCCTTTTAAGGATGTTGTGTTGAGGGTGATCTGTCAGGATTAATACCAGCTAATGATAGCTGACTCAAGGCATGTCTACACCAAGCAGCTGAGCTCTGTACAGGGATGCTTAAACCAGCATCCAGCCTAGCTAGCTTTGGAAATAGTGTTAACCACACCACTTGGGCCCTGTGCTTGGGCTAAATAACCTGGCAAGGTGGATGCAGATGGCTTCTGTCTTAACTACAGTCTCTGCAAACATAAGCATGTTGTTCTGGACTTTGAGAACAACAGTTTCTTAACTATGTGGCTGCTGGGTAAGGAAGGGAATGCTGGTAAGGACTAGGGTCTAAAGTATATAGAGGAAATCCTTCCTAGCCCTGTGGTAATGTACACATCTGCTACTTTATTTTGTGAATCGTACCACTTGTAAAACAGAGCCAATAATGCTTGCTGGCTTTAATTAGACTAATTTTGGAAGTGTCATTGAAAGTGCTATTCAGAGAGGATCTGGTGTGATGTGGAATTCGACTTTTAACACTGACAAACATTA
This sequence comes from Lepidothrix coronata, assembly GCF_001604755.1. Classification (NCBI taxonomy): domain Eukaryota; kingdom Metazoa; phylum Chordata; class Aves; order Passeriformes; family Pipridae; genus Lepidothrix; species Lepidothrix coronata. The sequence continues at coordinate 2,011,891 of NW_016690345.1, read as the reverse complement.
GTTTAAATGTCATTATAAAATGCGTCCAGATATGTTGCCATTGTTACCTGATAATGCCATTTAAAATAATAATATCATTCATGCTCTTTTTCCTTGGCAGTAGTTCTCTCTATCTGTGCATTTTTCAATTATGAAGCAAGAAATTCTCTGTGTTCTAGAGGTGTGAAACACCCTTTAGCTGTTTAGAAATGTGGGCAATCAAGATAAATCCAGTAGTACTGAAGCCTTCTGGTAATGGAGTAGCTTTGCCTGACTTCCGTGACTTAAGAGCTTTAGCAGCACAGGGATTTTTCTGGCCACATGCTTTGGAGGGAGTTAAACATCTGAACAGAGTAATCCCTCCATTTCAATCACACGGGTCAGGAATGGGTGACATTTCAAAATATCCAACTTTGGCAGACAGATCTGTGTTGAGCTACACTGTAACTTAAGTAAAATGCAATAAGCATTACAGTCAGGAGGATCGAACAGTTTATAGCAACATCACTACTGAGAAAATATATCCTGGCTCCCATCCTGCTTGGGAAAGAAAGAAAGAAAGAGCGAGATGCAAGAGTTGTATTCCCCAGCCCAGGCCAAGTCTTGTCTGGGTGTTTTAGAAGTTAAAATCCTTGCTACTCCATTAGTATATCTTCTTTAGTTCAGATGAATGAAAGAAGTGGTAGTTTCAGTGTTTGTTGTTTGGGGTGGGGCTTTTTTCATTTTTTTTCACCCTCTTTTCTCTCTACAGTCTTCTGAACTCATTGATTTTCTTATTTCCTTCTGACAGGCTACAGCTGACAAGCAATTTAGTGCTTTTGTGAAGTAATTAAAGTCTTGTGTTACGTGGGCAATGCGATCTATCGGCACTGCTTGGCAAAAGGCAAATTACTGAGCAAGATAGTCCAGTTGCCACTATCTGCAGTGTGGACATGAGCTGTGGACTTGTGCTGGGCCAGAGGGACCAACGTCCAACAGTGTGGGGCTGCTGACATCTAGGGCTCAAAATGGCATGAAACTCTGGGAATCAGGTGTCAAGTTCAGTGCCTTCATGAAAAGCTCAGCAGAGGAATCTCAGTGGCATTGCACATAGGTCTGGAGGGCAGTGTATGCCTACAAGTCAGTATATGCTTACAGACCTGGATTTAAACACAAATCCAAGAGTGAGCTCCTTATCCTAGCTTTTCTTGCCAGCCTATAGAAATTATGAGTTGGGGTTTAGGACACCATTCATTGCAGACAAAGAAGTCCCACTGAGTTCAAAGAAGGATGGATCAGATCCCTAGGTTTACAGAGTGGAAATAATTGGTGTTCCTAGGATATTTTCATGCCTGTTCATTTTCATGTCATTTACTGCAGAGAGAAATTCCCTCAACCCCGTATGGAGGGACTTGAGAGGCAATGAACCAAAAACTTTCATTTGCTCCATGTAGCTCCAGAAAAACCCCTACAGACAGAGGAGGCAGAGCAGCCCCCCAAACGCTCAGCACAGGGGCGAGCGTCATGTAGCCTTCACTGCCTGCAGGCTGACAGAGGCAAGTGCTCCCACCTTCCGCTTGGCCAACTCCATCCCAGCCTGCTTTTTCCTTGCCTGCACAGGAACCTCTTTCTTTCAGTGTCACAAAGTCTCAGCCTGGCCAGTACGGGGACTGGTCTCATCAAAACCAGCGTGGGGTAGTTGTAACTTGAGTGGGTCTGCAGCAGCCTTGAGGTGTGCAGCAGTGCAGGGCCAACAGGTCACTAAGAGATTATCTGAAACAGAGTTTGATCACACAAGCTTTGTCCACTGGGACGTGAAAGGGAAATGCTGCTGTTATGAGGATTGTGTTTTGTGTTAGTGTATGAAAAGAGTTCCAACAGATTGAACCCATCTGCAGTGCTACGCTGGCGGATCCTGCCTGCAGTTTCCAGGGTGAAGAAATCTCTTGTTAGCTTCTGAATCGGCACACAGATAACAGCAGTCCCTGATGAGGAGCGAGGAGTTTACTGTCAGGAGTTTTTTTTATGTGACTGGGCAAAGTAAAAGGGACTGACAATTACAGTTGTCTCCAGAGACCCTTTCTGACCTGTCTTGTTTGCTCCCCTCTCCCTGCCCCACGGGAGTGGACATGCTGACTGGGATGCATCCAAGGGCAGCCGTTCCAGGCAGCTGGGTATGCTGTGTTTGTGAGCGTGCTTTGTAAACATTGAAACACACAGGCACCTGCACTGCAGCTCTGCAAAGCTGCCGAGGCAAACCAGAGATGGGCAGGGCAAGGTAAGCTTGAGGGGAACATAAAAATAGAAATGCAGCCCTGTAGAAGGCAAATCACCACATGAGCAGAGGTAAGAAAGTGGGAAACACTCAAGCACGTTCCTCACGACTAACAGCGGAGCAGAAGTGCTCACCTGGACCGTACCTGCATTTAAGATGAAGGAGCAGACAGGCTGCTCAGGACTGTGTCTGATACAGACCTGCTGGAGTTCTCTGGGACTCCAGACTCCCTGTCAGCCCCACCTGGATTCAGCCATGTAAAATGAGCTGTGATTGGTCTGAAGTGCCAGTGTGAGGTAATCAGAGCGGGACACAGGTAATGCCTGTGGACGGGAGCTGTCTGTGGGCTGTAGGAGCCTTTTCTGTATCACTTGGAACGTACCTGCAGGCGTGGAGTGGGGGAACAAAGGTATCAGATGAGGAGAACATGCTGGAGGCCTTTTTCTTTGATGTTTGGAAATCGCTCAAGGGGCTGTCTTCTCTGAAACCCCTTTGCATTGCCTTTTTTTCTTTTCTTTTTTTTTTTTCTTCTCCTTGGTGAAACTTTCATAGATGTACTCTCATTTCTTTAAGGCTTAGAAGTGAGAGCACATCCATCCATCCAATCGTTGTACAAACGCTGTGCTCACGTTGGAGTTCCTCCGGGAGCTGACTTCTGCTTCTGCCAGTCAGAAATAGCAGAGCCACGTGCTTTGGGTTTGAAACTGCTGGGACTCTTGACGTGGGGGGCACAGAAGGAAGGGCAGCTTCAAAAACATCTCTCTCTGTGATGCTAGAGAGAAGAGAATTTGGTGTTGTTTTTTGGGTTTTGTGAGGGTTTTGGTGGGATTTTTTTGGTTTTGTTGTGTGTTTGGAGGGGGGGTTGTGTGTTTTTGGGATTTGCCCCCTTTTTTTTCGTGCTGATGTTTTTTAACTGGCGTAGGGACTGTAGGGTCAGTCACCTTCCAAAATGGCTCTGGGTGCAAGTACCTGAGGGCAGGATGCAGAGGTTGAGTCCACATGTAGAGGTTCAAGATGTTCTTTCCAAGACTACTGCTCATCTGCTCCAACCTCCTGGGTGTAGACTTCCACTAGACTTCAGTTAGTGGAAGATTTTTGAGAACTTTTTTAAAATTGAAAAATGTCTGACAGGGAAGCTTTCTGTGAGAAAGGAATAGTTTTTGAAAAACAAGGGGAAAAGTGTTGAAATTGCCAGGCACCACCTTTTGTTTAAAAATGAAAGGGTATGGCTTATGATTTTTAGCAGCTTTTCTTGCTTTCTTCTATAAGTTAATTTAATTTTCAACCAAACAAATCAAAATAATTTGTGTTAATTGAACAATAATAAATGAACCTGTTTTAGACTGAGTTTTGTTTTCTATTGGATTTCAACTCACTGAAGTATCTGATCTTAGCTTCTTTACCTGGTCTAGGAAATGAAAGGTCTTAAAAAAACCTTTAAAAGGCTTGAAAAGTTGTTTCTTGCTCATATTTTATCCCGGTATCAGTCATAAAATACTTGCTTTATTGTAGGAGTGTGCCCAATGGAAAACAGATACACAGAGCAGGTTGTAAATGAATCTACTCAGCTGCTGGTTGTGGTGCAGGTCTGTCAGCATGGTTTGACATGAACAACCTGCTTCTTGACAGAGTAAATTGGTTTTTTTCAGGAGCTGCTTGCTGCTCATGTTTGAACTTCATCTGCTATAGTGGTGTCAGACTACTCTGGCTGTCCCTAGCACAGGCAGCAATCACTCTGAGGTTACACTGGATGCAGAGCCTGAACTTCTGTGTGTCTCTGCTCATTTTTAAGTGATATGACCAATTCTGGGCTCCCAGTATATCTCTCTATGGTTCTGGAGTGAAGAATTAGATGCAGGACAACATTATGTCGTGGAGCGGTGCCCTTGGTTTAGTGTTGTTACAATTTGTTTTATAAAAGCGTGATAGTTCTTTTTTTAAGCCAAAATAACATGCACCTGAGTACAATGCACCTAAGTGCATCTGAACCAGTGGCAAGTTTTGCAGCAAGCTTTAGGTCATGACTTAGTTCATCCCCTGGCTCGAAGGCTCAGTTCAGATCCTACTGAAATTACTCTTTGCTAGCATTGTACAGGAAGAAGAGTGGATGTGTAGCCCAGGAGATGGCTTTCTCATCTCTAGTGGAGTTAACTGAGTTGCATTTCCAGGCAATAGTAATTATCTTCCCCTAATACTTGAATTCTTTACAGGCCTAAGCCAGTTAAAGATCCGTTATCCTGAGCACAGTGTAGCAAACACTAGTAAAAAATGTGTGATGTGTAAGTGTGTCAATAATTATTAATAATAAAAAGTTGTAATGCAGGAAAGAGTAAGACAGATAGAGGGAGGATGAAAGCAAAGCACGCTGTCCCCTATGTGCTCAAGGGGGAAGCTGGGGTGCACACAGCTGCAGGTGTCCTAGGCTGTGGAAGAAGGCCACAGGGCTTGATAGAAGAGATTCCCTTGTGTCAAATCAAGAGGTACAAGGTATGTTTTGGGGGAGTTGGACGTCGACTGGCATTGGCAGGACATCTAAAGTCTGGAATATCCATAGCGTTGGTGCTCCCTGGCTGTCTCACCAGGACTGAGTTTTGTTCTGAGATGGTGATACCAAGCTCCCTAAATTTTTTTTTTCTTCCCCACCTTCTCCAGAAGGAAGCACACTGCTGGCTCTTCTTACATGTTGTGACTCTTGGGAATGGTCCTGGGCAGGGCTAAGAGTTGGACTTGATGATCCTTGTGGGTCCCTTCCAACTCAGCATATTCTGTGGTCAAAGCGCTGTTTATTTATTTCTTTAACTGGAAGCATGTGCTACTCTTTCAGTTGGATGCCAAAGCCCCCTTACCAAGGGTTGCCTCCGGCTGGTGTTTGCCAGGAATTCACAGGTGCAGCAGCCAGGCAGGACTGGTGCTGGTGGCTTGGCACTACTGCCCAAGGCCCCCTTGGAAGCTGTGCTGGGGGAACAGCAAAGGCAGTTGAAGGTGGAAGGGATCATTGTTCTGAATCCTTCAAGTACAACATGAACTGGGCGGATTAGGACTTTTGTCTTTTTTTATTTTTCTTTGCCTACACAGGGCACGTAGAAGTTATGAAATGATGCTGTTGTGGCCTCGTGGCTGTGGTTTTCTTTGCTCCTGCTGAGGTAACTATTACTTGTGGCAGCCGTGCTTCAGGTGGTCACTCTTACGAGCTGATACAGGTGTTCACCATAGAGCTGCTGTCAGGTGAAGGTGGCAGTCGTGAAATGCTTCAGCAATGGCTGGACTCAGAGGCTCTTCTGCTTTAGACAGTGCTGATATTTAAGTGAGACTTGATGTTTTACAAGCAGGCACTGAGCTAAAATATGCATAGGGTGAGGTTGCAGGGGCAGCATCCTCCTCTTTGTGTGTCAAAGAAGAGCTGAGAGGGATGTTTTAATAGCTGTGAATGCATGACAGCTTAATCCCATGGGCTGTGCAGTTAGCCCCTTGTGAGCTCAGTAAATCTCAACGCAGCCCCCATTTCATCCAGGAGTAAGGCTTCTAGATGTTCAGAGCTGAGTGGGTTTGATTTAATATTCAGAAGCATTCAGCTTCCCAAATAAAGATAATAGTTTTGCTAGTTGAGAGATTTATTAATATGTTAACATGGCCTTAGTTTTAGCCTTTTATTCCTCTCTTTCTAAAGAAATGTTTTGCCACAAACCAGCCTTGAAGTTTGGAAAAGTAATCAAAGCTCTGCTGAGCAAATTTGATGATACTGATGGTTGAATGAGTTGTGACCTCTGCTGGCCTCATTCTGCTCCATTTCCCCTTCAAGCTGGTAGCAGTGGCTGGAAGCAAATATTAATCTGCTAATTTAGCCTCTAGTATAAATAGAAAAAACATAAATTGCAATCACTCCTTTGTCAGGGGGCTTATCTAACCTCACTGCTTTTCTTCTGAGGAAGAAGTGGCAGTGCTGCCTGTGTGCTTCTCTGCTCAGGGGACTTTCCATCCCATGGTGTCTGGGTGGGACAGATTACATCTTGCTTGTCACAGCAGAAGGGCCAGGTGAGGCACCTGCCACCTGGGCACATATCCTCCAACACCCCCATTTAATAACTGCTCTTCTTCCTTGCATCCTTCTCTGGAGACAGCTGCCCTCATTGTTATTTTTTTTTTCTTTGGCTGTTTCTGAAAAGAGATAAAATCTGTCTGTATGGAGACAGGTTGTGTTAGGTTACCTTACTGTGCCAGTCCTAGGAAAGAAACTGGGACCTGGAAATAATATCCTGTTGCTGAGAAAGGGAGGGCTGGAAGGGACTACCTTCGCTCTAGTTGAGTTCAGATAAGCATTATAGCATATGGAATCCTTTTACAACCTTCACAAGGGCCAGACATGATTTTATGTAGGGGAGGAGAGACCTGGGCAAATGCAGCTGCAGCTTCCTTTCTTCTTTCCAGTGGGATGGTGAGTTTGCCTGATACATGGCACAGTGACAGCTGCATGGGCAGGTCAGGGCTGTGTCACCTGGCAAGCACTGGCCTGCAAGCGGGTAGAGGGGTTGTTTACCTGTGCTGTACAGGGCCATTTCAAAACCCTTTCATGCCTGCCTGTTGGTATCCAAACCAAGTCTGACATGCCTCCACGAGCAGCATCAGAAGGCTTCCTTGCTGCTTCTGGCTGGGCACAGGGAGAGCTTTGAAGACAGAAGCTGTGCTGTTTGCAGCATCTTAGAGGTTACTGGAGGAGGTCACTGGCTCTCCCTTGGCACTGGCACATGACTTTGGCATTGCATGACAGTGGATTAACTGACCCAGCAATGGGACGTTTATGATATGAGGTTCTGATGGCTGGTTTCATATCCATCTTCTGTGGGATCCGATGCAAGACTCAGTGAAGTCTGCTCCAAAATACATGAATGGGCTGCTTTCCTCTGTGCTTTCTTTTGTGGATAATTAGAGTCGTAATGTAGGGTTTAAGGATAGCCAGCAAAGAAACCTTACTTGGTTTTAAATAAAATTGCTCCTTAACATAACTTGTTAAATTGAAACAAACCCCACATGAATGTTCTTTTAAATCCATTTACAAGTGCCTTGTATTGATTTAGCCTACTTCAGTAACTCAGAGGAGCTAAATTGATGTCTGTGCACTAAGTTAAGTGCATTCTCTTGGGATTTCATACCTGCTGAACTGACTTGACTTCAAAACTGATTTCAGTTAAACCAATGCAAGCTGTGTTTGAGGAACAGGCCTTTCTTATTTGTTGCTACTGGTTTGGCCAAGTGCAACATGACAGCTTAGGGGAGAAGGTGTCTTTCACCCTGCTGACTGTAATGCTGACGTGCCCTACTAACTTTGCCCCTATTTTTGACCTTGCAAGTGATACTACCATTGCCTAAATACCTTAGTAGCAGCCTTCTTTCTGCAAGGCAGCTTTTTGAAAAAGACTATTTAGTCCTTTTGCTCCCAGGTGCACTGTTACCTGGTATCTGGAGAAGGGAGAAGAAACGAAAGGCTTACAGACCTACTTCTCTACCATCCTGCCAAATGTCCCCCAAGACAAACAAGAGCAGTTAAGAGCCCTAAAGCAAAGGTTTCTTTCCGTTTTCAAACAGTGTCTTTCAGCTTTGGCTGAGCTTGGTGTCTCTTTGTGCTATACACCAGAGTTCCTCCAGCCATGAAGCTGACAGGCTCTTTTTATCTCAGCCACCTACAGCTAATCTTAAGTGCCCAAACTAACACCTGTGACCAAATCTCTGCTCCACTGACAGTGTGGAAAATAGTTGAAGCCTAACCAATCATCATCTCTCACTGGGCCTGCAGTGAGGGCCATGGTTTCCCTTTATTTCTTGGGGAAGATAGGATATGGGAGATGATTGCTATAGGTTCTTGATTTGGTGGTTCACTCAGCATTTGAGCGGTGATAACTGGTGATGTATAAGCTCTTTAAGCCCTGAATGAATTACAGGAATGTGGTTTGCCTGCTTTTTACATAGGATTGCTGAACTTATTTCCAAAGTTTAGATGATGAGACAGTATTAACAGCAAAATCTCCTCAGTAAACATCGAACTTTCTCTTACCTGTTGAGAAAAGTGTTTCTGCGTAGGCATTTCTAAATTAGGGGTTGTGTTCCTGTTTTAAGTAATGATTTTGCAAGTAAATATAAACTTTTGTAAATGGTAGTGGATAGACCTGAGCTACTCTTTTCTAGAACATAAGGATCATCACTTTACAGCAGACTCATCTGTAAGCAGCACTTCCCAGAAGTAGCTCAGAAACTCATAGGAGAAGAGTGAAAAAAATAGTCCCTGTGCTAAATAGCTCAGTGTGATTAAGACAGGAGGCCACATTGGACCCAATGAGGTAGGTAAAGCAGACAGAGGGAGACAGAACAGCTTCTCATGGAGCATCAGTTCTGCACATCCACAGCTCCCAAGACAGCCAAGTTTCATTTCTATTTGAAGGCAAAGAGGGTTTGAGGGGAAGGATTGGAAAGGTCAATGAGATAACTTGCTGGATGTCCGCATCTTTGAGATACAGCACAGAAGAAAGAACAAAAGATGTTTGAAAATGTATCCTGTGTTTGATGAAAGGTGGCATGACAGGCCTATTGAAGGTGGGAGAAGGCATAAATAGTGTATGAGAGAATGATAGGCTCTGGAAGGTCCTGAAAGTGAATAAAATTTGCTTTTATTTGATGTGATGAGGAGACATGAGATGGGGAGAGAAGAAAAAGGATTGTTTTGAGTGGTGAGCTAGGGAAGTAGTCAGGCAGTGGAATTCGGAAGGAAACAGAGAAAGGTGAAATTGCTTCTTAAAGGAGAGATGCTGTTGTCAAGACACGAGAAGAGCCTGGACAGGAGCTGAGGATTTAGGGATAGACAAAAAAGGCTATGTTAGAGAGAACAGGGGTGGCACTGAATGTGTCACATAAATTGAGACTCTGGAGAAGCAGTGACAGGGGAATGGACTCCAGGTCATTGGAGCAGTTGGCAGCAGTGGCTGGGGCTGAAGGAGCATGGGCAGTGTGTGTGCGAGGGGAGGTGCAGCATTTGTTCTCTGTGACAACATTTGTGGAGTATCTATCCAGTGATTAGAAATGTGTTGTCTAATCTGCAGTCACCATCTCCAGGTGTATCTCCACATGCCAAGTACCTCCTAGGATGTTTTGTCAGGAATTGTGGATGCTGAGCAGTTAGGGAGGATTGTCCAGCCTCGCAAAAAACTGTCACGCTCGCAGATGTCACCAGGAAACAAATACTGTTTCTACTTTGCAGCACAGGCCCATTCCTGATGAGAGACACACATCCCAGAAGGGAGGGTTTCAATAAATGCCCAAGGAAGCTGCAGCGGTTGAAGTTTATATTGTGTTTTTCTTGCTGTCACACTTGGTGTACTATCTAAAGAGATCTCTGAGTGAGGTGGTAAAACAGGGCTGTTTTAATTATACATTACCCAGCAAACTGATAAGGCAAACAAAGCAGGCAACCAAATAGCACAGGCACAAGCCACTTCAAAATAATAATGTAGCAAGAACAATAGGGGAGTAATTCACAGCTCCCTGAGAAATTTTTGCAGTTCAGAGGGGGTGAGATAGCAAGCAGCTATTGACTGTTTTCCTCTCATGTTTTCTACCTGTCTGCCATGTGATTGGGAAGTCTATTACCTGAACCCTTGTGGGATTTTCTTCAGTCTTAAAAGCCTCACTCTACAAGAAGCAGTCCTAATGGAAACTGAGATGCAGGTATGAAATGAATATAAGGAATGGAAGGAGAGTAACAACTAATTTAAATATAGTCGAAATCCTTTGTAACTTTACAGAAGCACAGCTCCAGCACTTCCCTGATCCCTCTGGGCTTTTCCAGCCCAGCATAGTGGGGTGAACTGGCAGATGTTATTTCCCTTTGGGGTCTCTCACCAGGCCAGGGGAAGGGTGAGAGCGGCAACCTCAGCATGTGAAGAGTTTAGTAAATTCTGCAGCCTGAGGGTGCGAGGTGTTTGTGTGCTCTGCCTGGTGTGCACGAGTGCTGAAGTGCAGGTCTGCACTACAGAAGCCAGGGATTTAAACCCCATCTGCCTGCCTGGCTCAGCTGCCCTTGGCAGCGGAGTGAGGGAACCCAGCATAGGCCACAAAGGCTTCCCCAGACACTAAGTAAACATTTGGGCTGCAGGCCAAAATTGTTCTCCATGCTACCAAAGTCACACTGTTCACAGTGCGAGATCTAAGTGGTCTGAAGCCAGCCCAGAACATCCACTTGAGATACTGTGATTGCAATTTAGACATAACCTTTAAATGAAAACAGACATTGTGAAATCGTAATCTGCTTCAGACTTCTGTAGCAATTCACATTTGATCTGCAGTCGAAACTGTAGACAAAAGAAAGCTTTCACAAGCCTGTCTGTTGTTCTTTCAGCCTCATGGTGAATGAAGAACTAAAGGAATCAACCCACAGTTAAATTTCTTCTCCTTCAATTTTAGCAGCTTTCTTCAGAAAGGAGTGTTTACATGCTGGAGAAATTTAGTAGAAATATTCATTGCAAATACCATAAGGCCTGGGGTGTGTTTTCAAATACTAAGTGAAGTAAGAATCCTGAGTGGCTGGTGTGTGTGTGTGAGGGCACACATTTCTTGCTTGTGTCTTGTACCAGACCAAAGAGGACTGACTGCAAGACAAAGCTATCACAGTCTGGGGTTGGTAAGGGTAAGCTGTGCTATTTGCCTTTGTACAGTTTCATGCCCATTGCAAGACTAAAGGGCATTCCTATGCCTCTGTTCTTGAAAAGCTAAAAACTTCCCAATGTGTAACAAATTGTGCTTCTCCAAGTCTGCTTCAAGCACAGATAGAAATATACTTAGTCAATGTAAATAAGAGGATGGGAAGAAGAAGGTTTTCTCGTTTGTTACTTCTCTGCCCATGTCTGTCTGGCCATCCCTTCAGCTTACCAGTTTTCTTCTGCTTTTTTTGCTAATGTGGCAATATTTTAAGTGTTACTTTCAAAAGCCAAAGATCTAAAATAATAAACCCTGTTTTTCAAAAGGTAGTGACAGCCGCATATTTAAAAATAGAGAAGGATCTCTAACTCAAATTAGTAGGACTTAGCCATCTAAGTACCTTTTAAAATGGTATGCACTCTTAAGAGCACAAGTCCAATTTGGAAAGGGTGGGACACACAATCCTGAAGTCTCAGGTTCCCGTGCTATTCTGAAAAAGAGATTGAACATCTTAAATTACATAGACAGGTTTGTGAAAGTCCGTTTGAGGATTCTTCTGAAAACCTTAGGTGTTTTAAGTTTTGTGAGAATTTCAGCTTCCATTTAAAAACAAATCCATTTCCAACCATCACAAATGTAGAGCAAAAGTGAAGAATAAAAATCCTGAATTCTCATCAACCGTACTGCACATACAAAAAATAACATTGATTATTTTTAACATCTCGGCATTTTTTAGTTATGATGTCGCGAGGGCTGACTGAGATCCTGGAATGCTGGGGGCTGGCTTATCCCACTTCTGTAAAAATAGCGCATGTCTAGCAAAGGCAAAAAAGCTGAAGAACTTTCCACACCACCTTTTATTTTGGTGCTTGCAGGGTGGGATAATGTAACATACTTTTACTTTATGCTTTACTTTTAGAAGGTCCTTATTGGGACTTACTGGCAATTGCACAAGCCATTTCTATTTCTGTGAATACAGTGTAGATGATGAAACTTTCTGTTGCTGGCCACTTTCCAGCCAGTACTATCTGTTTATTACAGACCGTGTGTGGGAATGGAGTCGTAAACAACCTCTTACTTTGGCAAAACCAGAGCACTAATCACTTTTGTATTAGCTCCAATAAATCCTGAAAAATAACTGTTGTGGATTAAAAAGATAATAACGTGCTAATCCTTTCTGTGGTCACTGACCATTTTAAGCTGTTCCATCTCTCATGCTTGAAGAATAAATCCTCTGGCTCTTGATGAAAGGCTAGATAGTGAAGTATGTACACACATCAAACACCACACTTGTTATCAGCAAACACATTTTTCTCACTACTGCAGATCATTTTTGATCGACTTTTACCTTCAATTTGAGATCTTACTTTTCCTTCCCCACCCCACCCTCTGGTCTTCTGTCACCAGGACTCAGTCATGGCACACTGATGAAGAGGGGGTCTTAAAGACCTTCCTCAGCTCCTGGCTGGTGCTGGGGGTTCAGAGCACTTTCTGGCAGAAACTGTCCTATATGGGAACAAATAGGTGGAATTCCTGTGGGGCCAAAGGAACTGATAGACTTGTAAAAGTCACATACAGGTCACTCATTTTATAGAAGAAGTGAATTAAAAAATAACAACATAGTGTTGTGGGCATACTCTGACACCAATTAAAGCCAAGGAAGAGGTTTTCCAGCTTTAAGGGGGCCATCTCCTCTGGGAATGGAGTTGCCCTGTCCTGAAGCCAGAAGAGGGGGAGAGAAGAAAGTGATACAGCTAAAGGCTTGAAGGTGCTGCAAACAGTTTGCAAACTTTATTCCTTCCTTTAAAAAAGTGAAAACAAGCTTGAAAGACTTCTGGCTCTAGGAAGTTCAGTAGCTGGTTGTAGCAGTTTCAGTTGCATGTGCCAAGCTGAGACATGAAGGTAAAAAAATTCTTCAGATCAGTTTCTGCTACTAATCTCAAATAAATACTTTTAACAGGTGTATCAAACAAAGCCTCAGTAAGTGGCAGCATGGCCTGTAAGCCGTTAGTTACAGGATTGTTCACATTATACGACAGTCAACACGCTTCTGATTTTTCATGTTTGGCACTGGAAGTGGTGTTTTTCCTTTGCAAAGTGGGTATTGTTCTTTACACAGAAATGCAGGAACCTCATAGTATGTGGAACAAGCAGTTGATTAAAGATTAGAATAGTAATGAATGTATTAAAGTGGAATGTACTCGAGTAATTGATTAATTGGTGCAGTCTAAGCTACTTGCAGAGCATTACATTCATTCTCCATTAAATCAATCTTTGTCTTCTGTCCAAGCCTTGTGACTGAGAGCTGAAAGGTATGAACAACTATTAAAGTCATCCAAATTGGTTCTACTGGAACAGGGGGAGCTGGGCAGTGCCCAGGATCCCTTTTGCAGCCCATTGCTTGTGTTGGGTCTCACTCTTATATTTCAGTAGTATCACAGGATTGTAGGCAGGTGGAAGATGTAATTAGTAATGCTGTTATCTTCCCACAGCCCACTTTTGCATTTCTCCCACCTTGTTGCTGCATTTTTAAAATGAAAACTGTGGTCTCATGCAGAAAGAAATGGCACAGTGACATTTTAATTAATGTGTTCGTCCAAGGGAATATATGATTGTGGCGAAAAACTTCAGTCTGGGATAGGAACTAAGCATTCCTTAGCAACACAAGAATACCAGAAAGGACTCTTATTACAACTGAAAATCGCAGAGCACCTGAAAACTGTAGTCTGGTTGCTTTGGGGTGACACCAAGCAATAAACTCTGTGTTCAGGACTAGTTATTGGGGATCAGGGAGAAGAATGAGATGGGATAGGATAGACTTCCTAGGGTGCCTACATTATGAAAAGCTTCTGTTTCCTAATTTTAATAACTGTTTACCTATTGAAAAAGAATGACATTTAAGCTCCTTTCAGAGCCCAGTGGAAGAAGAGCATACAAGAAAGTCAGTGAAATGATGGAGCACATAAAATGGACAGCAGACTTTGTGCCTTCTGTGAGTTTTCTCTTGGGCTTTTCAAGGTCTGTGCTGCCTTCTGCTACTCTGTTGTATGTGTACGTACAGTGTGTGTTTAGAGGATATTAGGTAGCAGCTCCTCACTGATTTTGTTCTGTCAAATGTCCTAGAGAGGTGGGAAAGCCCCTGTTTAGGGAACTCTTCTCCTCTGATCTTCTTTCTGGCTGCAGCACTGTGTGCCATCCTTCTCCTTGGTGGCTCTGTCCCAAATGGATGTTTCAGGCATCAAATCTGTTCATCCTTCTCACAGTTTATTGAAAACAAAAGTGAATCTTTTTGGAACATTTAACAAACACAAGCTAGAGGAAGGTGGACCTTTGTTTCATACACAGGGCATAGACACATCCCCAGAGTAACAAGCATACTCTTGTTTTATTTCCTTCAGAGTATTTCAACAGGCCTGGTAGAAAACTAAGTGCTGAAAGTGAAGCACTGAAATACAATAGTAATTGGTAAATTAGTAAAATACTAATTTCCCAATTAGAGAAGCATGTGTATAAACATTTGCAGAATTAAGTCCTAGAGTGTTTTGTTTGTTTCTAAACCTTTCAAGTATGCAGTTGTTTGAATATGTCTATTATTTTGATGCTAAACGTGCCCTTTTAAGAACCTTCCTTCCTTTCAGCTGCTTCTTTAAAAAAGGTTTATATGTCTAGCTTTTTATTTCTCATACAACCTAAACCTCTGCCAAAACCCAGTGATACTAAACATCAGCTACTGTTAGCATCCAAAAATTACGGCTCAGTTTCCCACCATGAATATTCAGAGTTGAGAGCCCCTAACACTGTAATGTGATAAACTCCAAGGCTGCAGGCCGCCGTGTTCACTTGCATAGGAACTGTGTATTATCAGCAAACATGAGTTTGACAACCACTTTGAGGCAACACTGCTCTATATCAAATATCAACAGAATTAGCATGTGTTTTCATGTTAATTACTGCAGTGCACCGTGCTGTGTGATGGCCGGGGAATGCAACGGGGAGGTCTGAGCTTTGCCAGTCACTTACAATGTAGAATTCGGCTAATGTGAGTTTATTAGCTCTGAGGAGCAGCATTTAATGAGCTGCTAACCTCACTCTAGGCCTGCTTTCCAAATGGTTAATGGCGCCTGCCAACTCATAGGCAATGTACGAGAGAGAAGAGGGGCACAACGGGTTTCTGGTATTCATTAAGCAGACCCACAGAAATCACAAGCAGCAAAGTGGGTGACCCTGTGGTAATCTCATAGAAATGGAAATAAAAGGCACGTTCCTCTGACAGTTTCCTTGGTCAGGTATGCTGTGGTGGTTTGGGCTAGGCCTTCCTTGGTGACCAGTTTGTAACCAAGGAAGGGTCCAGATTTACCCAGTATTCCCGACGATTTTTACGTAAACCAGATTATAAGAAGAGAGGAGGAGAGGCCTTCGCTCTCTTTCCTTCCAGTGGCTTGGAGGTGCAGGTTCCCTGCTGTTGAGTCTGCCGTGTTGGGGAGCGAGGCCTGGTTGGGCCTTGTCGACCTTGGGAGACAGAGGTTGCCAGCGATAGTTCCGGAGCGACTCTCGGTTGTCCCAGGGGAGTAGTGAGCTATTTTCTTTGCTAACTCTTTTAGTTGTTAGATATTGGGTCACTAATTGGGATATCTATATATTTTATTTTAGTTTTGTTCCCTTTCCCTTCCCCCTTCCCTTTTCCTTGTGAAATTGTATATTTTAATTGTATATAACTGTAAATATATTTATATATCTCACTTTGGTTGTCTCTCTCTCGTTTCGGGTTTTTCTTAGTTTTTTTTTTCCCTCTTCTCCCTGAGGTTTTTTGGGGGGGGGGGACTTCTGGTGGTAAGGTTTGGAGACTTGGCAGGGAGCCAGCTTCAAACCATATCAATGCTCACAACGCTATTAACCAAAATGTATGGGAAGGAAATGTAAACACCTTTGCTTTTAAGCTCCGGTTTTCTTCATCAGCCTTTGAAAACTTCATGAAGGTTCTGATTATTAATAGCACCATGAAAACATGGGTATTTCCATGGGCGGGTACTCCTCTGTCGTATGGAGTAATTGTAAACTAATATATCAAGTATTCATGTTGATGTTGAATGTAATTGGAAAAGAAAAATCCTTGATGGTCTGCTCTTCCTCATTAGTATGATGTAAATATGCTTAATAGTATCACTGTAAAACATCAATGTCAACAATACTTGAATGTAAACTGCTCCTTTCTTAGTGCTGCCGTTACTTTGATTTATTCCAAAGTATGGCTGCTAGTTTTGACAGGCATACCTGCTTCTCCACTCTCTTAATTGATCATTGTGTTAGTTTATTATTTTAATCAGGACTCTAAGCTGCACTGAAAAATGAAAAGGAGCCTATTTTGCAGAGACAGACAGTAAAATCTCTTATCTCTGGTTTCTTTCAGTGACTGTCTGTAACAGTCTCTCTGATACTGCAACACTGATTGGCGAGAATAATTTACCACTAAGGCATAATAAGGGAAAATGTAATAAAATGTCACCAGGCATTGCTCATTTGCAGTTGTTTGGCTAAAAAATAGGTTTCATAAAACTTAGGTGAACTTGGAAATCACCTGAACGCATTGCTTCCTGGATTTATGGCTCAATAAGCCTGAATATATGCTCATAGCCACTTCAGAGTGCTGTGATGTTTCATCTCCCCTGCAGTCAAAAATGCTGCAGAGGGTTGCAATCAAATGTATCAGGGAGCATCTTCCAGGCAGCTGACGCTGACCTGAGGCTCCAGAGGTGTGGCTGTGGGCACAGGCAGCCTATTGCCTTATGCTGTCCAGCCTTGTTCAGCTAATCGAATAAATTTAGCCTATAAGTTACTAAAAGCACGTTTCCTGCGAGGCACTTGAGACAAACATGGGTACCAGCCTCATGTGAGCCTTGCTCATCCTCCTGTAGGGCAGGTGTTTAATGACAGTGGTATGTCTCTTATGGTACTCCTGAACTCATATTGCCATGCTTATTTCTTATACCTAGGTATAAGAGTTGTCTTCAGAATAGTCAGCAGTATACAAAACCTTCTTCAGTTACCAAAGAAAAAATAAATACTGCCCTGTCAAAGGGATTACAAATTCACAAACTGCTCAAAACTAGTTCAATCCAGTGTTGTCCTATGGCCCCACCTAATGTATTTTAATGTTGGTATCTCAGAGTGTGGACTTCAAAAGAGAGACAAAAGTAGCATCCTTACTGAGATAGTCTGCTTGGATTACTGCCATGAAAAATAATTTCCTGCGTGTCACTAGAGCTGAACAGTTCACTCTGTCCCAGAATAGCACTGAAGTGGCTCCAAAGAAATTGAATTCACTTGCTTGTGTTGCAGTTTCAGACACCTGTAGCCACTATCCTTCAGCTGGCAGAGAGATTCCTTTCTCTTTTCTCACTCCTGTTCACTCATGAGCTCCTGGAGTGGGATGTTGTCCTGCCTGTTACAGGAGGAAGGCAATGGGAGTCCCTGACAGTGTTTCAAGGATAAGGAATGGATAAGGAATGAGCCCCACCTCAGTATTTCATTATCATTACTGATTACAGAATTCGTGTTCAAGAGGAACTTGCTTTTCGACTTGCTTTCAGTAGGTATAAAGCAGACTGCTTGCATGCTTCCTGCCTGGCATTGCATGGATATAGAGAATGGAGGAGGCATTTTGTGGTCACAGATTTGATTTTCTTCTCCTGTCTTTAGGCAGACACTCTTCTAGATTGTTTCTGTGTTTAGTGTAGTAAAGCTGTATCTGGTTGCCCACAGCATTTCTGTATTCGAAGGACTTCCTCGCTTTCAAGATTCCTTGCATCTATTACTTTAAACTTCCCCCTGCTTTGTATAGGGTTCTTTATGTTCCAACAGTCTTTGGGATTGTGTCCTGGAATACATATGAGCTCATTACCTTACAGGTTGCTGCACTTACAGTGGCTTTTCTTTAGAGAAACCAGTTTGAGCTGGGTTAGGTTTTGTGTCAGGAACCTGCTCACTTGCCAGCAAGTCTTGCCTATGAATGGCTCAAATCCAGTTGGAACTCCCTTCCATGAGACTTGGGCTGGGCCAGTTGCACCAACACTGCCCTGCCTGCTCCCTCTGCACAGAACTTACCCTCTGGTCCTTTGTTCATGGCAAGGCAGTTTGTTCTGAACGCGAGTGACACGTCTGAGATAAAGCCAACACAAAATTAAATCTTCCATGGCTTTTTCCATTGGCTTTGGATGAGACTTTTCATGATTAGTCTATGATATATTTTAATTTTTAAATAGTTTTACATTTCCCATGACAAAACGATTTAAAATGAAGATGAGGGATTTCCTTGTGCAACATCATATCCTTCAGTGCTTTGCTCCATGAAAGTTGCACATTATTACAGCATGAATCAAGTCAGATGAACATTTGCCCAAAAGAAAGGTTCTTGTACCTGTGCCTACACTCAGACAGCCTAGAGCCATGGGTTTTGCTTTAAAGCTTTTTCCTTTTACTAATCATACTTAAATTAAAAGATGTGTATATATTAAAAACATACATATGCTTTTTATGCACTATTTTCCCTTTTCAGTATATATTATATCTGAAAGCCATAGGTGTATGACATGCAAGATACAGTTCTGCTTAGAAAGGGTGTGTCTGCCTGAAGTTTCCAAAGCCAGACTGCCCCACAGCTACCTGGTGTCCCCACCACTTGCTGCTAATTTTTTCATCGTTTCTCTTGTGAGGAAGCTGCTTCCCCCAGGTTTCTGGGTGCTGTGTGGGGCTGGGGTGGGAGCTGATGTGTGGGATGTTTCTGACAATTTGGGACCTGCACAATGCCCCTGCCAGCCACTCCACATGCCATGAAGCTGTGCCTCCCTTGGTGTTAGACCAAGCTTCTGAACCCCATAGTTCAAAAAGGCCTTTCTAAAATCTGATCATAGGAAAGGAAGCATTTATTTGAGGCTATTCCTGGAAAAATATTTTAAATAGTCCCTCAGTGTATATACTTCCATTATATTTAACACGAAGAGCCAGAAGGGCAGAGAAGACAGAGTGTTGGCCTGTAGTCACAGGCTCGGGTTGCTCACACAACAAGCTGAAGGGAGTTGGGTTTAACTGTTTGGTCAAGTGGTACCATGTAATTCTAACAGGAATTTCAGGAGTGTGAAGCTGGGAGATGCTTCCTTTTGGTTCCCAGCTTGGGCGGATGCACTTGTGTGTGTAACTGTACACAGTGAGCAGCTTGGCTGTAAATGTGATCTGTTATCTCGGAAGTAAAATTTTTCAGAAGAGTGACCATGTGACTTGGAAAAGCTTTTAAATTCTTGGAGATAGAGTTGCATAAGGCTTGTATGATCACTTAAATTTCAATAGGAAAGAAGTTTAATTAACAGATGAAAACTTTTCCTGATTTCTCAAATATCTAGTGAAAGACACTACATGTGTAGTCGTGTAAGACCATCCTAAGACATGCTGCTCTGGTGTGATTGCACCACCCTAAATTCATACCTTAGATGGAGCTAGCACAACATGTGTACACAAACCCTCAGTTAGGATGCTGCCCTTGCTAAATACACTGTGGTGCAGCTCCACTAAGGGTTAGTTTTTAAAGCAGATAATGCCTTCTACTTGTAAACGGGGAATGCAAACAAATGGTTGGTGTAAAAGCCACGGCTTAAAGGAACGGGGTGAATGGAAGATCCTGTGGGCTTCAAACACCAGGACATTTTCCTGTTGTTCTATAAATACATGAAGTATGAGTGGTGGGCCACTGCATCCAGCGTTGTTATAACCTGGGCTTTGATTCCAGGGCTCCAATGCTGGGATAGTTACTTGGTTGCAGACTCAAGGTTAGTTGGGGTGAGGAACTTCTAAAGTCACGTCACGTGGAGACATTACTGATCCCTTAATTCCTTTGTAGGATCTGCTAAATAATTGCCTTTTTTGATCTAGGAATAGCATTTACAATCTGCTGCTGGTCAACGAACAGTTAAGCTTCCCTCCCGGGCTATTTTTGAAAGTGGCAACAACTGTTTTCAGTGTTTGTAATCTGTCCAGAAATAGATACCACTTAACAAGAACGCTAAGCAAAGAGAAGGGCCTTTTTCAGGAATTCCCACTCTTCACAGGCATTTAGTTTTCGAGATCACTTTCAGCCCAAGGACACTTGTGGCTTCTGGCAGTCAGGTTGGTGACCCCGGGTGCTGCTGCAACAGGAGCCACGGGCAAGAGCAGCACCTTCTGGAGCACAGGCTGAACCGCAGCGGGTCAGGGAAGGGACAGCACACAAACCTGCACTCACAGAAGCCAAGGGCTGTACAGATCAGGACAGGGAGTTCCCCCAAGGCCAACTGGAGCTAATCCAGCGTGGTCATGCTGCATGGACATCTCTGCCACTGTGGAGTGTACTTCTTGCTTGTAGTTTGTGTCTCCATCTTATCACTCATGACATGTTACCCTAATCACTTATCAGGCGATCCTAGTGTGAACAGTGGTTTTGTACTTCATTGACAGGTCCTGTTAAATTCAAACCAGCCAAGCCAAACTCGTTGTGTCAGGGAGAAGGAAAAAAATCTCCACAATTATAAGCAGGTTTCTCACCTGCTTCAAAGCAGCTCATTCCTTGGGGGGGGGGGGGGGGGGGTTGATGATATTTGCAGAAAATGCATCTGCCTTTCCTATTCCTCCTCACGTGTATTGGGTTATCCTTTATATTTTGTATATGCATGCAAGGCTGGAGGAGGTATGGATTTGAGTCTGAAAGTGGCATCAGCTGCCTTTGTAAAACCATGTAGGTATGGGAAGGTGCTTGAATGTAAGTGAAGTGGAACTGAAGGGCGTGTTTATACAGCGTGAAGGGAGCCTGGTACTTTTTCAGGCTTTAAACTACAAAAAGCTAAGGTACCCATACATATGTCCCCAGGTAGACTATGAACCTAAATATTACAGGTGTGCTCTTGACTCGCTGAATCCAATGTGCATTTTGCCTTACTTGAGCAGTATTGAGCCCTTTAAGGTGTTATTTTCCCATTGGAAACTGGCAAGTTATTATTTTAAAGTAGAATAGAAAGCAGCTCAGTGTAGGCAAGCCATTGTAATTTACCAGAGACATACTGGCAAGAAGTAGTACTTTTAGTGGGAATTGAAAATGTGGTTTTCTGTGCCAGAGGTTGAAGATTATAGCTGTCTGTGATTTCTGTGTCTGATAGTTCTGAGCTGCAAAGGGAACAGTTCATTCTCAGCCAGCTCTGATATGTGAGAATCCTGGGATCTGGTTTTAGAATATCCCTGAAAGCTTAATTTGCAACACAAAAGTTATACCTTGTGAGCAGGTCAGCAGGTACAGCCAGACCTGAATTACACACATGCTACACAGGAACTTTAACTGCTCTTAGCAGGAAGGCAAAGAAGTCACTTAGCAAAAACTGGTGACTTCCTTTTGATTAACCAGACTTGTATATAATAGTAATTAAATGATGAGTTTGTGACGGCACGTTTTTCCTTTATGTTGCCTGTCAGCATTCATCCCAGTGGTTTTTTTTAAATCATTAGATATTTAATACAAGTGAAAAGACTGACTTTCAAATGAACTGGACTTGAAAACAAGGTTATGGAAAGTGCCAGAGAGTGATAAGACATCTATGAACATAATGCACCTCTGCACTGAGGCTCCATTTAAGAAAAAAAAAATACACAACCCTGCCAACTGTTCTGTTGAGGACAGAGATTTAAACCACAGGTGTGTGATGAAGATGACAGTGAATGGCTGCATGTCAAAAAAGTGGAGGAAAGGAGAAATGTTGAGGAAGCAGTTACAAATTCTAATTGTGGTAATAGAAAGCTGTAAATTAGGTAATGATTTATTTTTCTTGTCTTTTCAGATTTATAATTTAATAAAAAGAATTGCTTGGGGATGGCCCAAAGTTTTGGAGAGGAGTGTCACCCTGGCAAATTAGGGACCTGATTTGACCACCTGTCTGGTCCCTGCAAAGGGAGGTTTCCCCACACAAGGCATGTGTCTGTGGTAGGGATCATGTGGTAGATCTGAAGCTTGAGACCTGGTCCTCACTTCATCTGTTTGTGCATCTGGGGAAATAGGCAGGCAAACTGGGGGTTCTTCTGTGGGGCTTCCCTGCAGTCCCTCTTGTTGCTGTAGTTAAGATGTAGTGAGGAAATGGGACACACACAAAAGTTTTATGGGGCTTTCCTACCCTGTGGATTAAGAGATTTAGCAGATTTGAAGTTGAAGGAGTTGCATAAGTACAAAGTTGTGCTTGGTCACCATAACTAAAGATTTTTATTTGCACTGGCTGCAGAAACTGCATCTAGATAACTTGAGGTAAATTGCTTTTGACAGTTGCATGCAATTTGATTTCCCTTTATAAGGATGCCTGGACACTTTGGGGCGATAATTTATGCCTCCTCTGGGATAGACCAACTAGTGATCCTTGTCTGAGGAAGACTTCCTCACTCCTGAGTGCTGCAGGCACCAGAAGATATCTGAGGAGTGGCCTAAGTATTGTCCCCACTGGAAGTCGTGAGATATATCTATATCATCTATATCTATATCTATATATCTACACACAAGAAGTTTTAGCTAAGTATGTAGATGGAGATGAAAATCTAGCACCCCAAAGCTACAGGCTATTAAAGGGAGTTCACTTCAGCTATTTGCTGGCTCCAGCAAAAGGACCAAACAGTAAATTGAGATGAAAAAATTACTTTTGTTAGGTCAATATGCTACACTATTCGTTTTTAATTAGGCCATGACAGCGAATCTCTGCCTGTCTTGCACTGATTGTATATTCAAAGATCATCCAGGATATGCTAATGTAAGGCTTTTAGTATCCTTTTAGGGATACATTTAGCATATTAAAAGCATACTCTGAACATTAGCAAGACATACTGTACTGGTGGTTCACAGCCAGCCAGACCTGGAGTTTACTTAGGCCATGGTATGCTCTGTGTCCTGTAAATTATTACTGTGTATATTTTTTAAATTGAAAGCAGGTCACTGTTTTCCTTACTAATTAAGGCTGGAAGCTTTTTCCACTGTGCCCATCTGCTTTAATGTACTGCTCAATAAAATCTCTTTTCTTAACCCATTTATTCAAAGCATGTAGATGCTTCTTAGAATCTTGAGGTCTTTTCCATCAAGACCATCATGACTAAATAATCATAAATGGGTAAATTTATCATTTAGCCGCTGTTAGTCAGAATTAGGACTTTATAGAAATTCAGGCTGAAGGGAATCACTACGTCCACTGGTCTCTGGCTGCTGAGTGTGGAGCCTCTCCCAGTGAATAAGACCAATCATTCAGGATTGCAGCAGACTGGGGTATCCTCATTCATTTCTTCTCCTTCCCTGAAAGTAGTTAAGCGTTTGCCCTCCTCTCTGAGTGAGTGGCATTCCATTAGGACTTCCATGGCTTCTCTGTGCTGCAGCAAGGACTCTCATCTTCTTTCAATCCTGCTTCACTGCTCTCCTGGAACAGGCCACCTTTGGATGAACAGTGGCTAACAGCAAACCTATCTGAAATCAGGAGGAACCTTTGAAAGGATGTCCAAAGATTAATGATATGTAAACAGGAAATATTTTGTATCAGAAATGGCAAGAATTTTTGTACAGGTAGATCTCATCTGCATTATATTAACAAGTTTCCTATGCACCTGCTCCTTGGGTACCTTTTGTGGAGTTGGCTATGAAATCTGATTGAGGAAAGTAGAGGAACAAACTTTTGTTGTTCACTGACTTCCAGTCCAAATTGGCAAATGGTGAATTTGGTGTTCCAGAGAAATTAGGACGTTAATGGAAAAAGGTGCAGAAAAAGAAATTGCTGCTGTTTGAGACACTGTGCTACTTACTGCATTGGGGGAGGGTTGTGTGAGGACAGCAGAGTCATGAGCCCCATGCTCTTCTGATCCCAGCATCCTTTACTATTCCTCTTCATTTCTCAAGTACTTCTGGACTCTCATGAGCAGATACTGCCCCTGGAAGTGCTTTGGGCTTCTTTGAAGAAGCGGATTTCCTTCTGTTTGTGCTTCTGTGACATTGTGCAAGAAACAGTGTGGCAGGGCTGTTCCACCTTTTCATTCTTCACATCTCTGAAGGATTGTTTCAAGAGCCAACACAGAACAGGACACTAAAAACTTGCAGGCATTTTGTAGAATTAAGTAATTTCAAAATTAACATAGCAATTTGCATGAATTTCTGTGTAATTGCTTTAATATATTTTCAGACTCCCCAAGGCAATGTTTCAAGGCATGTTACATAGTAAAAGTGGGATGAAACGAATGAATGTTCTTGCACGTAGGGCAGGATTTTCTAAACCAATCAGTGTTGGTGGTTTACTGGCAGGATTTTGCTTCACTGAAGTCCTTGGTGAAAATCCTACCAGATCCCTGCTGAAAATCCAGCCCATTCTAGTGTGGGGCTGTGTAGGTGCTAAACCCAGTGAACCCTTCACAGTATGAGAACAGTCTAGTAAAAGAGTTTGCCTCTAGGAGTAGGCCCATAGACTTTCATGTAATTATTTTCATATTTCATTTCAAATGCTCAGACTCTTAGAGGACTAAGCCTCATTTGATCACACATTTTCCAAAGATCATCTCCTTGTGAAACCTGAAAAGGGTATGTGATTATATAGTTACATCTCCTACGTGATCAGCCAAAAAAATGGCCATTGATTCGTGTGTTCTGGCAATAGTCTGTCTGCTTTTTGAAGGAAGGCTTCCACAGAGGATGAGCTTTGCCTCAGCTCAGCCCATTTGCTGGGCTGCCCAGTACCTTTTCCCACTTAGAGCACATGGAGTATTCTTTCCTGAATTCCTGTACTGTTAATTGTCATGTCCAGGATATTTGTCTGCTAGAGTGAAGAGCCTTTTCCTATCCAGTATCTGTTCTCTGTGTTGGTATGTGCAGATTGTGATAAGGTCAGCACTTTCTTTTCTGAAATAGAGCTATTTCAGAACAGAAAATAGATGGAGATTCAGAAGCCTTTCAGTATAAATCATGATTTCTAGTCATTATGGCTCATTTCTGACTCTTATTCAGTTCATTTCATTCAGATATTGTCACTAAAACTGGGAACAGTGCTCCAGGATCCTGCTGGTGCCAAACACAGCACCTACTCCTCAGCCATTTTGGCTGAATCTGTGACCAGAGAGCCTGTGCTGAGCACCCGCTGGGAGAGCACGGCTCCCTGCAGCCCCCTGTGCACACAGAGCCCTGCTTCTTCACACTTTGACAGCTTTGGCATTCTGGAAGTTGTTCACTGAATCATAATCCAGGTTTTAATGCAGACTGTCGGTTCTCCAGGTGGAGTTCAGTACTTTGCAGCCCCATAGTTTGTCATCTTCTGGTTATGCAAAAGTTTAGTGTCACTTTGGCAGAAAGAGGGTTCCTCGCAGTGTCTGTGCACTTGGTTGCTGCTGTGTTTGCCTGTGTCTTGTTTAAATTGTTTCTTTGGTGTGATTCAAGAAATGCATCTTGAGCATTGTAAAGAAGTTCCTGTAGGCAAAACTGTTTTGGAACAGATTTTACTGTGCATCACAAGAGTTATTGAAGATGATCAAAGTCACACTTAAGCGTTAGAGCAGATAACAATAATTACTTCTTTATTTCATGTGTCAGTCTCTTATTGTTCTTTGTTCTAGCTGTCTTATTTTAAATCTGTACATTTTCAAAATGGTTCCACCGTTCTGTCACTAAACATTCAGCTTTTTTAGTGAACAATCAAAGAATGACTTCTTGACTGACTTTCTGTCTTGGCAGAAGAAGTGCTTACCTTTCAGCCATGTAACAAATCTGCTTCATTTTCCCTTTTCTAGGCTTATAAACAGTACAGTTTGGTAGGGCCTACTGTGCAGTAAATTAATTCCAGGCTGAAACTGAGAACACTTACAACAGGAGAGACATTTTAAGAGTAAGAGATACACATCTGTGTATGCACTTTTTTTTTTTTACAAAAATTAAGGCAGGCATGAATTGGCTTCAAGATTACATGTTTATTTCTGTTGTAGTTTCAATAGAAATTTCTATAAAATAAACCTTATATACACCCAGGAGTGCAGACACACACATGCACATGGTATGTACTTTAATGGATACTTACAAAAAGTCCTATTTAAGTTTAAAAGTGATCAGTGTAAAAGTGAGAAATGCATTTCTTTAGTGATTAGTAGATCTAATTTGAAATAATTGTTGTCTGAATTATATTTTAAATGCAGGTAGTGCGTAGCTTGTTTTTTGACAATGGCTCATACAATTTGGGGTATTCTAAAGTAGATGCAACTTATAAAAAAACCCAGACCATTAAAATATCCATAGAAGAGCCATAGAAGTAATACAAGTTATGTAAGTACTTCTGTATTAAATAAATGTTAATTCATTTGTATTAAATAAGTCCCCAACTGGAGAGAGCACTCGGGGGTGGGGTGGGGTGGGGTGGGGTGAAACTTGAAAAAATCATCTGCAGATAATCAGGAGAGTATTGAAGCATTTCTGTAAATGCTTGCTTGGATCAGTGAGAACAACTCAGTATTTATATGTGGTAGCCCAAAGGTTGCCAGGAGGAGCAGGTATCTTCTATGGATTGGGCATTGTGTGTAGCACTGCCACTATGTACATATATTTAAAGGATATATTAAGTATCTTTCTTCTTCCTTCTGTTTCCTCCCTTTGCTGTATTTTTTGTGTAGCTTATGCTCGTTAATTAATTAATTGCCATGTCATTTCTGTTAGAAGACCTCAAAAATATTATTTACTGCTTTTCTTCCTTGGATTACTTGTAAGTCCCATATACTAGCTATGGACAAAATTTATATATTACCTTCAAAAGAAATAGATTTAGCTAATTGAATAATCTCATCTTTTTGTCAATCCGTGAGAGAGTTACCACTTTGTGCAGCATTGAATTCAAGGTGAGCTTTGCATATTAGTGAGGTGACTCCAGTCTCAATGATTTGTGCCAGGGAAGTTTTGCTCAAATCCTCCCAGCAACCCTCCATTAACATCTACAGGCACTTCCATTCTTTTTCCAAACAAAATAGAGTAAGTGTGGGGGAGAATCAGAGAAGTAATTAAAATGCTGAAACATAGGAAGCAATAGACTTCATCATCATCAAAGCTTTATTTTATCGAATTCTTCAATTTACAGCTGGTGCTTGTGAAGGTATAACACCAAGGTAATTAAACTTGTTTTGTAGTTTGGTCACTTTGCTTCTTATCTTGCTTATTTGGGTGGTATTTTATTAATGATCTCTCAAGGGAAAACTACTGTAGCTGGGAAATTAATGAAATATTAATAACCACCAAAGTGATGCGTATGATTCCACTTTGGAGAAGCCTGACCTGAATGTGCTCTGCCCTTGCTGCGCTCCGTGAGCAGAGAAGTCAGTGCAGAGCGTGTGTGCCCCACGCTGCCTCGAGTGCTGAGCGTGGTGTTCCCGGGGGACACTTCTGGGTTAGCAAGTAGGAATCCACAGGTAAATCAGAGTCGGGGTTGGGTAGTGGAGCAAGATCTACAAACCTGCTCAGCTGAAAATGCTAAAAACGAGCTAAAAGCAGCAAGATTAAACCTAAGTGAACAAAATCACTGTGGAGGTGTGGAGGGGACAGATCTGTAAACATGATTTGAGGAGATGGAACTCTGGCAGGGAAGCCCATCTTGGTCCTGAGAGGACAGAACTATCCCAGTGCAGCAGATCCCTCTGCAAGCACTTTCCCTGATTTTTTTTAAAAATCCATCCCCTCTTGCTGTGAGGGTGAACAGTTGCTGTTCCACAGTAAGTGCCAAATCCCCCCTCCTTGATGTATTTATCATGGTACATCTTTGACTTGGGCCTCTTCAGGTAAGTTGAGGTGAAAGCTGTGTCTTGGACATGTTTTCCATTGGTAAGATCAGTTTATTTGCCCTGGTCATCATAAACTCATGTTAAAAAATATGCAACTTTACTGGAGTTGGCTTGAGGCAGAGGTGTACTATGATAACAGCTAGACCTGTTGGTTAAAATTTTTGCAAGGCCTATGGCAAAACTGGAGTTTTTTGGACTCATTCAATCTTACTAGCTCTCTAACTGTTTATGTACCTCCATGTACATAAACCACAAACTGTTTAAAAATAACAGCATTTGGAGGATGGCCCAGATTTTTGACGAATAACAAGTCATTTCCAATTCCTCTGAACCCTTTTCCTCTTTTCTTGAGTGTGCAGCATTTTCTTAGTTTAGAAGCTTTTTGATCATTTATGAAATTAACATTGCAGTGGGTTCTGAAGGGATGTGCTCATCAAGGAAACCAATTCAGATAACAAAAAGGCACAACTGTTAGTTGTCTCTATCATTATGGGGGGAAAAGAAGACCCTGCAAGCTGATCAGAGTCCTCTGTCGCTGCTGGTCCCAGATACCGCCTTCCTCCCTCTTCTTCCCACCCTCCTCTCCCCAGCAGCTCTATGAACAACATCACCATGAAGATGCTTCCTTACTTCAAGGTGGCACACAATGGGAAACACAACGCTGCTCATTGCAGAGACACCTTGGGTTCCCTCATGGAAAAAAAACTTTGCTTCCAGCTGGTCAGATAGCTGTAGATGACAGTCTAAGAAAAGGAGAGGTCAGAAAGGAAAAGAATGTGCATATTCTGGAGAGTTTTTCTGTGCTGAATGGTTATATAGATAGATGAATAGATAGATGGGTAGAGAAGTGAATCGTGCAGCCTAATAGGTTTTCCTTGGGAGATCTTGGGCTTACACCTTTCTTCTGACATGGGTAAATTATCCCTACCGTTTTTTCCTTATTTTCCTTTACTGTAAAGTAAAACTGTGGTAATCCTTTTAGGATTTTCCTTTTCTTTTCCTTGCGCCTACACAAAATGGGGGGCAAAGGCTGTCTCTGCCTCAGGGTTCCTCCAGTGGCTGAAGCCTTGGATTGCTGTGTAATCAAAGATAGCCACAAGGTTGAGTTGTTGGGTTTTTCCCAGTTTTGTATATGAAGTCACAAGACAAAAGGCATTTTAGCAAGGCATGTATTTGTGCAGGTACTTGTGCACACCCCCCTATGAACACAGTAAGTGAAGCTGCTGAAAAATAATCCATTGCCAGTATTGCCTTTTAACTTGTCTTACACCCAAGTGCACACAGCAGCTTTATTGACTGGTGATGTGGAAATGTTCTTTCAAACTAGGCATTCATAATTAAACTGAGATCAAATACTCAGCCTTCACTGTGGTGCTAATGATGTGTAATATCTTCCTTTTCTTGTATTATTTTTTCATGTTTGTCTCTGTGTGTGCGCATGTGTGTGTATTTTTGCAGCGAGCTGGAAATTATATTTTTAGTCAAGAGGACTAATTAATAATTCATTCATGAATAATGATGAAAGTAGCTGATTAAAATGTATGTCTAGCTTCAAAAGGAATAATCTTCAGAAGTTATAAGGTTTATAAAGTCCATCTCAGCCCCCATCTTCTTTTCCCAGCCTCTGTGCAACAGCTGTTGTTATTCCCATTCACAGGTATCAGGTAGCAGTTATGCTGGGGATATGATCCAGGGTAATAAAGCCTAGTTTTCCGAGGAGGTGGGAGTTTTCCTTCTGAGGTAGGAAGCTGGACTGCATCTCCTGCTGGCAGTACAATGTGGAACTTCAAAGACAGATCCCCACAGTGGTGGGGTGTGTGCGTAGCTTAGCAATCAGAAGTGCACACGGGCATTACGTGGGTTCACAGGTGGGCTTGCCTGAAGATCTCCTAAGATGACCTTCAGTTAGGAGAGTCATTCTGCCAGTATTTTCAGCTATTCCTGACAGCACAAGACAGGGAGTGTTGCAGTGCAATGGCAGGGACATGTCAGCATTGTGATTCCCCTGCGGGAGTTGCTCCTCTCTTCAGTGCCTTGCGGCCATCAAAGTACCACTTTGAATGTTCTTGACCAACACGCAGGACTACAAATGACTCGCAGCAGTTGCAAGAGGTGGAGATGTGAGCAAAGTCAGCTGCAAACCTTCCTTTAGCTTCTCCTTCTTGGTTTATCAGGACTGTGTTGAATCGTGTCCTGCCTATACTTCCTCCGTGTCTTTTTTTTCCTCCTTTAATCTTCTGAAGGAAAAAAACAAACCCTGAAAACACAATACAAGGAAAAAAACTGAAAAGAGAAGGGGGATCAAAGTCTTTCGTGGATATAGTGTGTGTAAAGCCACCTGCAGGGGCAGATTTGTCATGGTACATTTTTGCAAAAATCATTAACTTGTCATGGCAAAATGGAAAAAGTAATAAAACAGCAGTAAAAACAAGTTAAATTCTGAGCCTGGAGGATCAGCTTATTTTTTAAAAAATGACAGTTTTTTAGGGGTCAGCTGTTACTTTCTCCCATCCTGTGCGACCATCGCCCTTTTCCTTTTAGCCTAGCCCTTTTCCAGGCCTCAATATTTCTGCAGTGTTTTGTATTTGACATGTTGAAGAACACTCATTATTACCCTTTCCCCTCTAGATGATCTTTTTATTTTTCCATCCCGGTGATGTAGTGGTGACAGTACATAAAATTACAGCTAATTCCGCTGGCCAAGTCCTTCCTGCTACTCTCAGCTTATATCCTCAGCTCAGAAGTACTTGAAAAAGTTCCAACAAGATTTTTGGCAAAAGAGCATTTAGTGAGGCTCCTCCTGTTGGATCATGTCTTCCTGAACTGAGAGTCCATACTTTTGTTAGTGCAGATACGCTTATTACTCCTTGGGAAACAAAGTCACATTACATGCACAGTTGGCAGTGTTCAACTCCTAATAACTCATCTGTGTTTGCATTCTGAACTAAATGACCTGAAAAATTTTAGGTTAAAATGTAAGGGAGAAGAAGGGGGGTAGACACATTAGAAAATGAAGAGAGGTTCAGGAATGCATTTAGAACTGAGAAATCTTAATTTTCCAGCCCATCTAAAACTGGAAAGCCATTGGAAGTGTAGGACTAGATGTTCATCTGGTGTAAATAGACATGGTTCACTGGTTATAAGGGAGCTATGCAAATATCTATCTGCTGAGGATGCAACCCACAATTTAAAAAAGAAAGCATTTAGAAACCAAGGGAAGCGTAAGAGAGCTGTTTATTTCTCAGTAGCTGTGCCAGGTTCACCCGAGGTCAGCAGTGAGCAGAAGGTCAGTGCTCTGTGCGGTTCCCTGCATCTTTACTGCCCTATTATCCAAATATCTGCATTAGCATTTGCTCCTGTAGGAAGCTGCCTGCTGGCATCACTTCATGTTCAGGCTGACGGGTATCCAACTGCTGCCACAAACAACACCTTTTGTGGTAATCTCAGCTGGAAGAACCAGAGAAGTTACCATGGGAGTGGCGGTGGCATTGGTGCCAGCGGCTCTACACTCTTTTCTGCTCCTCAACTTCTGTCTCACGTGCTCCGTCCTTCATGGGACTCATTTCTTCCTCAAACTCATTAAAAAACATATGGAAAAAGCGGCAGTGAGTAGTACTACAGGCATTTAGCTGGAGAGCTGGAGTAGCAAACCATTACAAGTTAGAGTTGCTCTTGTTAATTAATTGGCTGTTTTTTTAAAAAAAGTATAATAATTTCTGTTGGTGAGAGAGCAGCAATCAGATACTGTGATATAATGGCAGAGTTGGTAACAAGCTCAACAGCCCATAGACATTAACACACACAAAATCTATTGGCCATCTTTAAAAACAAAGATCTTTTTCTGGTTTGGGTTTTTTCTTTTTTTTGCTAAATAGTGCCCCAGGGGTGAAGCTCCAGCATGTACTCTTGCAGGTGTCAGTTCCACATCTCTCGAAATTCTATTGCAAAACTCCCCTTTGGTGCCGAAGGATTAAATGTTACCTCTCCATTTCTGTATTTAGCCCCTCTGGTGCAATGACATCTATCTTGTGCATCACACTCTGTGTGTGATGTGACAGGCTGAGTGGTTTTTGAAAATATATTGTGGTTTTAATCTATTGGAGCCCTGAAGTGTATTAAAAAAGCTTTTTGAGGATCTCAGGAACAATAGAGATTTGTGCACTGGGCTTTGGGGTTTTATTAGTCCATGTAAAGCAGTTTTCTTTGAACAAGTGACCTTTTCCTCATGGTTCCACAGCACCGTGGCAGCTGTCCTGGTAACGCAGGACAGGGTGAACACTCTTCTTTGGGATGAGGAGCCTCACCAGGCTGAGATCTGACCTCACCAGAGACCTAAACGCTTATTTAGGACATTGGTGGTGGTATGCACATGCACACATACATTTTAAAATGCTAAGATGACATTACTGTGAGAGATGCCCTTTAGCACTGTAGGTGGGAATAAATTTGGTATTTTTATTCAGGACCCTGAAATTCTGAAGCAAACCCTTAACTGATGAAAGCAGCACTTTACTAAAAGCAGTGGACTAATGTTTGACATCCATGTTAGCTGTTGTTTTTCTATTCCTACCTTGGTCATTTTTATTCTCTTCTTTGATTATCAGGCCTAGCATCAATCCTCTAGAGCCTCCTGCCCATCTCCTACTCCTTAAACTAGCTAATCTTAGCCCTCTGCCAGTTTTTCAATAAAGATAGTGCTGCTATATTTTCCAGCTCTGCACTGTTTTGGCTTTATCACCTCCTGCCCTTTAGGCACATGGACTTTTATTTTCATCTCTTCTTGATCTCACTAATGCAACAATCTTGGTTGCTGTAGTAGTTCAGTGCTGTATTTTGATCTGTCAGTCCAACATCTTTCTTAGTTAAAACCATAACCTGCAATAATATATTGCAGTTTCTCTTACTGCATAATAGAGCATTTGTGAGTGCACCAAAAGAAAGACTGCCCTTACGGTTTAGAGTGTTTAAAGCAATAGTGAAGCATGCTTTGTATCAAATTAGCTCTTACGGTTCTTCAATCACGCTGCCAGATTTTTCTTTTATTACCTTGAAGGAATTTTCCCTCCCTTCTCAACTTCTCCACCCTTTTCATTTTCACAGCTGCTTCTGTTCAAGCTTCTATTCAAGCTCAAACTTCCCTTCTGTTCAGTGGTGATCCTTAGGTGGCCATAATGTGGAAAAGGCTGCTATTGCTTGGCATTCTTTTAATTATTAATATTTCAGTTGTTAATATTCAATAGTAACTCATTATGCAAAGTTTATATCATCCTAAAGAGCCACAGCATTAGCAGGGTCCAAAGCACCAGTTTTCTTCTGAGAAGATAAAAAATTATGATATTTACTGTCAATAAACTTGTAAGATAAAATTGTATCAGCAAGGGGGCAGAAAAGTAGGAAATTGCAGACTAAGATGTTTGAAGAGCTTACAGAATAGAAGGGTTATTTTCCTAAGATGAGTAGGACAGTGTAAAATCCACAGGTAACAGTAATTGGTGTGACTCATTCCGCATTTGCTTTCTTAGCACTTAAAGAGAGTAATCTTTTTTAATTGAAAATTGGACACAGATAAGCCGGTTCCATTAGTTTCACATAGAAAATAGAAAACAAAAAGCAATGAGCCCAGCTGTTTGTTCCAGGGAGGCTTCCTGCTTAACTCCTGCCCTCAAGATCTAGTGGACATGATTCAGGTCTCACTTGGACCATCTGTGAATCACAACATTCCCCGGCCATCTCGGTAGATGTAAGACAGGAGGTGAGACCTTGCCTGGTCACTGTAGAGCAATCAGCAACCTGCCAAATGATCAGGAGGTAATTGAGGAAAAAAGTGTGATATTTGTCAAGTCATGGAAGCGCTGGGAAAAGGAAGACACAATGCTTTTGTCCACAGCAATAAATCCACCAGCCCAAGATTCTTATTATCTGCAAAGGCTGCTGTTGACAGGATTGTGACATACAGCACCAATCGGTCTGTGGTTCCACATTAGCTGCAATGGGCATCCAAATTGTTTTTTGACAAATCCTTCGGAAGGCTGCCAGAAACCTTCTGGCATGCACTAACAACTGGTTTATGGTCCTGCACAAATGTACAAACTCCTGATAGAGGTTAAATGTGCTGCATTAGAAATTGTATTCTGTTTTATCATAGCGCAGAAGGAGAGATGTGATGATTTCATGATTCTCTTGAGAATAGTCTGAAAATATTGCAGACTTGACAGATGGCAAAAAGATAGCTTGGCAATGTTGCATTATTCCTATTATGATTTAGTTTTTAACACCTTTGCTTATTACATGTTAAAACAAAGGCAGTAGACCAGTACTTGGCATGGCCTGTTTGCCTATTTGTCATAGACAGTTTCTCATTCTTCATTTCCATAGTAGAAATCACCATATTGTCTTTCCAGAACAAACAGGGAGTGCAAGCAGGATGTTCAAATCCTGATTTCAAAGTGCCGAAAGAACCCAAGTACTGCTTGGTTTTTTTGTAGTCCACATAGCAGCTGAAATAAAAATCTGGGTGGTGGCACATGAAGCCAATGTGTCTTGTAGCCCGTGTTCAGAAAAGGTCTTCCTACATCTTTTGATGTGGAAGGCTTTGAAGGTGTGCTGGGGTAAAAGGGAGTCACATAACTGTGTGCTTTCTTGCAGAATCTCACCAGAGAAGAGTAGTAAATATGTAAGTCTCATTGCAAACAGACTTTAAGTAGAAAAATATGAAATGGTAAGATATCAAACTGGCCCCAGTACAACCAGCGACAGAATTGAGGCTGGGGCACTGCTCTCAGCAGCCAGTGGGCTGGCTAGTAGTCCTGGTCTAAGTAGGAGTCTTTTCAGGGCAGCTTAGTCCCTTGGATGAGAGTCATGTGCCACTGGCTCACTCTCGGTCTCAGACAGCCTGGTGACAAAACCAAGGAGGGGGAAAAAGGCCAGATGGTGTTGAATTATCTATCCCAGTGCTGTTCTGTTCAAGGCTTTCTCACTTTCTGGGACCCCTTACCTACCTGTGCAGTTCAACTGTGAACATCAGAGGCAGAAAATGGACCCGAGAGGAAATGGTCTGGCTCCCACAACCACCAGTGAGCTGCTTTTGAACTCTCTTCATTCACGGGCGTGGAACTGGATGACACCTCTGGCAGATTCCCATTTCTAAAGTTAACAGTTTCTGTAAGCTGTGTCACCATGCCTCTCACGTTACATTTCAAGATCTGTCATTCATCTTTTCCTTTCTTTGCACTTAGTCTTGGTTTTGCCAAAGGAAACATTTTCTTTTCTTCCATCTGTGGAGTTTTTGCACTCTTTGCCTCCTTTTTTTAATTCTTTCCTCTTTCCGTCATATGAGGCAATGCATGTAGTCTTTTCCATCTGAAAAATGAATCCAAAAATGGAAAAGAAAACATATTTTGAGCCTTTGTGTTATACATACATATTCTTCGGGACAAGCATATTTTATTCATTGAGGAAGAGAATAACTTTTACGCAGTGACTTTCAAACTGTTGTGGGGTGATGGAACAAGCAGTTTCAGATGGCAAAATCATTCATGTGGAAAACGAAACTGTTAAATGGTGAAGGGCCAATGTTGTGGTGGCTGTGCCCTGTCATCTTTTTCAAATGGTGGGGAGTCAGATTTAGGGGCCTGATGGGAAAGGTGGTGTGAACCTGTCATTGTGTTGATAGTCAGAAAACCCCTGTCAGCTGTGGTGGGAAAATGGAAGGGGTCTGCTCTAGGATGTATTTTATGGCTCCAGGGAAAAAGGGACATTTCCTTCTTTTTTGTTCTTGAACATATACCCTATCTTCTGAAAGGCTATGGTGATAGGAAGTAGGAGGTGATACTCTCAAGGTATTTTGGGTAATGGTGGGGTGTTATATGGTTTTCAGAGAAGAATGGCTCTATGTCATTTTCTGTCTGGTGTTTCAGTGAAGAAGTGGTAGAGAATTAATCAGACTTAACTCCTTAGGAAGAGATCTGCTTACACTTCTAACTGCAGGGTGGCTGGATTTATGTCTGCAGTCTTTTACAGGTCTGCATGAGTTTGCTTTGCTCGTGCCTGCTGCTGAGTTTGAGCTGACCCTCCTCAGTAACGCTGTGCTGAGTTGTGCGTCAGAATACATTAGCCCAAGTCTAGCACTTGCTAAAGAATATATGTAGCTCTTAGGGGACTCAAAGCATGGATAAAGCTTGCTCATCTGTATCAGAGGAGTACCTACTTAGAAAGGTTCCTAACTAGCTCAAAATGAACCGGCTTAGCTACCAAGGTCAGCCCAGCTGTTGCAACACAGTGCATTGCTCCATGTGAAATGCCTGCGTGTGCGACAGCTTGCCGGCTCACAGTGTCCGTGAGCTGCTCCCTTCCCCTTCACTGCCAGCCCTTGGGAAAACCTTGTGTTTCTGTGTTCAGGGACCACGGAATCTTTTCTGATGTTATGCAACAGGGAAACATTTGGTCCATACTACACTGCTCTCTGCAGATACATGAGATGGGCATTTGGGATGGGGGGGTTCAGATATGTTTTGTTGGGTGTCTTTGAGAGGCTTGAGGGGGCTGCAGTTTAAGGCCTTGCTTTGTGCATCCAAAGACTGTGGCTCTGGCTGTGGTGTTCCTACAGCTGCTCTGCCCTGCTATGTGATGCCCTTTTGTGCCTCCCTGCCTTTATTTCATCTGCCTTGTCCATCCTCTATACAACCTTCTAAGGGCAGAGGCAGTCACGCACAAGTCTGAGTGCAGGAACTATGTCTTTATGGAATGCAGAGGAGGTGATTTTATGCTATCATTGATAATAAACAACTTCACAAGATAGCAACAGGTTGATTTCTTTTAATCATTTTGTCTTCTTCCCCAACTATTACGTGGGATTATTCTGTCTGTTAACCTTGCAGGCTATGGTACTAATTTGATTTGTTGCTTAAAAAACAACGTGAATTTTCCTGAGGCTGTTCCAGATATTGCTTGCTTTGTTATCAAAGGATCAACAATTCACTGAAGACATCTGAAGTTTTTTTACCCCAAGCTATTTTTAGAAGTATATATAGATGTGTATAAAGAAGAACTATTGAAGTAGTTCAGAAAGTACTGCTGCACCTGTAACAAGCTGTTCACGGTGCTGTGCAATAGTTGTACTATCCCAAAATGCTCACTCGTCCCTAGAATGGTGTGTGTTGTCCCAGGCACCAATTACAAATCTTTGCATTTGTAGACTTCAGATTTGTGGTTTTTTCCATTTTACAATATAAGCTGAGCAGACCCAAGAAAACAGTGCAGAGGGAGATTTCCAGTGAGAGTACTGGGTTGGTTGTTCGATTTAGCAATGGCACATCTGAGCAGACAGAGTAATGCTCCCTGTAACTCTTCTTCATAGGTTTTCATCACACAGATGAGAAAGACTAGCACCATAAGCATGAAACAAGGAATAATAAATACATTCGTAGACAGCTGGCTGATTTGTGGAACTCCCTGGTGCAATACCTGCTGCAGTCAGGAGTGTAGCAGGCGTGAGTAATGGGACAGCTGTTGGTGCAGGTAATACCAGCTTTCACCTTTATAGTGCTCTTCAGACCATGAGTCTGCTGCAACTCCTCATTGGTAGGAGTCCATTTTCCTTAAAAACAGGCACTTCTTTCAAACACTGTGTAAAAACACAAGAAGGAAGGCCATAAAAGAAAACCTAGTCTGAGCTGGGTTGACTCTTGTACTTCTCATGCTTTGTGATTAAAGTTTTTGCATTTAGTATTTTACCTTCTAAGAGAGCCCCTTTAACTCTGAAGCTAGGTTGTTTCCCAGATATAGCTGCAGGATCAATGTTTTGGATACAAGCTTTTCTTCCTGTCTTTAGATTTATGTAGATATGGAGTTTTTCTGCCATGAAACACTATCCAGGGTTCACTGAAGCCATGTTGTGATTAGTTCGTTTGTTTGACACGATACTTTTAAACTACCTTCTGTGATAGCTGCACTGTGCAATTGTCACCTGCTCAGGTCTGCTTTGGTTATGTTGCTCTTCTCTTCGTTCTCACTCATTTTTACGATTTAATTGGAATTCAGCAATGATCCTGATGGAAATGAAGAGAGGAATATAAGCAGGAGAAAGCAAGGTATGTGAAAATGAAGCACAGTGTAAAGGAAGCTTTTGTAAATTGGATGCCTCAGACAGTGAAATCTGAGAAAGTTAGTTTTCCTGGGAACATGTGATTTCATTCTTTATGTACTGTGCTTAACAAGTGTGATTGTTACTAACACTGAGGTATTTTGCATGACCCATTTTGTCTGTCATAATACATCTACCAGTGAAATGAGACTGTTGGAGACCAGCTTCCAAGAATCACCTTTCCCACCTGGACTTTGTGGCAAGAACAGGTTGTTGGGTCAGGACTGCTACTATCCCGCACCTCATGCAGTGATTTTTGCTGGCAGTGAATTAAGCTATTGTGACTTAGTTTTGGGTTTAAGAACATTTTCCAGAGTGCAGGGGCCAAGGGTAACCAAGGGGCCAAGGAGTAGAGGGCAGTGAGTAACAGCTGTGGTGTGTGAAAGCTGACCTTGTGCACATTTGGATCTCACTGAAATAAGTTTGAAGAGGGCCTGATGTGTTGCCCAATTCCCTGCTCCGTGGTCATTGTGGAAACACCTAATTAAGGGGTCAGGAGAGTGGAGCAGCTGACCTCCTGATGGACCTTGATTGCCTCCTTATTGATGTCCCTGTAAATCAGCAGAGAAGGATATGGCACAGCCAAAGGGAAAAGGAAGCAAAGAGAACTCGCTGCATCATGTGGGGTTATGCAGGTGAACAGAGAAAGCTGCACTGTAGGAAACATGCATATTGAAAGCATTTGTATTATCTAGGAGACAGGCAAGGTGGCACATTGGGTACTGGCACATTACCTCTCATGAACTCCGGCGAACACTTCCCTTCACTTGGCTCTGACATGAAATGTGCTCTTCTAGACTTTCCCTCTGCTTTGTGAGACTGGCCAGAAACCCCTCTACAGGGGTTTGTTTCCATGATGAGAATCCTTGCATTTGAAGTGTTAGCTGTTCCAGGGCATCCTTGCCTCCCTGAAAAATTTAATGAAGATTTTGAATTTCTTATGCTATATCCACCAACCAATCTTGTGCTGGATCCACCAACCAAATCAAAGAGCCCTAATTTGATATTCATGTTTCTGACAGGCTATTTTACATATGATTTGCAAAAGTCTATAATCTTGTTCAGTTAAATTCATGGAATGTTTTAATTTTTTAATTAAAAAAAAATTACCTATTTTTGTAAGGGTATTTTTAGTAGTAATAAGTACTTTGCTGTGTCTATAAACCAGGAATAGCCCTTTCCATGTGCAGCAGTAATAACCCAGCAGCTGAGAAAAACCCTAAAATTTTCATCATAGGGGAACGAAGTCAGGCTCTGAGCTATTGGTTTTAGCACAGATTGCTTTATGCCTACTAGGAACCAGTTTATCAAAGAACTCTTTCTATATTTAACAGATTTCATTTTTTTATTATTTTACATTTATAAACATGTAGGAATATATATATATTTCATACTATTTTTCCTGCATTTTGCTTGCAGTGATACTGATCACTTTGTTGGAAAGCAAGCATCCTCCATCTTCTCTATGTATGGTTTCAGCTAGGAAAAGATAAAAGTGTTTTTATTATGCTCCTTGTAGAGCTATTTGCTTGGAGACCTAAGTTTTCTTTCTGATTCCGTGTCTTTGAATCTTCTGGAGCAAACAAAAGGAAAAAAAGAAACACAGAAGAGAATTCCAGAACAGCAGTAGTTTCTTTAACTGGAAGCAATGTACAAAATCTTCCATCTGGCTACATTGACACCTTATTATAGTTTATTGCTCATTTGGAAATGAGAGTCACAATTCCCTCATGCTCTCATTTTTCTCAACAGAAGAGCTGACAAGAGAGCCTGGATCTCCCAGGGCTTTGGGGCAGCTCTGGGCTGGGCTGGCTCCTGTGTGTCCCTTCCCTGCAGCCAGGAGAGAAATGTGCCCGGGAACAAGATTCCACGGTGCCCCCACCAAAATTCTCAGTGTCATTAAGTAAAAATTTTATGTAGATTGGGATTGATGTTGTATTTCCTTCCTTTAACTGAAGGAACTGAATTGTTGTCAACAAATATTTTAGGTTAAGAAAATGAACATCGCCCAAAATGACCCTTAGTTTCGGATAAGTTGTTATGGTAGATGAAATGGAAATGCCAACACTCTTAATTCAAGTTAACAGAACACTTGGTATCATTATTTCAAAAAACATTATTTCAGAATTGATCTTCCAGTTGGCTTTAATCCCATTAATATGTATTTTTGGGAAACCTCTAAAATCTTCACGAATCTCTTTTCTGGTACTCCTAGTTGGTAGTGTGTTGCAGTAGCCAGCCCAGGAAGAGAATTGCAATTGTCTCGAGTGGAAGAGGGTGCATCAGTGTGCATCTGAGAACTTGAAAATATGGCTCTGCAGGTTCTGAACAACCTTTAAGGATGCTGAGAACCTTTAAGGATGCTGATACTCTGCCTCAGAAATGGAAATGGGAATACTGCTGGTCAGTGTTGGAATAGAAGCAGTTTGGTGAAATGTGCTCAGACACAGCTGTTTCACAGAGATCCCACTCTCTTACTCAATGCCAAACTGAAATATTACAGACACTGGGTTGTGACAGCTGTCAGTCAAACTCAGCTGAATGTCAGCTGGTAAAATACCACTATATTTGGCTGCATGTAGCAGTACTGAATTTTGCCCAACTGTCATAAAAGATAGAAAATTTAAGGCTCTAACAGCATCACATCTTAATTTTCTAAAGAAATTTTGGAAGGGCAATGTATGGAGCTACCAAGGCTTTGCAGTTGATTGCCTCTGGCCTCTGGACCATGGTACAACTCAAATCATCATGGACTTCTTAATGTATTTGCAGGGGAACTCCACTCATGCTCTGCTTGGTGTTGTCCAAGCCAGTCATGAAAACACTAACCCTGTCTGGCCCAAAGCACTAAAGAGACTGATACACTGTTAATGAGATTAATTTCTGAGCCCTAATCTGCAGATTATCCAAATCATTAAGGCAGTGCCATCCCTGGCCTTCTCTGATTATGCACAGCAGGCTTGACCCTCTTTGTTAATGCCCTGAGCAGGAAAGGAGCTGCTGGAGTCTGCCAGCTGACATCTGGAGAGTGAAGACAGTCTTCTTAAACCTGAGAACTGCCCCTTCCTTCCCTGTGGCAGAAAGGTAGCCTGGGAGCTCTGATAGGAAGGAAAACCAGCCTTTTACTTGGAAGATCTTGGTTGTGCTTGAATGGTGAGGGAGTTGATTGCTGGACAGGAAGGACTGTATGCTCAGTGCTGGAGGCCCTGCAAACGGCTAATGGTGACAACCTGCTGGGTATTCTTTTGTGCTTCATTTTTACTTCTCACTAGGAGGAGAAGAGAGATCTTGGGCTTTCATTGGGTTGTAGACTGAGGAAACCTCAGCCTTTCTCGTAGGAATAATGGGAGGAACAGTGGGAGTGAAGGGGGATGTGTTGCTGTCCTTTACCCCAAACAGCTGATAGTTCAATGGCCCAGATGATGGTCTGGACATGGGACAACCTCCCTCCTCACTCTGTGTCAAAAGAGTGAGTCAAACCCCCCTCACACCCAAGCCTGAGCACAAACTGCTTGTGAAGAAGTTGACTGAATAGAGTGGGTCCCTCCCAAGTCTGGGATGGGTCTGTGACTTGTGAAGTAGCATTTTCACAAAAAGTTCTGGTTTAAACAAGTTGGCATTTCCCCAAGAAAAATCCATTGGGTTGGAAAATTTCCAGGTAGCTCTGTTGCAAAACAATGTGATTAATTTTCAGAACTTCTTTAAAACTGCAAGAGAGGGGGGGAATGCTCAGAGAGGTGCAGGCAGACACATGGATTTGCTTTGAAAATGGAGTTCAAGAAGGAACTCATTTGACAACTACTTATTAAAGCCATAACAGCGGAATCTCAAGTCCTGAAATTAGCCTCCCTGCTTCAGTAGAAATGTCTTTGCTCACTGTCTTACTTGTCTCTTTCTTATATCTCCACTGGTGTGGTCTGGTGCAGGAATTTTTAACTGGCTATCTCCCCCTATGTTTTGTGCATGTTTTGGGCAGAGAAGACTTTAGCCTAGGGATCAGATGATTTACAGAGTGGAAAAACACTGCTTTATAATA
Organism: Lepidothrix coronata; assembly: GCF_001604755.1. Lineage (NCBI taxonomy): Eukaryota > Metazoa > Chordata > Aves > Passeriformes > Pipridae > Lepidothrix > Lepidothrix coronata. Next base: position 1,969,981 of record NW_016690345.1, on the reverse strand, counting down.
AAAGGAGAATATTGAATAAACCTCAGATTTAATACCCAACCTAACAGAACACCCTGATGAATGTAATTGCATTTTAAGCATTCTGATTGAATTTTTGATCCATATTGCATTTGTTTTGCTTGTGAATCTTTTATGGGGAAAAAAAAAGTGACTGGAGATTAAAGGATTACCAAGTTCTTAAGAAGCCAAGGCAGCTGCTAAAGCATCTGAATACTCTTGCCTAAATTTGGTAGGAAAGCTATATTAATATTTTCTGTTCTAGCATGCAATGTATCTTAATCCCAAATAGCCCAGGGGCAGGGGGACAAGGGAGAAGAGCTGTAAGGGACAATTGCTTCTACAGGTGAACAAACTGCAGGGTATTAGCAAGAGCTGGAACGAAACAGTGGTGTAATTGAAATAAGAACTCATCTGAAATTATTATGGGGGAGGATGAGGCTTTTCTTTTTTCCTCTCTAATTTTCTAATGAGGTGGAAAGAGTGAGCAGTACCTTGCATACACTCAGATCATGAGAGTTAACTCATTTTTGTTCTCCCTTAGTGGCAAGGAGTGTGGGCAACATGCTGGAGCCTCTGGCCCCTAAAAGTGAGGTTCCTAGAGGAGACATAGAGACAGCAACTGTGCTTGCAAAAAGGTTTTCAGCAGTGGAAGTAGGACTTTAGGAGCACATTCAGCACAGAGAGTGAGTGATAGGTTTACTCAGGGGAAGTGATTAAAGTCTTTCAGGGTCAGTGTGTGCCTTTAGATGGGGCAGAGGGCAAGTGGCTCTGCTTTATACATACACGGAGCTGTGAAACTCTGCTGCTGACCAGAAAACTCATTGTCTGATTGTGCAAAACACTGTTTATTATTAGGTCCAGATGACCATTGTATGTGCATGTGAAAAAGAAGCAAGTAACCTTCTTCTAGTTGGCTGCACACAGAGGCAAAGTCATCATCTCCCAAGACATGCAACACAGAAATCTAAAACCCACAACACCCAAGGACTGAAAAACCCCTGCCAAGCACTGCAAGATCCAGGGGGGTCTTTCAGGCTTAACAGGTTCTCCCAAATCTGTAGCGTGTTTTACCAAATGCTCTTGGAGTCTTCTCTTGGCTGAACAAAAAAAAGCAACTCTTAAGAAGTGACTTCCAGTTGGATCAGGGTACATGATAAGCAAAAGGCAAACTCAGCAGTGCTGATGGGGAATGGCTTTTGGCCAGTGGTTTTTGATGTGTGAGAGCAAGACATCACCACATCTGTTGAGGCTGAAATTTGTTAACAAAATAAAGTGTAATACTTTTGTTGCTCTGAAATGATACAAATAATATTATTTTGTGTTCCAAAAACTGTAGATATAACATTTTATAGGTAGCACCACCTTAAAATATGCTTAGCATAATTTCTGTGACAATCAAAGCTTCAGAAACCATTAAAAGTGAGAACAGAATTAAAGAGCTGAACAACAAAAGCAGCATTGGGAAAAAATGACCAGGGAAAGAAATTTTTACTTTCTCCTGCTTTTGATTAGACACATAACATGGGGTTGGGGGAAGGTTTTTTTCTCCAAGTCTGGAGTAGGTGGATGAGGTTTGCAGATATTTCTAAATGCCAGACTTTCCAAAATGATTGCAGGCAGGTAAATCCCCTGAGAACACTGTAAAGTCCAAAATGGTTTTTGTGCATGACAAAGAAACCCCTTAGACATGGGGGCAGGGATAAAAATCTACATTAGATCTAGAGAGCAGTGAAACATTTCAAGAGGAAAACTGATACCTCTGTGAAGCCTGTGGCTTGGTTTAAAACCATACTGGAGTGAATCTTCTGCAGAGTTCATGTTAGGCACAATCCATAACCAGACCTGCAGGTTCATGTCTTTTCCTCCTTTTTTTTTCTTTTTTTCTTAAAAATCCTGTAAGGTGTTCAGAGTTGGATTGAAGTTTGGAGTTGAGTGCATAGTGGAGACATGTGAAGTAGTCATTCCACATACACTTACTTTGGGGCAAATTTTGTATCCCTAGGCATGTTGTTTAGGCTTGTTTGTCTTTTTCTGGCAGCAGAAGCAGAAAGATAGATAGACCCTGAAAAAAGGGACTAGTTTGGTTCTAACTGGAACCTTAAATTTCTTTAATCATGTGACACTCTTGGTTTCAGTGGACTTTCCAAGCCAAAAAATGGCTTTCTGTGTGTCCTCTTAGTGTTGAACCAAGTTGAACCTGTGCTGTGAACATGTTTCAGGTGTGGTTATGTCTAACCAGATGTCTTTGATTTGATAAAATGCTCTGGCACTTGGACTTTTATCTGTTCTTTGTATACAGCAGAAAGTGATGGATGCCTTTGAAACTCCTCACAGCAAACCCTGCATCAAATGGAAAGAATGAAAAGGCCTGGTGTGATCTACCAGTCTCATCCACAGCCATAATGTCCAAGCATAAGAGCTGCCATCTTCATAATCACATTTCTGCCATCTGAGCTTTGGAGATTGACCCTCTTCAGCTCCATTTGGATGTGCAGGGAGATCCAGTTCAGGAGCACTTTGGGTGGATCTATAGTCTTCTTTTTTGAGACTGTTGGTGGATGTAAGCAATCAACTCAGAAAACCTTGGGCTTCACATGGGAAGGTCAACAATTTTTGATGTTGTTTGAGTGGAAAAAATGCCATTCCATCAAGGCAGTGGTAGCACCTGGACAATCCTACCTCTAGTCTCCTGCACCAGTATTTTCAGTGACTAAGTGGAGCAAAGTTTTTAAAAGAAAAAAAAGATAGAAAAAAAAAAGTGGTAGCTTATTTAATTGGTTTTTTTCCTCCTTATTATACATTCTCCTTCCAACACAGGGGTGAAGGCTGTCTGGTTTTTACTGACCAGTATGCAAAGACAGGGCAATATGAAGTCAAAGCTCTACAAATCATTGAGAATGCAATTGAGGATAAACCACAGTCCTCTGCTAGGCTCTAATAATTCTTATTTGGATTTGCTTGTGTCTGTCATTGCTTTGCTTATGATGATAATGCTTATGGAGATGGGGCTTAGCATTTTTTTTTTTTTGTTAGAAGAAAAGATTCTTAAGCCCCATGTATTTAAATGAACTCATGTAATTCATAGGAGCTAAAGGATGAAATAATACAGGATCATAATTATTTTTGCCCAGAAAAAAAAAAATCCATTAATCCTACCATCCTTTCATTGCTAGCACCAGTCACAAAAGCAAATCACTGAGGTCCTTCGGCAATAATTTTCTAGCGAGCTTTTTGCACTTCCTTGACCTCTGCTCTGCTGTGATGGGAAAGAAAGGGCAGAAATGAGAGATAACTGAGAGTGTTGCTCCATGCTGGGAAGTAAGTATGTGTGAAGCGAGCTGTCATTGTCATGCTCGGAGCAAAGCCAGCTTTAGGGATCCCCCTTGCTTCCCCGGGCTGCAGAGCCAGCCCGCTCTGTTTGCAGCGGCTGTGTGTAGGAAACAAAACCAGCAAATCGTCTGATTCTAATGGGTCAGACAGGTTTGCTTTTGAAATGGCCAATTCCCTCCCACCAATTTGCTGGTAGTAAGCAATTTACATTGTATAGTGGTCAAAGGAACTGTTTTTCCAGTCAAAAGAATTCTGCAGATCCTATGGCGGATATTCGTGCTGTGAGAAATAATCATGAATAGGCTCAGAATGCACTGTTAGCACTTTGACATCTATTAAAAATTAAGATGTGCCCAGGCTAATGTTCTAATGTTAAACTTTTTCTAAATATAATTAGATGTTTGTGTTAAGCCAACAAGTAAACCCAGTGTATAATTTGGAGTAGCAGGTCATTGAAGTCAGTGAATGCATTTTATTAATTTCATATGGAAACTTGAAGGTTGGGGGAAACAGCATGGGAAGGGTACCCAAATAATGCAGATTTAAAACAGAGTGATATATATTCAAGTAAAGTTTGCTGTAAGAGAACTGTGAAGTTGGGTCTCAAAATAACTTGTGAAAACAGTCTCCCCTTACTTGTTGCCTTGACCCTGTGATTTTATGCAAGTATAAAATGGGGGGTTGGTCGTAGCAGTGAAGCCCAGGTGGCAGTCATGGGGCTCAAGTCATGATGCTCAGCTTTTGTATTGAAAGAAAGAGAAGGCTTTGTGGTGCTAAAAGAACAAAACAACATATATCTCAAAGGCTTGAAAACTGGGCAAGAAACAGAATCTCTTCAATGAAAAGACAGAGAAGAACAAAGCCAAACCCTTTGAATTTTTGAACCATTCTTGGGAGTTTGGGGGCCTTTTACACTGAAGAGTTCAGCTTAGCCTTGCTAACCCTGTTAATGGATGTTGTTGCTCCCTGTGCTTATCTTGTTTAGCAGGAAAGGAGGAAATGAAGCAGGCCAGAGGAGAAGCTCTGTAGGAAAAGGGACTGGAGCTATGGCCTCTCTAGGAAGGGAGGAGGTAGCAGTGCCTATCAGTTCTCTGCAGATTTGATGCCTACCCTCAAACACAGTCTGAAAATTTCAAAATGTTAGCTTTGCAAAACAACCTTTCTCCAACTTTCCTTCTCCTCATCTGTGGCGGGCAATGCAGCATTTGTCCTTTTTATGTCTTTTTATATCACAAATTATAATACAGTTAGGGTGAAAAGAAGAAAGAACATTTAATTACTGGGAAATAATAAATGTCCAGGAATCAGAATATTTTAAGAGTCACAGACACTGTTTACAGGAAACTGTTTTTTCTTTGAAAGCCTTTGCTGCTTCATGTAGTTAGGATTAATCAGACATCTCACGTTCACGTTCCTTTTGCTTCTCTGATAGCTTGCTTCAATACAAAACGTGCCTCATAGGTAGCATATTTTAGTCCTAAAGGTAATTCAGTTTGCAGGAAGGATAAAAACCTGCTACAAGGAGATGAGGTCTTGGATCTGAGCCCACATTTTCTGAGGGGATAGCCTTGATGCCCTAAAAGGGTTTATTGCAAACTGTTGAAAAGCAATTACCTGTGGGTAGGAAATCCTGTATGATTTGTTTCAGTTACTATCCCTCAGTTGTATTGTAATATGGCCATATGCTGTAGGCTACGGCCCCACTTACCCTGAGGTTCCTTATTTACAGGAATGGTTACCAAAATCTGACTTTCAGTGTTGTTAGACCTGGAATATCAGCTGTTCGTCATTCAGGATAGCAGTCAGGTTTGTAGAAGATTTCCCATCTTGTTTAAGCATTTATATAACAGTTATTCTTTTCAGAAATATTCCACAAACCTCCACTGTCACGAAACAGAAAATATGTCTTTTCAAATAACACAACGACTTATTTTGGGCTTCTGTTTTCATAAGGTACTTCCATATTTGGAGGTCAGAGTTGTCATTCCTCAAAGTAGCTTGTTCTTCCAAGACCAGTGGTTATTTTCCCCACTAAAAATTAGCCCCTTTCTCAGTGTGTTGACTTACCCCCTTCTGTTACCATTTATCACCCCTGAAAATCTTGGCCCAATGGCATAAACAAGAATTTTTTTGAAACCTGGGCTCTAATTAAAGGTATTAAACAATCAGGACATTTTTGCCTTAAGCTCTTCTGATCACAGAAGTGTTTAAAGGAAAACAAATTGACCAAACAATAATAATTCATTTAAATGTTCATGAAGTTTGGGGAAGAAGACATCATTGCTGGTGGCTTTGAAAATTCCTCTTCTGTACTATAGTGCTAACAGTCTTCCTGCTGTTCATAGGCTGAACCGTTCTGAGCGTTGGTTTTGCTGAATAAGGTGTTGCACTTGGTACATTTAATAGTAAGGGATACGAGTTACAAACTGACCTGTTGCTTGTCTCCTGGCTGTGCAGAGGTCCTGTCAGGATTGGCTGTCATTCTAGTTGCTAGTTGCCAAAAAGGCATTTGAAGGCTTTGTCACAACATACAAGAAAAGCGACCTTAGCTGTGCATACATTGGTTTCCTTTGGTTGTCCGTTTAGTTATGTCCAAGTACTTACAACTCTAGATAGAGCAAGAAGGAGTGTGTTACCTGACTTTCCCAATCACATTTATGCTCTTTTTTTTTATAGATGACAAGGTTCAGTGAATTTTGATCTTTTAATGGGTGAGGTTTCATTAATTGAAAGCAGTGTTTTACTTCAGTTTTGCTTCATTTTAAGCTTGAGAGGATGGGAAGTTAAATGCTTCCCATCTGCAATGCACTTCTCTTACCAGGCACTGCATCTCCTCAGCAACAAGTATTGATCTCCTGGATAGCAGAAGTGGCTGGTGAGCTGAGAAGACATCTTGTACAGCGAGCTAAGTGATCCTGGAAGGGTTGCACAGAGGAAATTGCTGTGCCAGCATTACAAATGAAAGCAGCTCTTACATCCCAGCTAACTCCTCAAGGCAAGCTGGAGTTGGTCCTTGTGCTTCACTTCTGAAGCCCTCCTCCCTCTGCTGTAGCTCCTTGCTCTATGTCTATTCACCATGACCGGGGGAGGAGATTATTCCCTCCCTCTGTGCAGGAATGACTTTTATCACCTTTCTCTTGGATCCTCTTTTCCTTAGACCAAATCACCCCTTTTCTTTCTACCTGCCCACATAGGTCCCTGCTCACCTCTCGTTTCTTTTCTCTGGATTTTCCCGGTGGGTCCCCCTTGTTTTGAAGTGCTCAGGCTCAGCTAGTGCTTGAGCTGCCAACTTGCCGGGGCTGAGCAGCATGAAAGGATTATCTCAGACATTGCAGCCTCCGCGTGTCTCCGCACACTGCAGTGTGGTGTTCACCTCTTTTTGTGACAAGGTGTCACAGCTGGCTTGTGCTGATATCTTAGGGCTGAGGATCAAAATGTTTTCCTGAAGAACTCTCTCTCCTCTTTTCTCATTCAGTGTTTGTACAGTGGATTACTTCTGTTTAAGGATAGTCCCTAGCGCTTGTCCCTGTGAATTTTGTTCTTTTCAGACCATTTTTTTTTATTTGTCAGGACCATTTGAATTCTAATTTTATTCCCCTGTCTATTTGAGGTCCTTTACATCTCAACATTGTCTGAAAGCATATGAGCATACATTCTTTTCTGTCTCTGTAGTTGTAGAGAATTACACAGTCTCTTCATCATCACTTGCTGTTGGGCTTCCTTTTCACCTCAAGCCAGTGGTAGCTGTTCCCTGCATTGCAGTTACTCAACCAGCTTCTACCCATCCCCAAGTTTTCCCAAGACCATCTTTCTGTAGTTGGCTTATGAGATTAGGCAGGACAGCCTTATGTTCCATCTTAAATAGGAGAATGTATATTTGCTAAAAAGATATTCATGTTTTTTAAAGTGCTGGCCTTCTGCAGTGAGCCAGGAGCTCCCAGGGTGAGCACCTTTATGATGTCCTGTGCTCTTCTGCCAGGCTTGGCTGGTGGGAGGCAGTGCTCCAGGCTCAGCAGCTCTTTCCCACATGGATATGCAAAGAATAAAAATGTTTTAATCAGGGCTCAAGAAAGGAATCTGGAATTGGTGGTTCTGATCTTCCACAGAGCAGCCATCCTAACTGAGGTGGCAAGTGGGATTTGACAGACCTAATGCTCCTCAAAACGAGCTTGTGATTGCGAAGAGGCAAGCTACAGGTTTTAGGAGGCGTCTGCACAGGGAGGGACACACTGAGCTGGACACCAGGCTTTTCCAAAGGTGCTGAGAGCCTTGAGGCACCCCTTCCCTCTGCTAGCATAGATCCAGACTGCAGCAGTCAGGGTGGCATAAACCCACCTATTTTTTTTCGCAGCAAGGAACGTGGTGTCTTCTCCGGAGTAAATGTATCATCATACAGGCTGTTTAAGAAGACAGTGAAGAAACACAAAATGAGAAACTGGCCAACCTCACAAGGTCATAATGTGTACCAGAAAATCAAGATGCTGGCTCTGCTTTAGAAATGGTACCACAAGCTGTGTAAACACAGAGAAGCAGGCTGTTATTGTGTTTAGTCCTTGTAAGAAAAACGGACCATTTTGGAATGTATGGTACAGTGCTACTCTACCATCTGGGTATAACTATTAGAAAAAAAATATGTGTAGCTGGAAGTACTGGGTCTGTGGAATTCCTGCTTTTGCCAAGCATTTTCTTACTTTGACAGGGAAGTTCTCAGCACTGCATTCCTTTAGGAGAATAAAATACAGGATTTCCCTACTTTAGGCCACATGAGGCTCCAGCATTGCTGAGAGGTCTACATTAACACCGACCCTTTCCAGTACATCCCGGTTGACAAACTTTTACAGATGTGGGATTTGTGGTTCCCATGTGTCTGTATGCTGCATCCCTTTGTCCTGCTGGCATTGAGCTGTTATCTCCTGGAGAGCGTCATTTGGTCGCTTTTTGTGATGCCTCCTGGAACTACCACGTGGTGTTTCCACAGGCACTGTAAGTCTCACTATTGCTGCTGTGTGCAGTCTGTGCCCCTCCTGAGTGTCACGTAAGTTCAGTTGCACACCCCAATATATTTGGCTTGGAGAACAACCCACCCCAGCATGGACAAAGGTTAAACATGGAGGGATATGCTGAGCAGATGGGAAGGAGACGTGGACAGTTTTCATTTGGAAGAGTCAGAGCAGTTTAGGAAAAAAACCAGTCTGTTCCAAGAGCTGTGGATTTTTCTCAGCATTGAATCCTGTGTATGAAAAGTGTTAGTTGTCAACAGCAGGTTAAGGAAACAGGATTTGGTGAGCTGCTGAACAATGAAACTGGAAGCTAGAGATGCAGATCAGACATTCGCTAGAGCTTGCTGCCTCAAGGGTTTCTGTGCTCTGCCACTGCCATCTAAAATTGTTTATTTGCATAGCACACAATTACTCCAGTTGTTTGGTTTTTTATCCTTGGACCAGTAATTTCAAGGTCTGCAGCATCACATCCCTGACGTTTAGGAAGCAGAGTGACTATTGCTTCTAGCCAGGTGCTGGTGAAGCTTTTTTCACTGAACATGTGGAGCTATGCTGGGTGAGATAGTATAGGAGAGCTGTGCTGGAGAGGTGCCTCTCATGGATCACAGAGTGCTTCCAGACCCTACAGCATTTGCTGCCTTACCTTACTTGGTTCTGACTGTCATGATGAACTACATTTATCTGATGACCAACCTTGATTGCTGAGGGTTTTCCCTTTTAAGGGGCACCCTCTGGGTGTTGCTAACACAATTAGAGATGGGCAAGACAAAGGTTCTGGCTGTGCAGGAGCAGGTGTTCCATGTGGATGTGCTCCTATGGCACATACAGAGTATTTCATATATGCTGCTGGTAAGGAGTTGGAATAGAAGAAATATAGTGGGATTTTTTTTGTTTGAAAGGGATTTTGCTTCCCCTACATCTCATAACTCCTCCTCACTATGTCATGATGTTGGTAAATACGGTGAGTACCACTAGAGCAGTGCCCAGATTCCTGAAGCACCAAGCTTTTACTAAAGCAGCAGGTATTGTACTGAGTTACAGCAAAAAGCAAGGGTGCTTTACTTTTGGATTTTATATAGAAACCTATTTCTAACCGTTTTGTTTTGTTTTGTTTTGTTTTGTTTTGTTTTGTTTTGCTCGGGTGGCTTTTCTTTCCTCTACAGTTTTGGGTTTTTTTTTCAATTTTCTGTTTGTGTTTATTCTTGACTTTCTGAAAAAGCAGCAGAAGATTTTGTGTGTACAGCAGCAAAGTTAAAACAATCAAAACAGTAGGATTTAATTACAGGTTGGCAGGGCAATAATGTTATATATTATGCACACAATGTATGAGCAATTTTTATTTCTTAGTCAAAGTCTCTTTTCCTAGCTGTCTGAAAGTCATTCCTATATTTCTGAATTCTGATTTAGCTCACTGATTTCAAGCTTGACAGTCTTTATTTAAAGGTTACACCAATATAGGACTTTTTGTTCCTTTTTCCTTTTATAGGCATGAAAATAATACTAAAAAACCCTTTTAGATTTACACTGTTAGGAGTGTTGGTTCATTTCTTCTGTGAGAACTAGAGAAAAAAGAGAGAAGCATTAATTTCAAACTCTAGCCCCTAGGATAGCTATGGAGTATTGTCTTCGATTTAAGATAAAAAAGTTTTGAAATTCCCAAGGCAAGTTTCTGTATTTTTTGGACTGAATTATTGAAGTAGGATATCAGAGTCATCATTCTTTTTTTTTCAAAAAATAGTTCAAAAGCTTCAACTAAGTAAAAAAACCTGTTAAATGTAGGAAAGAGTAGGGAATACTATAAACACAGCAGCTCTAATTTAAACCCAACTTTATAAAAGGAATATTTTCTTGTGTATTTTTATTCCATTACCTCTTGCTCCAGTAAATACTCCTGCATTTCTCCACATCTTGTAGGAAGGTCATCAGAAACCAAATGTTTATGCATATATCAGATTGCAGCCTGCTTTGAGGTGGAAATCAGCCTTTGAGAAAAACTGCCAAATGCTGAGTGTCTGTGTGGTGGAAGAAGCTAAAGGGGACATTGCTTGTTAACTGAAAGTGCAAGAGGTGCATTATTTCTCATTTTTGGTATTGGCGAAGAGTTGTCTCTGCTGCTTTGTGGTAACTGTTTTTTGAAAGATGGTGACTGCTTTTTCTCCTTTGATTTTTTTAAATTTTAGAAACCCTTTACCGAGAGTAAATATGTATTTAGTTTTGAAAGTATCCTGCTGTTGAACTCTTCATAGGCTCTGCACACAGATGAGTAATCAACGTATTTTTTTAAAAAAACTCAGTGATTTTCCCATAATGGTAGTTAGCTTTAATCAAAACTTCATAACGTTGATGTTATATTAAAAGCAATTGCATTTGCCTTCACAGAACAATGTGGGTATGAACAAACCAGTTTCTTAGGGAAGTGAAGACAGCGAGATCCCTCACGGGGCAAGGAGCCAAGGTGCATATTAGTTGTGTAGCCAATGAGCAAACTTGCAAGTTAATAAGACAACTTAATAATTCTGTTTTAGTGCTGAATCTCTGTTGCACTTGTGGGAGCACCAAGGTCTCGAGACACTGCGGTACTAAAGCCCCTGCACTCTGAGGAATATACAGCAGGGAAGATGAAAGATCTTCCCCAGAGCCACTGTGACGTGCACTGCCAGAATGGAAACAATAAATAATTAGTAGGTGGTTCTTATATAAATATCGAAGTGCTTAATAAAGAACAGGATTTTGTTCCCCCTGCCATCACACACAGAGTGAAGCGTATTTCTTACTCCACAGTAGCCTGCAGAGCAGCCTTTCCCCAGCCAGACTGTGAAGGAGCACTTTATGACTTCAGGTTAAGATAATGTTCTTTGTTCTCCTGGCCCCGGGGAGCAGTCTTATGAATTTGACAAAGGATTTAAAATGGGAGCCTTCCAGACAAGGAGGTTGGTCCCAGCTTTCTGATGAAGCAGCTGTTATGTTTTTATGTGCTGGTTTGGGCTGATGGGCGACCTCCTAGTTGTCAGTGCCTGTAGCTGTACAGCATCCTCAGGATTCACAGACTAGCTGCTGTCTCTATTGCACCAGTGGAGAGCTGAACAGGGATAAGCTGCCCAAGGGAGCAGTAAATTTTGTGGCATAGCAAGAAAATTACACCTAGGTCTTCTGGGTCCAATATCTTGCTCCACCCCCCAACAAACTCTGGTGTCAGAGTTATAGCTCTCCTCTCCTCTTGTAGCATGATGTCCAAAGTTAGTCTGCTACAAGGTGTGTGGGAAAGTAAATTAAAATGAAAAAATCAAAAGAGAACTGATGAGACCTAGAAATCAATAAACCAAAGAGATGATGGAAAACCTGGGGCTTTAACTTGGGAAAAAGGGTTCTTGTTGTGAAAAAAAGATGAGAGATGGTTTGGCTTTAGTAGATAAAGACCAGGAATGCAGGAAATATATATCTATTGGTTCTTTGAGAGATGCTCCATTATATACTTTGTGCAGTACTTTTTCACAGGCAATTTAGTTGAACTCGACCATTTACAGCTGTAATTAAAAAGTAAACAGAATAGCACATGGTTCTGGTCTTACCAAAGAAGGCTGCTCTAGGATTACAGTAGGTACTGAGAAAGGCAGTTAAAATGATCAGGTGCATGGAGCTGCTGCTTTATAAGGAGTGTCTGACAAATCTGAGACTTCACTTCAGAGAGCTGAAGACTGGGTGGAGGGATGTGATTGTCACTTGCAAAATCAGGAAGGTGATGGATGAGTTTGATGTAGGATTATTGTTCACTAAATGCTGCAATACTAGAGCAAGGGGTGCTCGGTGAAATAAGGAGAAGATGGATTTGTAAGAGATAGATAAAAGAAATAGGTTTTTTGCACAGGAGGTGGTGAACACCAGGGCCTCACTGCCCTCTGAGTCTGGGAAGACAGTCACTGCCAGCAGGCTCAAAAGGATTTACACAAGCTCGTGGAGGACAGGTCCATAAATGGCTAGGAAGGGATGGGACATCCCCAAAGCAACAGCTGTGGGAAGAATGGGATGCTGGAGGAGAAGCCAGGCTACATCCTCTCCCTAAGGGCCAACCCTTTTGCCATATAGAGAGACAAACTGGGCTGCTGAACCACTGGTGTGTCCCAGCAGGACATTTCTGGTACTTAATAGACACATTGGCAACCTTCCACAAGTGCCCAATTCATGTTAGTGTTGCACCACTGCCCGTTGAATCTTCTTTGTGGGGTTGTTTTACAGTGGGAAGGAGATAGAAGATTCTACTTAGAATCCTGAAAGCTTTTCTATTTTCTGTGTAAATGGTTATAGCTCACCCAGGAGACGTGTTGCCCATTAACCTGCTTTGGCAGAGGTGTTGCAGTTACCCAGGCAGGCAGCAAGAGGTACCACCAAATCTCTCAGGTGACTCCATCTGTTTTAGGTGGTACCAATTGTAGCTGCTGTTGTTTTGGTAAAAATGGAGGTTAATTTACTGATGGTGAGAACAAGTTTTACTCTCTAAGTTATTAGAGACAAAATGGCATCATCACATTAGGAACTTTTCATAGCTGCCCTGACAGCTATTTTGGCTGTCTCCTTGAAAACTTGAACACTTGCTGTGTAAAATTGTTGTGTATTATCTTTAACCAAGTGGCTTGGAATTTACTCAGAGTGAACATGCCAAACTTTCCAAAGATGGGAAAGTTTCAGGCAAATCTCATGAACAAAACCTTGAAAATAAGTATCACAAAATGCTGTCATCCCCTGTCTTAAAGACATTGGGAAACCCTTTCATGACCTTTCCTGTGAAAAGGTAATGAGGAAAACATATCTTGGCTTTTTATGCATTTCTAATCAAAATGATAATGTGAAAAAGGAGTTGACTATCTTATGGTATGTTTTATTTCAGTCATCTTTGCTAGTTTTGTGCATCTGCTAATATCTCATTCATCATCATATTCTCTTGTCAAGATTTCAAGGCAGGAGGGAGCTGTCTAACAGGACAACCTTACTATTGCCTGGGGAACATATTTTTAGTTTCCCAAGATAATATACATTTTCTTTTTAGATTCTGCATATTTTGAGACAAGATCTTAATTAGAATTAGTTCTGAACATGATGAAAATGTAAAATCTGTTCAGATTTCATTCACTCCATTTTTTGCAAGACATTGTGAGTACTGCAAACTAGCAAGAAAGAGCAGAAAATATTCTTCTAATTAAGTGATATACTTAATACTGCCTTTGCAGTGGCCCGTTTTAGCAGTTATCTCTTTTTTCAGTCTCAGCTGGGAACATATTCTTCTGTTCTTCATCATGCCCTAGAGAATGTTTTGAGCCTAATTGGTGGAAGGACATATCATTTCAGGGCTTATCCTATGGGCTTTTTTAGTGCATGAGACATGTCTAAGTGGGACCCTGGCAAAGCTGCAATTGAGTCATGTTCAGTGGCATTATGTGCCTCTGTCAGAACTGGAATGATTTTGTAGGGGAGGCTGTTTCAGCAGAAGTTACCTTGGGGATTTCCTAACTCTCCCAGGACAGTTCTGCTGATGCACTCTTTCAGCTTTTTATTTGAAAAATATGTTTTGCTTTGAATATTTTCCTTTGTAATATATATTAAATTTTTCTAAGGGCAAATCAAAAGGAAATATTTACATTTGTTGAAATGAAATGCTTCAAGTAATCTGAGAAAGAGATCTTTTTGCCAGAGGAATTTAAATTTTTGACTTTCAGTTAAAAGACAACGAAGTCAGACTTCAGAATTTCAAATCCCCTGAAAAAAGGTCTTGCAGCCTTCACATAACATGGTTATGAAACCATTTCCCATGTTTTCTCTCTGTAGCAGCTCTACAGTTGGATTATTTTCTCATCTACAACAACACATCTTCACTTACTGGTTCTGGAAACTAGGACAGATAATACTAATGATTTAATCCCAAATCAAAATATCACTCATAAATTTATCTCCCTCCTGCAGCAATTCAGGCCTGTGCGGTGGAGATATTTCATTGGCCACACTAGTTAGTGCAGAAAACAGCATTGGGCAAACAGAATTAACATAGCTATTTTGGCACTCTCTGGATGCAGCAGGATTCGTCAGAAGAGCTTGTAAATACATAGTAATGATAAAATCTCCCATTCCTTTGGGGCTGTTGCCATCATGCTGCACTGCTGAAGTTTGTTGGGGCTTTGGCCAAGCCTGTATCTCCTATCGTTTTTAAATTAGGTGAGCCCTGGGTAATTACACTCTGTTGGTTGTAGTAAAACTAACAAATACCCATATTTTTTGCTGGGGTGGCCAGCTTGGGAGTTCCTGGAAATGCTGTCTTATTTGCCTCCACCATTTTTTGGGTTTAGGAGAGACATTCTCTTCTAAGGGAGTATTGAGTTTCCTACATCCTTTTTTTCTTCTCGGTGCTGTAATTGATTTCAGGAATTAATCGTCTCAAAGTGGCTTGTCATCAGAGTGATTTGTTGGATTTGAGTCGTCTGTGATACAACACTGAAGAAGTTAATGACGAGTTCATCCCAAATGTGCTCCCTCTGCCATGAGAAGGGAACATGGAAACTGCATAGTAATGGTAAAACCTCCCCTCCCATTGGGGTCTGCAGAACATGGTGAAGCACTGCAGTCTGGGGTGGCCTTGGACAGACCATCAGATCCAAGCCTGTGTCTCCTAATGCTTTGCAGGATTCTACTAAATTCCACAGGGATCCAAGAAAAGCATTTTCATATTGCCAGGCCTGTGGCTTGTACCACAGCCTCTCCCACCTGCTTTCCTAGAGGAAGCTGCAGTTGGGCACAATACACACGATACATGGTATTCTCAAGGGACGCTCATTAGTTCTTTTGATTCTCAAGTGGCCAAAACTCTGGCACTCTGCACAGACCCCTTCTACCAGCGACCTGAGTTCACCTTGGATTTCACCTTCTAGATTTCTTCCTGAACTCTGCAGGGACAGAGACTACATCGGTACAGCTTTCACTCTGGTTGGTCCGGGAGCTTGTTACAGCTGAAACATCCTGCAGCACTCAAATTAGGTATTTGTGATTACTTGACAGAAGCAATCTCTCTGCTGGTTTATTTCTGACACCATGTCATCAAAGCTCTTCTGAAACAATATGCACTCATGTGGGAACAGCAGTGTGTTCTCAACACATGGGCACACTTCTAGTCCTGATGTGCTGTGGGTTTTGTTCCGGCTTGTTATAAGAAACTACAAAGGAAGCAACCTGCCATTACAGAAATGGGGTGGCAGCAGGGAATATTAGTAAATGCTTCATGTTGGTATGACTTTTGCAAGTAAAAAAGAACTCAGATTTGGAAGATCTTCAATTTTTCATGAAATACTGCAGAGAAGGGCTGTGAATGCCACAGCAATGAAAGCTTAGCTCCTTGCTTTGCTTTAATTCCAAAAGATGAAGCCCAGGCACAGGGAATGAGCTGTTACTAGAAGTAACAGAATAAACTGGGCACAAAAAATTTTGGTAGGAATATTTTCCCAGTAATAATGCTACAGACTTGAGAAGTATCAAAAATTATTTGTCCCAATTTACTTGAATTTTGCCCAGAGAAAGCTGTTGGGGAAGAGACTGTTTGGATTGTTTTGGAGGTGGCAATGTGCTGTGAACTCTGAATTCTAGATGGCCTCTCTGTGCAACCCTGCATATGTAGCCTGTTCCGAAGAAGAAACTTTTCAAGCTCAGTTATGCTGAAGAGTTAATGTTTGTGCTTTAGAAAAGTGCTTTCATGAACCAGTAGGTTGACACTTACTTTATGTAGCCCATTTGAGTCTAAAAAATGAACTCCAGAAATCAAAAGCTCTGTTTCAAGCATAGTACACTGAAAATAGTCCATGTGTTCAGCACTGCCTCTGATGTGCTCAGGGGTGGTGTCAGGCAGTTCTGCAGCAGAGTCTACTTCCAGAAGGAACGCTGGGACCATGCAGCACGAAAGCTGCTTTGTTACAAGTATCTCTAAAGGGCAGTTGGCATTTATTCTGTTGGAGCATCTTTTTACTGAGTGGTGACTTGTGAGCTCTCACAGAGAAGGATGAGTACCTTGGAAGGCAAAAATAATGTGCCTAAAGAGCAAAGCTAAAGATGTAAGGCTGCATATGCAAATGCTGTAAATCAGCATGGCTCCTCAGACTGAAGTGCAACCCTCAGCTGTGCTGGGGCCTCAGAACTGATAAAATAAGGGCACTCGGGTTCTTTTGGTTTCAAAGATGCTCTGATTAAAGCTGCATGTTGATGGCCTCCAGTGGGCCAGGTGGGAGCCAAACCCTAGTGAGCCACAACAGTTGTCTCCACAACTCTTTTCTCTGGTGATAACCTTTGGCAGCCCTACGGGAAGATGAACGGTAGGGCTGCTCTGGGGGCATTACACCACAGGAGGAATCCCTGTGAAAGAGGAATCTGGTATGAGATAACAACCTCCACTAGGACAGGCCTGGCAGCTACAAGTGTTTAAGGGCGCCCTAGACACAGAGCAGAAAGTGCTTAAAATAACTTTCTGGGCTTTGCAAGCCAAAGTTCATTGCTTCCCAGCCTCATGGTGTCAAGGCCACGAAGTGTCAACTTTAACTAATGTGTAAAAGCAGACTTGGAGGTTTGGAGAAAAAGTCAATCTGTTACTGATTCTTAGTGACCCCTTTCCAATTTCAGAGGGTACCATCTTGGGGTATATGAGGAATGAGTAAGTGACGGGGGTCTTTGTTCTTTTTTATTTAAACTTCCTTTTACATTGGAAAAAGTCACTTTTAAATCAGGGCGTAATTTCTGGGAGAAACTTCACATCCCATGACCCTTGGAGGAATAGAAGCCTCAATTAGAATCAGTGATATCAACAGAGGAAATTGAGAATGCAGTATCACATCTTCCAAGTGGAAAAGCATTGAGAGCAGATGGCTTCAACTCAGTTTTACAAGTACTTACAAGAACATCTGGTTCCTTGAATGCATCAGCTGCTTCACCTCTTTCTGAGCTGCAATAAGTTACTCGTTTCTTGTGTTGCCACCTCTTATACATGGTCCTATAAAAAGGCTAAAGTCAGTGTGCAATCCAGAACTACTTATGCCTGTGATTAATCAAGAAATTTGAATCTTACAAGAAAAAAAATTGGCTTTATTTACTTCAGTCAGCGATGGCATTAGGAAAATGTCGTACCTCACCTCTCGACAGAATTTGTCAAGGGTCTTGTTCTGATGAGGAGGTGGGTTCTTGACTATGCACAGTCCCATATTCTTGGCACTTCTGACATTTCAGAAGTCTAAATTGCTCTGGAGTATAAAATTCAATCTGAATTTTAGAGGGAGAAGTGAAATCATGTGTCGAAGCTATTTTCTGTAGATTTTGAGTGTTTTCTCATGATCTTGTGATCCTACAGCTCTGCCGCCTTAAATTGTTCATCGTTGTGTACTGCGGAATGAAAAGAACGCTGAAAGAACTTGTGGTGTTAGTAATTGCCTTGCACTGGTTCTTATCAGCAGAAGGTCATTCTTTATGGCCTTTGCACCAGAAATATCCTGGGTACCTTGCTGCTAGTTTTGGTTTGTGACTTAGAAACCTCAGAAGTGTGTCAAAACCACTGTTGAGCAAAAAGGTGCAGGGTGCCATAGTTGTAGTTTTCCTGCTTTAAACATGCTATTTTGGGTGATAATGGAGTGGATTGAAGATCTTCCTGTGCCGAAAGGAGAACACACTCACTTTGCAGAATGAGTGTATGCAAGATAAAAATGGAATATCTAATGGGGTTTGAGTTTTGTTTTGCTTCACTTTATTATCTAAAAACCTTTAGTCATTAATAAATAGGTATGGCATTTGATCCAGCCGTCTGTAGAAACTAGGAATCAATGTGAGCTTCATTCTGGAACTGCATCCAAGAGACCTGTGAGGAGAGGTGGCAGTGTTTGCGTGGTGAGCTGAATGTGTCCTGTGTTACCAGCAGGGAAGGAGAAACTGGGTCTTTCAGTATTGACCGGATTATTGACTCCTGCATCTGGGTTGTGTTTCAGGGACATCAGATTTTATCTCAGCCTTTTAGAGCCAACACTCTGCATCAGTTGAGGAAAAGGCACCTTCCCCAAAACACAGAGACTGCACACAGTGCTTCTGCATGAGTCAAGGGAGGTGGGTGCCTCAGTCATTTGGGTCTCTGCTCCCACTGCTGGAAATGTAGGGAGTGGCAGAAGGGCTTGAGCAACACAGCAAAGCTGGCTGAGTACCTCTTAGCTGGCATCTGGCAGCAGAGTGATGGCAAGAAAAGAAGCAAATGAGATCAAACAGCTGATTCTGTTGCATGTCCATATATTTATGGCAGATTACAGGAAGGGGAGGTGTCAGAGTTTAAATCCTTTGGTTTTTCCCTCTCCATGTAATATAAAGGTAGAGTGTTTCAGAACTCCAAGGTGCCTGCACAACTGCCCTTTTCTCTCCCTCTTTCGTTTTGGTAGATGGGTGTTGTTTACGCTTGCAGATATAAATCAACTGAAGAAAAGTGTAACAACTGATTTGAAAGGCTTAGTTGTCATATTTGATTTACATATTTGATAAAAGGCATGAGTTTGCATCCTTTGAACAGTATACTTTTAGTAGGGCTTATGAAGTTTTGGGGTCTTTTGGGGGATTTTTTTTTTTTTTTTTTTGAGCAGTGGTATTTACTCTCTGAATATAGCAGAGCACTAGGTTATTAATACAGCCAGGAATTGATCCAAAAATTTATGAAGGTAGCAACATAGGCATATATAAGTGCATTACTTTCATTCCAGCAATAGTGACATCTTAACCTGCAGAGGTTTTGGTGGAGGCTCCAAAACACTGGGTGTTTCTTCATTCTGTTGTGATTTCTCCATTAGTTTTTAATTACAACCTCTGGCACTTTGACAAATGCCTTCTGTTTGCTGCTCCAGAGAGCAGGCATGGCCCTCAAGATCTTGGCAACACAAGAAAAGGGACTTGTGACACATTCTAGAGCCAAGGGCATCATATCTGTACCATGTTTATTACTACAATATGAATCCCATACAGAAGTAAAACTTTGGAAAAGGCCACTTGCCTGCTTTTACCAAAAATGGGCATTTAAGCCCATGACTTAGGCTGCTGTCCTAAATAAACTAGCACTTGTGTCTTCTCATGTCATTTTACATCCCCAACAACTTTTAAATTAGATCAAGTCCATTTATCTTTCTATTACTTGCTTAGAATTTTTAGAGGAATGATTTTTCATTCTTCTCAGACAGCTGAGTTGGAAATGGACTTTTGAAGGATGATGGTCCTGTCAGTGATGGAGAAATATGGAGTGTCAGGGTATGATGAAGTATCTTCTAGTTAGTCCAGCTTTCTCTGTGGGAAGCTGGCAAAAGGTCAATTGCAATAAGCCCTGGAAAAATTCCTGAGTGAGAGCCTGCAGCTCCACCAGTGCCCCTGAACATTCCCACTCCTGAGAAGGGGCACCGTGCTAGTGTGTCAGCAGGTGTGGCTTAAAACCCATCAGGAATGAAAATATTGCTGCTCTTCCAGAATTGTGGGTGTCCAAAGGGGTCAGAAACGTGCAATAAGAGAATTTGAAGTCACTGAGAAAAGGGGACGGTTTCCAGTGACCTCATTTTGACACATAAACCCATCAGTTTTCGTTTTCCATCTGTGCGGTTCTGAAACTCTGCTTTGCCAACTGATTGCCACAGAATAGTCAGCAACAGCTTTTATGGAGAGAGAACTGAAATCTTCTGTAAGCTTCATGTCCCAAAAACTTGCAAACTCTGTGGACTGATCATCAACCAAGTTGGCTTTTTAACTATTGTGTGCGTAAAGAGATGAAATCCCTATAAAATGAGCCACATTTAGTAAACAGAGACACAACTGAAATCAAAACAAATCAGCTCTTTTGTGGTGTAATAACATGCTACCTAGACCCTTTCTAGGTTTTCCTTCTTGATTATAGGCGTTATCTGCTTCATTAATTTAAGTACTGTTATTGTATCAATCAAGTACTTTGCCAGTTTCTAATTGCCAGGCTGGAAGCTGAGTCACAAAGTTATCTTGGCTAAGAAACAGTTTAGGAATGACAGTTATTTGGGTATTAATTTATTTTCCTGAAGGCTCTGATTACTTTAAAATCTGCATGAGTTTCTTGTATTTTTATTTGGCTTTTTTGTGCATTTGATTGCCCTTTAAATAGGTCACTCCATTTTGTACTAGTAACTAATATATTAATAATATACATGAGCACTGATACATTTCAGCAAATAAAGACTTCAGTGGTGATAGAAATATTTTTGAGCGACCCAACGTTTTATATTTCTTTCCAATGAAAATATTATAAAGAGCATTTCAGTCAAATTAACACAATAGATATTTCTAGAGAAGGTATCGAGAAAACCATTGCAGTGGAGTTAAATCTAGTTGTGATTTGAAGGATATGGTGACTGCTCCTCCTGATCGTGGTCCTCGATGGAAACTCTCGTAGGTCCAAATAGGCAGTGAGAGACATTTCAGGTCATCCACTTGGATTTTTGTGGTTTTAAGTAATAGGTAAGCTCTTTTTATGCAGGAATTCACATGTGCAAACAATCACAGCAAATAAATGAAAACACTTGAGAGCTACAGCAAAACATGTTTGTAGCCTTTGAGAAATCTCACTTGCATGGAGACTGAAGAAATTCAAAGTCTGAAAGTTAATTTTTCGTGCAAGAGAACATGGGTAAGTTTCATTACAAGTTTCACCTCTTACACATTACAATTAGTTAGTACCACTCAAATGCCATACTCAGGCCTAAATATTTACTGTAATAATTTGTATAATTAGGCCAGGTTTTGGCTTTTATAGTTTCTAGTACAGTCCTATGTAAGAAAATGGTATGTATTTTATTTAGAAAGGTGCTGACACATATGCAGGGTTTTCTAGCAATTCCTCCAGTCATAAGCACAATGAAGCAACAAACAAATGTTTGTCCTGAAGTCAGTACATCCTTCTGAATACAGAGCAAGGTTAAAAGTTAAGACTTTTCTCTCTTTCCTGTGTGTTTTTCAAGGATGAGAGAGGAACGTAGAAGACAAGCATGATATCATCCTGTCCAGTTTGTGCCATGCCTCCTGTCTATCCCAACAGCCTCTGCCAAAGAGCCTGGAGATACATTCATCCTAAGCAGGGCTCAGTGTAACCCGTAGCAGTGGGAAGCTCATGAAAGCCCCCAGGGCAGGTCTGCACTATTCAAGGTTGCTTTTTAGTTCAGTGTCTTGCTTGCTCAGGCAAAGAGTATTGGTTATTTAATGAACAGATCAAAATTATAGGAAAAAGTTCTGAAGGAAAGAACAGCATGTTTTTGGTATCCCTTATGTATCTACTTCAGCTTCGCTGCATCCAGGATACTTGCATTGAATTAATTTCTGAGCTAGGTATTAGTGGAATAATAATAATACAGTCTAGTATACCTCAGAGGAAAAGAACCTCATCTTGAAGTTGCCTGTATGGAAAATAGTTCTGTATTTTGTGGAATAATGGCACATGCCGCTGATAAGCAAAACTCCTCTTCATCAGTGGGATGTGGGATCATAATTTTCTGATAGGCACAGTCAGTTTGTGTATCTGTGTTCATAACTGATTGATAGCCTACTATAACAGCTGTACCAAGGGAAATGCTTTTGCCTATGGTGGCTGTTCTTTATTGGATTTTTAAGTTACAAATTTAATAAATCTCAGTTTTAATTAACCAAGTAAATATAAAACTGAGTTATGAATTTAAGGGGAAAATGCACAGGACCCCCATGACTGCACAAAAGATCTGATTTTTTTTTTTTTTTTCCCCAGCCTTGAGACATGTTTAGTCTTCTGTTTATTCTTGTCTGGCAAGAAACATTTCATATGCTAGGAAAGGTTAATTATTCCTGAAAAGAAATCAAAATCACCAAAGAAAAAAATCCTTAATTTTTAATTATAGGTAGTTGTTTATCATCCAAGGTTGTTCTCCTGTGTATTTGATGTGTGGCCATATTCTCCTTCTGTCTTATGGTAATTGAGCGTAGTGAGTACCTTTGTATTTTCTTCTTAGCTGAGTTTTCTTTAGCTGCCTCCAAGTCCCTAATATGCTGTATGGTAGGTTTAATTTTAATTTACAGTATGGGTGCTACTGTGGCCTGCTGGCACTGCCCTTTTGAAGGAGGTGAGTCCAAGTCTCTACAGGGCACACTGAGAGTTAGATGCAAATGAGAACTGCCAGGACTTCTGTTTTCTGTCTGGTCTGCAAAAGAAGTAAAGTAGAGGGTAATCCTCAGTAAGACACAGTTACTGATCACTGTCTTGTCCAGAGAGAGTGGGCAGCATTCAGGAGAGTTCATTTGGCTGCAGTGCTTGTCTCCAGTGGAGTACATGCTGTACTTGGGTGAAGCAGCTGGTATTTTAGTGTGTGCATTCCTCTGTTGAACCAGCTATGACCTCTGTGTCAGATTTAGGCAACTGAACAGAAAGTTAAGGTTCAAATTTGTTTGGATTTATATCAACTCTTCCATAACTCAGCAGCAGGTGAAGAAGAGCAGGTGCAAGAGAGGTGTCAACACCTATGGCAGGGTCCATTGGGTCTTAGAGCCAGCTCGGAGCTATATTTTGCATCCTAGAATGGTAAAAGTGTGAATCCAGAGACCACAGAGTGGCTGCTGGAGCCTTGGGCACTTTGTCCCTCTTGTGACAAGCGCTGGCAGGCAGTCAAGGACATTTTCTCTTTTGTTGGTGTTGTGGGAAGGGGCAAGGCTGGAGCCAGCTCAGCCTGAGCTGACACTCACACTGGTGCAGTGCTTCACCGGGCTTGAGGAGGGAGAGGTGCCTGAGCTGAGTGTGATGATCCAAAGTCTTGCTGTTGCCCAATTCTTCCTTCCCCAGTGGTCCAGCCTACCCCCTCTGATAGTTTCACACAAGGCACATTCATAAGAGAGATGGATGCAGTGGGAGATGATGTTTTTCCGCTCTTACATGTCCTCAGCTGGGATCCTGCTCTGGTTCCAACCTGTGCAGTGCTGTGTGCTAGGCCTGAGCACTGAAACCCATCCTAAAGAATGTGCTTCTTCTTGTCAAACCATGGTATTTCCTTGGGAAAGGGAGAGGTGGAATTTTACTTGTTATAAGCAAAAATTCCTTAGCAATCCTAAGCTCCCCTGGAAAGCATCTGGAAGCTTTTGAGTGAAAAATAACCAAACATCTAAAAACTGCAGACCAAAACTGGCAACACATATGCACCCTGTGCAGTGCCCTAGTGGGAGTTTTGTTGGACCATTGAAGGGTATTAAGTTAGAAGGGTGCTGAGACAGGCGACTGACACAGTTAAATAGCAGGAAAATTTTGTGTGCAAAAAAAGAAGTGCCTTAGAAAGCCCCAAACCTGTAATTAAGTCCATAATTACCATCATAGTTTTAAGCATATGTTGGTCCAATTCATCTGAGAGTACTCGCTCTTTCCAAAATGCACACGTACCAGCACTGTCATTTCCAGAGATCAACTCAGGCACCTTTCTGGCCCTGCATGAGGTACCTCTTGCTCTGGTACGTCATCACAGCTTCGTAACATGTTACGACTTTTAGTAATTTCCCACTTGGAAATTACTAAAGGAGAGGAGAGGAGTTTGTTTGGTTCGTTGCAGGCTGTGATTAGTGCTAATGAGGCCCAAGGCTGAATTTTATCCTGTGCTTTGTGGAGCCTTATTTACCTCCTTCCTCCCCTACTGGGTTAAGAGGCAGGGGGGCTGGAGATGGTCCTGCAAACTGCTGCAGGGTGGGAGTATGCCATGTGGCCTGTTGGTGGGGATGCCCAGTGATGTTTTACCACCAGTTTTGGCTCCTGGTGGGATTTCTCCACAAGAAATCTCTGCTTGTGTCTACAGAGATGCTGGGTGCTCAGGGGATTGTCCCTTCCTAGTGATATATGGATGTTTCCATTTGACATATGGATCGTTCCTAGAACCTTTTTGTAAGAATTTAATTCTAAAATAGTGTAAAACTTGGGCAGAAAGGAAAGGGCAAGATTCTAATGTATGTTAAAAAATGAAGGACAGTGAATAATGGGCTTAAAACCCTGGATCAAATTTTGCTGCAGCACTCAGCTCAGTTGCCCTTTCCCATCTCTTCCCTCCAGAATGCTCGGTGGAGTTACCTGCCTTCACTCTGTCCTCTTCTCTGATGTGCTCTGCGGCACCAGGATTCCCCAAATTCCTGTGGGGCCCCTTGCCCTGCAGGAGTGGGAACCTTCATTTGAGTTTGCAGTGGGAACATGACAGCTTTTGATAGGGTAGGTGAGACATCAGTGATGGAGTTTAAGAAGCTGCGACACTGCTAGGCTTTGGCTGCCTTCTGCAGCCTAGAGAACAGGCAGTGATGGGCAAGGTGGGACAGGTAGGGAGGCCCTGAGTGAGCCCTGAAGCCAGGAGACAACCAGAAGAGAAAAGAGAGCTGACATACAGGGAGATATGGGATGGGAAAGAGGAAATCTTCTTAGAATGTAGGGAAGAACCAGGAAGCAGCTTGTTGTAACCACCTAAGTTTGTCAGACCTCTAGAGATGGGCTGAAAGAGGAGACCACCTTCACTAGGAGAGAGCCTCTAAGAAGGTGTGGGGAGGAATGTTTGGGAGCCATTTCGTTTTCCTTTCCTGTCACTGTGTCTATGAAATTGGTTAGTTCATCTGAGCACCCACCCAGGCACTCCGTGGGTGGGGAGCTGTGTCTGGGAGACTGCCTAATAAATTCCACAGGCTTTTTATTTTCTTTATTTTCATTTAAACATTGACATCACATCTCATTACCTTCCTTTGGCTGTAATTAGCAATCCTGTGGAATTAAGAACCATTAAATTCCTTGAGACTTCAGCCTTGGGAATTTGCCCAGAGGCACAAAGCTTACAGGCCTTCACAAGGCTTGACTTTCCTGGAGTCTTTTCCCCCTCCCTGCTTCATCCAAGCCTTTGTAAAAAGGAACCATCTTTTCGATTTTACTAATTAACTGCTCTTGACAACCAACAGATGTTTTGTAGCCTTTGAAGACCAGGCATAGCCAGGTATATAACTTCTGCAGCCTTACAATGCCTGCCTATGCAATTTGAGCAAAGACACCTGAAGCTCAAGAGAAAGACAAACTATTAAAGCCAAAGAAGAATACCATCCCCCTATATTGGATAGGATGAATATACCCATCCTTTTACCAACATTTTTCCAGTTCTGGGGCATAGCATTCAGTGGACTGAGAAAAAAAATTATCATTTAGGGTATCTCTTATTATTATTTATTTATTTACTTACTTAGACATTGTGATCCTAAAAGGCAGTGGTTAGAAAAGCCACAAAGGTAACCATGGGCTATGCAGGGGCAGAGATTCAGGCTTGAACTGTACTGAGTCGAGCCCTTAAGCCAGGAGAACATCCGCTTTGGTTCACCCTCAGTAACTGTTTGCAGCCCATGAACTGTTTGAGTGATTTCCCTCCCTTGTGTAGGGTTTTTTTGGAAGTTCTTTGGCAAAAAAAATTACGAAGACTTGTAAGAATAGCAGTTAGTACAGCAGAACTGGTGGGTCGGGGCACTTGCTCTTCCCTCCTGTTGTCTACATTATTAAAAACGATCTCACTGAAATAAATCCCATCAATCAGTGCCAGCTGCAGTTTAGCGAGAGCGTGGACAAGGACAAACTGCACTTTCGCTGCCTGCAGACAGGAACTGTTTGGACTGGTTTAACTGCAGAGCTGGAAGCAAACTGATCCTTTTTCCAGGAAGAAAGTGTATTCTGCTATCAAATATGAAAAGGAAGGCAACCCTCGCTCCTGCCAAGGTTGCATGGGTGCAGAGCAGAAACAGGTTAGGAAATGTGACGAGTGAGAGCCATGTGTGTCCTATTAATGGAGATGGAGGTCTCACTGCAGTTTTACTTCCCTGTCACGCCAGGCCACAGCGTCACTCCTGATATACTGGATCATAACTAGGAGCAGTTTGGGTCCAATGAACTTCATCAGCTGCGAAAAGAAAGAGGTGTTCTTGAGAGAATGTTTGCGACCATGTTGGTTACCATCAAAACATTGATTGAAAGAAAGAAGAGGGTGTTTTCATTGTGGCTTTTAAAAAGCCGCAATGTAGGATGAGATGATATTAAAATTAGGATTGGTAGGAGATAAGAAGGGCTAGTATTTATAGTGTGCAGAACAACTGGGGAACACTTGAGGAGAGTGATGGTGGTCTTAAAACAGTGAGTGAACTAAACCGTAACTACCGCTTCTGCTTAGGATCTTGTCACCCATTGCTTTAGCTCCCACTGTCCAAAGTGGTTATTTTGTCATGAATTCACACCTGCTTATTTGCCTCACCTGAGCATCTGCTTTGAGGTAAATAGTTAGGGAAAATTGAACTGAATTCTGGATTTTTGGTACAGAGCAGCCACATTTTAGTTGTTGCTACTGTTTCACTATTAACTTGTGACAGATGCAAAGAAAACCGGCATAATTAAGGTCAAAAAGGTGTGGTCAAACATGGTGATCAGAGAAGGCATGTGAGTTTTGGGGATGGAGAACAGTTAGCAGGAATGTGCTAGCTGTGTTTCCACAGGGCCTGCAGCTCAACAGCATGGACAGGTTCCCTGACATTCCATCAGATTTGAAACCCGATTTAAATGTGTGTGCAAAAGCAAGAAGCTTTTGTCAGAAGAACTGACAGCGACCTCTTAGCAATTATAGTGGTTAAAATGGAAAAAAATATGAGTTGGGATAGTTGAGGCTCAGGTCTTATCAAACTCATGAATTTACAAAGAAGGCCTTACAGATTGCTGTGATTTAACATTGATGTTCCTCACTTTACAGGCCTTCTTTTGACTATCTGGCTGTTCCCAGCTACAGCACTAGGAGGGCAAATGCAGTCCAAGGTCCTTATGGCTCATAGGATCCACAGTCACTTCAGAAATTTCTGTGTGGGAGGACGATTTTCAGCATGTCATTTGCACAGTTTCAGCACAGGAGAGCCAGGGAAAAGCAGAGGCACTTCCCACCTCAAGACAAATTTCAATTAAAATTCCCCTTCGAAGAGTTGACACTGTGTCTCAGGGGAGGTTAACAACACGGCATAGAAATGTGAGAGCACACTTGAACAGATCCCGTATAGAAATGTTAAGCTCAGCGGACACAGGCTCCTCTTTTGAGCCCAGAGAAAAGATTAGTTGGGTTATGCAATTGCTGGAGCTGGCATAAACCAGCTGCATGCCAATTACTAGCCTGTATGCAAATACTTGTACTGAAACTCAGGATGCAGCTGGACGTGGGTCTGGGCACCCTTCCAGGATTATTCCAAGCCACATTATGACAGTTTTGAAAGAGAAGGGCTCTATGGAGCCAGTAATTTTTTACAGCCTTTCAGAAAATGGAGGAAATTACCACTACATCCAGATCTTAACTATTTTTTTCAAAGGGGAAGGAATTTCTGCATGCTGATGCCAATCAGGATGTACTTGAGGCACTTGCGCTCCAAGACAGAAGGCCATCAGTCTGTTTGCCAAGTTTAAGGCCTGAGTGCCAGATGTGCTTGGGATAGAAAGCAGGCTGCTTGGTTTATCAGTGGCTGTAGGAAAAGAATTGAAAAATACACCACCAGATAATGCCAGAGCTGAAGCTCCTGGGGATGCTGCAGGGAAGCCCTGCTGCATTCAGACGCCCGTGGCCTGACGAGGTTTCTGTTCCTATTGCTGCTTGACTTCCATGTGAAAAGCACACTTGGAAAGTGTGCAGCAGTGATGGCAAGCAAACTGCCATGCAACATTTACTCTTATATGAAAAGCTGATGCCAGGAGAACAGGGACATTGTAGTCTCACAGTTACTTATCTCAGCAGATGGAAAAGATAAATTGAGAGCTGCCACCAGCAGACATGAAACATTACAAGTTTGATCAAAATATTATATAGTAAATGTTCTGACAAGGAGAGGGGTTTAAAATGCTTGCGTCTGTCTTGGCAACACAAAAGTGAGTCAGTCAAAGTATATAGCCTCATCCTGTGTAGAGAAATGAGATGAATATCCTGTGAAGAGAGAACTTTGTAAAAACTTTAGGGGAAAAATAAAAATAAGTTCTCTCAGTGCTGTTTCTCACATTTGGCCCACATAGATGATAGGAAATGTAAGATAGTCTTCATTGGAGAGCTGGAATCCTTAAGGGTTCAGTTTGGCTCAGTGGACCATATACCTATTAGGTGGCTCTGAGCACCAGCTTCCACTTTTTCTTTCTTGGAGTAGGACTCTCTCTTCACTGCCTCCCCATATTTCTTCAGACTCCCTTGACTGTTGGCTGCCTGCCCTTGGTATCAGGGAAGGAAGAAAGTGGGATGAGTCCCTGTTGTAGCAGTGGGACAGTAAGGTGTAGGTCCCGGTGCCTTACACCAGGACTCTGAGGCAGCAAAACAACTGGTCAGAGGTGAAGGAGGATGGTTGAAGAATCCATCTGTGATCTGACCACCAGGATGCCTTGACCGGTGGTTCTCTGTAGAGTTTGTGGGTGAATCTGCAGCCAGTGGAAGTGCCCTGGAGGTACTAGGAAACTCTTCTGGAAGCCATTCACTTTGCTAGAAGGCTGGCATACTGCCCCTCAGGAGCAGAAACCATTCATCTGGAGAAATGCTTCAATCGCAGAAAAAGTTCTAGACAACTTAGGAGGAAAAATTAACATTGAGCTATCATGATGAGTCAGGAATTGTTGCTTGGTTGTGTATCAGCTATGTAACATGCTAAAGGGCATAGGTAGCATTTCAAGAGGGCAAAGTGACACCGAGGTCTGTTCAGTCTTCACTGAACAGATTTGGAAGATGCCTCATGCAGAAAACAAGGGCTGTGTTGTGAAAGACATGGGCAAGGCAAGCGCTGATACAGCTGCTTTGGGTCATTACACCAGATTGTGTCCTACAGGATGCTCATTATTAAAGATGCTCATTATTAAAGATAAACAGACAGCAGAAATAAATTCCAGTACTGGGGTATCCGTCAGAATCTCCAGGCTTTCTGGGGCCTGCTGGGACACTAGGAGACTTTGCTCCATTGGTGCACCCAAGCGTGCGACACGTCATCTCCCCTTCTGCACCTTCTGTGAATGGGGCAGAGAAGAGATTTGTTTTGGATGCAGAAGTTTTAGAGACTTTTGTATAATCAGATGCTGTGCACTCTTGCTGAAATCCATACTCAGAGGTATGATTTTTTTGGAACAGCTGAAAGGTAAGACACTCCCAAGGTGTGCTGTAGGAGGACTCTCTGAAGAGGCACACACCAGCACCCTGCAGAAACAGCTCATCCCTTCATGAACACACCATCACTGGTAACTGGGATGCAGGCATTCCCAGCAGAGAGGCCTGTGATGCCTGAATATTAAGTCATGGTTCCCGTGAATGAAATGAATGCTCATTTCTGGCTGTTGGCTTATTGCTGCTCTTATTGAGCTCAAGGGTGTGTGTCTTCTGGGGTGAGCCAGCAATGTGTCACGCTCTCTTTAGACAGTAATTTGAAACTCATCAATGATTCATTGCAATGACTTAAATGAATACAATTTTCTTTTTGCTACCAAAAATCAAAAGATTGAAGGGCAGCAGTTTTTTTCATA
This sequence comes from Lepidothrix coronata, assembly GCF_001604755.1. Lineage (NCBI taxonomy): Eukaryota > Metazoa > Chordata > Aves > Passeriformes > Pipridae > Lepidothrix > Lepidothrix coronata. The sequence continues at coordinate 1,940,089 of NW_016690345.1, read as the reverse complement.
CTGAAAGCTGTAATGGTTCTTAGTCCAGACGTCCCCTTTGCATGAAATGGGGGACAGAGAGAGTGAAATAGGTTCTGTATTTCAAATGCTGTAGCATTTCTTTATACATGCATGTGATGTGCTTTTAAATATGTTATCTTCCAGATATGTGTTTTATATTACCATTTATCAATATATAAAATTTTAAAATTAGGTATGCTTCCATAAAAATTTAGAGAATGAATTGCTTATGGAGTGTTGTAAGTACTGTGGTAGTAGATGATTAATAATTGTAGGAGGACAAAATGATTTGGGTTGGAAGGGATACCTGGAGGTCATCTGGTCCAATCTTCTCTCAGAGCAGGACTAACTTCACACAAGGATCAGGTTGTTCATTGTTTATTAAAATGTCTAGCAGTGGAGATAGCACCAGTTTTCTGGTCAGTCTGCTTCTGTGCTTAACCACACTCTTGTGAAGAATATTTTTCTTGCAGCTTGTGCCTGTTGCTTCTTGTCCTTAGTCTGTGCACTTCCAAGAAGTCTGTGTTCCCCTATAGTGTTCCTTTAGGTAGAGGCAGGCTGTGATTAGGGTTCCCCCCTCCTCGGTCAGCGCTTCTTCGGGCTAGACAAGCCCAGGTCCTCTCACCTCTCATGTGACAAGTCCTCCAGCCTCTACCGTAGTGGTCCTTCTCTGGACTCTCTTGTAGTTTAACAACAACTGTGTGGTGCTAGGGTGCCCAAAATGGACCCAGTGCTTCAGATGCATCTTCATGAGTACCCAGCAGTCACCTCCTCACCTGCTGGCTCTACACCCACTGTGTAATCACCCTTCAGCACTGCGTGGGTGCACTGCTGATCGATGTCCACCTTAGCACCCACAAGGACAGCCACGACCTCTTCTGCCTCTCTTCTTGATTTGGAGAAACCCACAGGAAGCCCCTTGGATTGCTACAATGTTAGGGTTTAAATCTGTTAATCTACCTGTCACTCCATAAATTCTATTAAGTAAACAGTAACTCAGGCACTTGGCTTCTAACACCGGGTTCAGAATTTGACTGGGCAAAGTGAGGCAATTAGCATCTCCTCCTGAAAATTAATATCCCTGTAACAGAGCTAATATATTACAGGAAAACTCTTCCTGTGCAAAGTCAACAGGGTCAAACAGCTTTGAAAAGCCTGTGATGGGAAAAGAAGGAAACAAATGAGATGGGTAACTGTAAACAGGTACCACTGCTCCTGCAGTTAACCATCTGCAAAGGAAATGGTGGAGCTGAGGCTGGTCATACAGCATTGTGTCAACCCTGTTGTTATTTAACATCAAGATATGTAATACTGAAGGCAGATATGTGGTTAACAAAAGTACAGTTGGTTGGAATCAGTGCACCTCTTTATCTTCCCTCATCAAAGCAGAGTAACTGTTGCAGAGCAGGAAGCCTCCTCCAGAGTGGAGGGGAAGGGGGTGATTTAAATGCAAACATGGGCCAACACACTTTGAGGAATAAAGATCCAAGTAGGCAGAATCTGCTGTGGTCATTACAAGGTGGGTTAAATGGAGAAACCACTAAAACAAGCGAATCTAGCGGGATTAGGGAGAGAGACCATTTCCTTTAGCACAAGCCAAGTGTGTTAAGAAAATAAAACAATTATGCTTCAGAATAGGACTATTTCTGGTGAAAAGAAGCACATCTTAAATTGAGCTTGTACCCAACTGTTTTCTTTCCTTTTAGATGGGTGAAGGAGTTTTGTGTTACTTGTTTGATTCAGCTGTTTCTACGCTCTTCCACAGCATTTTGGATCACTTTCTCCATGCACTCAACCCTTTGGGACTTTGTAGCTGCATTTTGTGCCCAATTGCCTCAGTAACTGCTCAGGGTGCAGGGTGAAATGGGGCCCATTGCTCTGGAGTGTTCACCACAAAGGACTGGGATAATTTGCACTGTTGTTTGCTTTTATAAAGTAACCAGCTAAATGATTTGGTGTCTTATTTTAATAAGGTTGTGAGAAGGAGGAATTCAAGGCGTGCACAGACAGAGGAATAATCTGAACAGGTACCTGCCTTCTTTGAGTTGGTTTAATGTGGCTGAACCTGTTCATGAAACAGATATTCCCTTTTGAGAGATGACTAAAAAAAGAGTGGCCTGGAGTCTGTTGTCCTTTAATGAAGGAGCTAAATGACTTGCAAGGACCCTGTGAGCCCATCTTCACACATATTTGTGGTGAAAAGAGTACCCCATTGAACTCAGTGAAAGGTAATCAAATGACATTGTTTTTATTTAAGCAGCAAAATAGGGAGCTAGGATTGGAAGATTTATGCTCAGGTTCTACAATCCAGTGCCATTAGTTATTGAGCAGTTAGAAGCACAGACCCACAGGCTGCACATAACACTGATTGCTTTTGATAGAAATAAAGAATATCTTGCTGTTACCATTGAGCCTTTAAACTGACTTCTAGCTAATGACCCAAATAATCTTTACTTGAAATTGTGTAATTGAGATCGAAGGCTGTCTGGGGCTTCTAGCTGGGACACGGATTCCACAGCCATGAGCTTTTGAGTGTGGTCGTTGAGCTGAAATGGAGAAGGTTAAAACTCTCATTTTCATTACCCAACTCTCCCCATCTCCCAATACAAATGTGACATTTCAATTTTACACAGTCCAACTCTTCTTAAATCATCTGTATAAAAACTTGAGATCTTGATTGATGATGGATGAGCTATTGTCTCCTAAAGCACCCAGTTCTCATTACCCTTTAAGACAGAGCTTATTAATGATGGACCTGAAGTGCTTTCCCAGTGGGTCATCAGCAGTCAACTATTCAGAGAGATCAAAAGACTTTGTTTGGCATGAAATTTTCAGACCAAAGCTGGTTTTGGATAATGCATTCAGCATCTTGGGTGAAATACGAGAGTATTTTGGGAGTGCTACAGTGTCAGACAACAGATGCCCATCACCTGGGTGCTGATAGTGAAGATGCAGCACTGTCATCCTGCAAAGGTGCTTCAGCTCTAATGAGGCTGACCTTGGTATTATTAAGGTATCATCAGCATGTGTTATAAAATACGTGTGTACAGGGTATACCTGTATGTGGTGTAGTATAAAGGACAGCTGTTTCCTTAGCAGTCAATCAGCTTGGAAGGTGTAAGATATCTTCTGGTTTGGTTTTGGAGTGGTTACAGTGGACATGCCCAACAGTTTTTCCTAATTAACTCCCTCCCCCCTCTCTGCCCACTTCAGAGCTAGTTCTTTTCCCTCTCACTGTGCCTTCTTCCAGTTCATCATGCCAGCTGGCTTCATAGCACCAGAGAAGAGCTTTTAATTTGCAACCTTAAATAGCAATAGCCCTTTTATAACCAGTTTTATACCGATTTTAGAAACAGATTCTACAGCTAAATAGATGTTTACAGCCCCCATTGCATATAAACACAAACGAATAACTTTTACTTCAGGGTACATTGCAGAATGTGAACATGTTTTGCCAATTTAATCCCCATTAGAAGTTAGATAACAGACCGTGAGGGATTACACTGTACACAAGAAAAAGTCAGCTGAAGAAAATGCCCTTTTAACAGATGGAAGAAGGAAAGTGGTTTCCATCTTGGATCTAAGCAGACACCACCCTTGCAGAGCCAGTGTCCCTTTGCCTTATTTACAGTGATCTTAAGCTTTGGTAGCTGGTAAAGTGTTTTCACTGACTGCAATCAAACTGATCCCAAGCCCCTTTTCGAACTTGACAGACTGAGTATAAATTGTGTGACATACCTATTTGTGTTCCCTGGCACTTTGTGGACAGTGGGAGATACCTGTGTTTTTGGGTAGCAAGAGACTGTACGTTTCCATTTCTCCTGTTTTATTGTATGGTGGGTTACCCAAGTTCTGTGGGAATGGTTCATAAGGCTAATGAAAGTAAGAAAATAGCAGCTGTAACAAATAATATGCTTCTGATTTAGCTTTCTGAATCAATAACCCTTTAAGAGAATTTTAAAAATATGTAGCTGTAAGTTCCCCACAATCATTTGACAGCAATAAGCAAAATGACAGGAGTCAGTGGGAAGTGCATTTGCTGATTTATTTTCATATAACTTTGTTTACAGAATTATACTGCTTTTAAGCCAGTATAGCAGCTCTAATAAGGACGATCATAAGATTTTGCATTCCCTTCAGAATCAAATGGAGAAGACCTTGGTGCTGCTTCTATTGCTTGGGGCACCGGTTCAGCCCTGGAGCCGAAATGGGAGATAATGGCACTCTAAAGTGTGGCCACTGGTACCTTATAGGAAGGCATGCAAAGTTGTCTGACACCTTTAGGAACTTTTTTCCCACTGAAAGCTGGTGGGTCTTGTGCTTGAAAATGCCCTATTGTAACTCTGTGTCCCTGAGCAATGAAGAAACCCAAAGGTGACACTTGCTGCCAGCGCAGGACTGACGGTGTCTCAGGCAGCAGTTGGTAGAGCCCAGTGTTCTGCCTGCTGTCCCAGGCAGGAGGGTTGTTTTGGAACTAGTGATTTTCCAACTTCACAAAAAATTGTTTTAGAGGAAAAAAACACTCTCCCCAGAAGATATTTAAAATGTATTTCACTGTGAGCAGTCCTTTTTAGTGCTTCTTAGGCAGGAAGAGTCTTCTTTCTTCACAAAATTCACTTCAGGACTTTTTGCTCTCTCTCCTGCTCCAGCCTCGGAAAAAGTTCACTAAAGAGGTACCTCAGGTGTTGCACACAGGAGAAGAAACCTCTTTCTGCCTGGCTTCCTTTGCTAGCTCTCCTGTGCAGGCAGAGATCCTTCTTTTCTCCTCTTGTTCATTGTTTAACTTTATCTCTCACTTTCAGGGCTGTAAATTAAAATGAGATGATGACTTTATGATGATGAGTTCATTATACAGTAACTCTATTGTATATTGATTACATTTGTGCTTCATTTGCTTAACATGTAACAGGGTTTATTAGGTCTTCCCAGGCATTGTTCTTGCTAAAAGAGGGCAGAGAAGTGCAGAATGCATTTGAGTTTAAGTCACTGAAGCCAATGCATCTGTGCTGATTTACACATACCGAGGAGTCAGCATAAAGAAAATTAGGATAGCAGGCTGGAACGGGAGGGTAGAATGGAAATGAGTCTGGATCCCAGAGAGCAGGACGAGTCAAGCACAAGTACTTTAAAAATCCTACTAAACTTTGAACTCAGGATTACTTAATATCCACAAGAGCCCACCTTTGATATTGTTACTCAGGTTTATTAGTGCCTCAGCACATGAATAGACCTGTAAACTTTAATCCCGTCCCCTGTGAAAAATGGTACAGTGCAAGGCAAATGGAGGTACTGCATCACATTTTTGGGAAAGAGCAGCAAGAACAACACTTATTATTCAGTGATGTGGCAAGGCAGAGCATTTTCTGTGTTTACTTCTAGTAAATCACAGTGAAAGCTGTCAGCTTCCCTTAAAGTACAGGGGGAACACTTTCTGGTTTACTTTTGTGCTGAAAAGTCTTTCTCCACAAATTGAAACTATTGGAATTACTTTCAGATTGAGGTCCTGCCTGCTATACAAGAATGCATCAAAGTTACTAGCAGAAAGAAAACTTTGATAGTTACTGTCATGAGTGAATGCTCTGAAACCCAGAAATGATGCCAGCTTAGATGTACCAATTGATAGAGGAACTATGTGGAATCGTGTGCAAGTATTTAAGAAGCTACAAACACAGATTTTACAGATCTTCATGGCTTGTTAGATGTTATTTTTCATCAAAATCTAGGCCATAATAGATTAGCTAATCCGGTACAGCTGGAATAACACAGAGAAATCATCACTAGTCATGTTTTCAAGTGTTCTCTAAGTCCCACCTTTTCCCCAGAGCAGAATTGCTAACAGATGCTGTATGTTTTTTTTCAGGGATCATAAGAATATCATACAGACAGATCATTGCTATATCTCTAATCCAGATTCCTTTCTGTATAAGATTATTATTGTTGTTTTCATTTTAAGACCCTTTTCAATGAAAAGCCAAGCTTTTAAACCAGAGGTTTCCAAGAAATACTAATACTGTTTAATATGGCGGAAAGATGTATTTACAGATGACCCTTTATTTAATACATTCTTTGTTCAGGCTGCCTCCTCTACATGCTGTGGCCTGCAAACCCCGAAATTTAAAAAAAAAATAAATTAAATGCAGTATTCCTTCCTTGTTGTTTGTTAACATTAGCATTCCAACTACAGCTTTTAAAGGTTTTCCTGGGAGATGAGGGCTATCAGATGACCTTAATCATTGCTACCCTAGTCAAGAATTATTCTTAATGTCTCTGTGAGCAGTGTGGCACTCCTGGCTGTATAGCACCACTTAATGTCATTCTAAGGTGTCATTAGTAACTAACCTTCAACATTTCTTTGCTGAGGCTTGAATCTGTGACTCTGAGCGGTGCCAAAGGTTTTAGCTGCATAGCTCCTGTTAGTTTTAATGAAAGTCACGTGGATTGTCCTCTGCTTTGTAAATAGGAGAGCCGGGTTAAGTAGAGAAATTGTGAATTTGAACAAGAGTTTAGAGGGTAAAAAGCCAAGATATTGCTTCAGAGGAAACCCTGATGCTACAACCAACAACTGTAAGATCATTTTCATGTTGAGATTTGATAAATCAAGTCTTTAGAGACAGGGTAACAAAGCATTTTTTTAAACAAATTCACATAAACACAAAATTAAAAAAAAAACCAAAAACAAACAATCAAACAACAAAACACACAAAAACCCACAATGCAAAAAAACCCTCAAAATTTCTATCTGCTCAGAAGCCATCTCCCTTCAACATAAAGCTTCCAGCAAGGCACCTCAGTGGCAGTTTTGGGTCATAGTATTGAGGTGTGGATCATTGCTACTGTGTATTTGGGTATTTTGGATCAAGCAGCACAGGCTTATCATTAAATATGCTTTTCCAGACATTGTGATGACTGGACCCTTCTCTTGTACTGTGGGCTCAGTGGAGGACATTATTATAAGCTGTAAGCATTTCTGTATATTTATTAAATACAGTATAGTGTGGTTGGTTACTCATTTTTTTTAAAGCGATTTAAGTGTTAAAGGTTATTTTACCCACAAATAACAGAACTGTTCTATACATGATCACACTGGAACAACAGGTAAGCCCAGTTTAGCAACTGTATGACTTGTCTTCATCAGGTTTCTTTTGCATGTAAATAAAGGGTTCCTCTTTACAAATACTCTAAGCTACTTGCCCTCTAGTTTTTAGAGTATTAAGTGAGATTACAGTTAGAATTTTTTGCATTTAAATTCCACGTCCTCTCTCTCCAGCACACAGAGCAGCAATAGATTCGATCAGCTGTCTGTCTAAAGTCTTACGAGTATCTTCTCTTGTTCTTTTATGCAGAAATACTGAATGGAGGGGTGTATGTTGGCCAGAACAAATTCCTTTGCTTCGCAGACACCATTCATTGGCAGGATATTGTGCGTAACCCCTGGGCCTCCAACTTCACCTTGGTTCCAACGAATGGCAGCTCAGGATGTAAGTACTCCTTTTATTCTTGACATTGTGATCTACTCGGCATGAAACAGTACGGCCACAAGTTTTCCCTGATCCTCTGTTACAGAGAATTGTGTTTATAAATTTCCCCTTCATTGTTCCCTGCATTCTTCTATGTTTGTACACGGCTTGGAGGACCACTTAGTCTCATCTTAAAAACACTGTGTCTGTAGAGAGTATTTGTGAACATCACAGATCTTCTGAACTTTCTCTCATCTACTTCCTCTCTTCTGCATATTCTTTTTTCTCTGTATTGCTAAAGCCACTGTGCTGCTGTGGAAGCACAGATGTTATTGTTTGCTTTGCATTTGTTCCTGCTGCTCAGGCTGGTCCTTGAATTGCACTGGTCTGTCTATGGCATGATAACTAGCTGCTGGAGTAAGCAGCTTGCTGGTACAAGCTCATCAATATTTTGACTTTAGATGAGAAATGAACCTCAAAGAAATAGTTATCCTGTTGTCTTGTGTGTATATCCCTGAAGAAAGAGAGAGAATTTGGAAAGGCTGTGGTGCTCTTCACAATATAGCCAATAAGTCTCTGGTTTTATTACATTGTCTTTATTTTAGAGCTTTCGATTCCAAACATGAAATATCTGTGTACTTTGATTAATTTGTTTGATCCGTTTATCTATTTCCCTTCCCTAGAGTTATTCACCTTCAGTAGTATTTTGATGATTCTTATGATTCTTGCAGCAATGCTGAATTCTGGTGAACGGTGGTGACAGTGATACAGAGCTTTTAAGTAAAATGTTCTGTAATGTAGAAAAGTGCATTCAGAATGAATACCGTGCTATTAAACAGTACCCTCAGGATGTATCAACATTGAAATTCAGATATAGGCTAGGAAGAAGTTTATATCAGATGTCAGAAGTGACACCACAGCAGACATATTGTTCTGAGCATTTCCAATATAGGAGCATTCTGGATTGTTTACCATATGAGAAGGTGTCCCTCAAGGATGTTTAAATGATTGGTTGCCTCTTTAGCTTTCACTACAGCCTAGGAAAAGCTTGATTGTATGTTGGGAACTCATGAAAAATAAAAAAGGTTGAGAGACTGGGCAAAGACCATTAGACGAGTCCCCGTAATTTCAAGCCAGCAATGTGTTTTTAGCCAGGTGATTTGTATTGTAACAGATTTTATATAAGGCTGACTTGCTTTTGTATATCTTACCTGTTACCCTCAATACCAGAGCACAGCTACTTGAGATAAGGCTTCCTCCAGGAGCCTGCCAAACTGCACTGCTCCTTGATGTTCCAGCTTGGGATCTGAGGCTCTTCTTGTCTGCCTTCTGGCTGGAAACTTGACACATTTGTAAATGCAGCCAGCTATCTTATTTGCATGTTAAAAACCCCTCATCACTGGTGATGATCAGTTCTAGGCAGAATTGATAAAACCTTTGAAGGTGAGGGGATGCCTGTATCCTTTTATGAGTCATTACTTCAAGGAAAAGACTCCGTTCTTACTTGTTTGTTCTGTTATTGGGTTTTCTTTTAACCTTTGCCAGATCTTCAAGACAAATGCTTCTGCGACACCAAGGTAATAAGCTCTTTTAAAAAAAGCAACCAACATCAGTGCTACCTTCTTGAGCTAACGAAAGTTTTACTGGTGACTCCAGAGGAACCAGAACTGAGTACTTTTGGAATCACACCCTGAAAGCAAAGAAGGCAAATATTAGCTCCCACAGCAAGATGAAAGGATGTATGTACCCAAGTTCAGTTTTTTTCAAACATTTTTTGATTCCTTTTGAGTTGTTTTCAGACACAGGGAAGGAGCAATTCGTACTTTGCCATTTGTGCTTGATCAACGTGATAAACAGCATTATGTCAGTGATGATTGAAAGCTGCATCCCAAGGCAGCTTTAGTAAGATAGCCACCCATATTTTTCCTTACTTGGGCTGAAGTGGTGCACAGTTGGACTATATTTAATTTAGTAAACATAAGTCTCCTCCAAGAAACTGGATTCCATCTCAATATTATTCGTGAGTCCTGTGAAATTTGATTAAATTAGCTAATCCAAACCATTTCTGTCTTCATAGCTTATGTAAGTGAAAATCTAAACCCCAGTATACAGAAAGCCAACCGATGGCTAAAATGGTTTAACAAGGGTGTTAAGGCTTTGGGAAACAAAGAACCCACTATCTAAAATAGCCTATAATTGAATACCTGTCTGTGGGGGGGTGCACATGTGTTTTAGGCACACATATACAACTTGGAGAAATGAGCATTGAATTATAACCTTAGAATGGAAATCGGTATAGAATGTAATTAAATGAGGTATATACTTCTCAATTTTGGCTCATATGTCACTTTTCATAATCTGCTAGGCAGTGTGGGTGCTTGCTGTGCCCAGCCTTGCTAGTTTTCACTTTTTCACATTAAAATCAATGCTGCAAATGATGTCCACTGTGTAACAGTCTTCGGTTCCTTTCTGCATAGACTGTGACTCATGCTGTGATCCAGTATGTGTATGTATTTACTGTTTGAATCTCAGGTGTCTCCTATCCAGTGCAAATCTTGGTTAAGTCTCTGGTTCTCCTCCCTGGGGTACCATTTCTGGTTCCATTTCCATCTGAGGGGCCATTTCCGATGGTTGAGGGTGGATAGGGAGGGGGAAACTCCAGCACCAGGGGTTTCTTCCGCCCCGGAGGCTGGAGGGGAGAGGTGCTCCCCCCTTTCCCCCACCATGGCAGCCACAGAGACAGCACACAGGACATGGAGAGGAGGCAAGAGCGAGTTTATTGTTGGGTTGGTTACATATATAGGTTTAGGAGGATTCACAGAGTAACCAATTACAGGTCTCAAGGGGCTTACAGGAACACCAGTCACAGGAAGGGGTTAACAACCAATAGGAAGGGGTTAAAAAAGGCCAGTGAGAAGACTTCTTGATATCTTCTCAGGACATTCCTGAGACAGAGGTAACACCTGCCGTGGGGGGTCTTGGGAAGAAGAAGCATGAGTTAGCAAAGAGACTACAAAAAGCCATTTTGAAACATGTTTAAACACCAGTTTCTCATATACTGCCGATTTACTGCCACATAAGTCCACTGGAACTGTGTAAGTACACCTTGCTTGGCATTACTGAGAATATCCTAAGTGCAAGAGATGTCAAGGAAAGCCCTGCGGGACTTTCCATGTCAGAATATTTTGAAAAGAATTTGTGGGTTTTACTTCCTATCTATAAGCCTTTACAGGAGAGGCAACATCAACCTGGGAACGTGAACCAACCAAACCTGCTATGTGAAGCTCAGCAAAGTCCATCCTAGTAGTAATTTAGGAAAGTCTGTGGAAGTGTGTGATCATGGTAAGCCTTGTGCCTTGTGAGTCTTGTGTGGTAGTGTGTGATCATGTAAGGCATGGCACATCATGCGCCATGTTTAGCCATGACTGGCAGGACCTGAGGAGTAGCTTATGCCCTGGGAATTGTTAGGGCTGTTTCATTGAGACCACCTCAGTAGTGGTCCCTGGCAGAGAGTATTTCTGTGGACAAAGGCTGCAAACTGCCATGAATGTCAGAATCAGGTACTTCATTGTTCCAGCAGGTCCTACAGCCTGAAATGCAGTTTATTGTTTTGGCATCACTGGCATCGGTAGCAGACATAAAATCAACTCTAAAAGTGTCTGTGTATCCAAAAGAGCAAAGGCCCAACTTTAGAGGAGAGCCCACCACTTGCTGGGTTTTGGGCAATGCCAGAGTGGCTCCAGCAGGTTGATACAAGTGCAGTGTCACACTGTGGGCACCTGTGCTTCACAGTGTGTGTCACTCCGGGCACAGCCACGATCCTTGTGAGGGAGCTGACAGGGCAAGCTGCTGGTGCTGCTCACTTCCCCAGCCAGCCAGAAAAGCTGGTAATGGTCCAACTTCAGGGATAATTTCATTTGCAACCCTCCCTGCTGCTCCAAGGCTATCAACAGAGGAGGAAGACAAAAGGGCGGAGTAAAACGAAGATGCTTTGAAGTGAAATCAGTCCCCTGCCTCTGTGCCTGTTTCATAGCTTGGATCTGCCAACTCTGGCAACCTTCTTCATTTACATCAGTGCTAGACAGGAGAGAAGATGGCCGGTGAACTCTAGGAATAAAGCTCTTCTGATTCCCTTCTTTGCAGACTTTCATTGTCACATCAGTGTTAAGAAGCCAGTTGAAAAGGCCGTGGCATCTTAAACGCTGACAGAAATACTGCAGATGTGAATTCTAAGAGCTGCTACTCCTTTTTTTCTGTTTCTTTAGCCTAAAATGCATTCTACCCATTGCTTCAAGTTCTGATCACATGAAAGCAGGAAAGCTCATGTTAGAGGCCTTTGAATGACATGGTGTTGCTGTTAGGATGCACAGAGCTGGTGGCTGCCAGCAGTGCAGCTGCAGTGGAATAAACAAACCTTGTACCAGGGACCACACATGTTCCAGCTTTCTGAGGACAGATCCTCTGTGCCTGGCATTTCGACTCACATGCTGAAATACAACTAGTATTTACTGTTTGCAGAGCCTTCCCATACTGGTATCTTGTAACTGAAGCTTTTGGAATTAATTGTAATTTGAAAGCAGCCTTCTCTTCCATCCACCTGAATTCGGCACTGTCAGCCTGGGGTTTTTAAGCTGGGCACCTTGCAGTGGGAGTATCAAAAGTGCTTAACTCTCTAAGGAATAAAATTCTCCCTTTAGGTTTATGTCACTGAAATTGTTTCTGCAATGTTCAAAATTGTTTTCTCTCCTTCCAAAAATCATCCATGAATTCAAGCATTAGCTAAGCATGCTAAAGCCATGCTTTGCAAGAGCATATTCCCCTGTTAGCACATCCACTTGTTGGATTTAGTCCCTTAACTGAAGAACCAGAGCTAGAAATGCAAGGTGCAACTCCCAGTGATGGTGCAAGAAATAAAGCAGGAAATCAGGATTAGACTTCTCATCTAAAATGCCTCTAGATTAGTAGGCAACTGCTCTCTGACCAGCTGTTGGGAGAGTCCAGTGAAAACCTGGCTGCTTTGATTGGTGTCTTCAATGTTCTCCATGGTTTTGTTGTTAGCAGGAACTGGCCAAGCCCCAACTTGTGCCAGGTGAGCTCTTTTGCAGGATTTGACAAAGACAAAATCAGAATTTTCAGAGGAACTTTGCTTGAAGGCTCTGTTTCACAGAAAAACTTGTAAGGTTTGAATTGTTGTGTTGAGGTCACTTGCATAGCCAATAGCAAATGTTCAAATCAGCCAATAATGCATTTAAAAATACCGAATCTATATGGATACATGTTCATGATGGAGCTGGTAACTGTTTGGATAATAAAGATTAAAAAATTACTTTCCATTTCCAAGTTTAAAAAAGAGTTAGAAAAGCTGCTTTTCAAGGAATTATTCAAGAAAAATGCAAGACTGCGTGTTGGCATATGCTTGGAGTTGTGCAAACTAAATTCTATGAAAATTAAACCCATTTTAAAGTGTTCTCCTGAACTGAAGTTTCTGCTCAGACTCTGAAGTGAGATCTGTGGAAAAAATTCCCTTGATTGATCTGGCTTTTCAACTGAGCCCCTGTCAGCTGAGGAAAAAAGCTGGAATTTTTTGGCAATATACTTTTTTGGACAGAACAGTTTCAGTTACTTGCTTTTCATAATGTAGTACTCCTCAGTCATTGCTTTGTACCTAATTGCACCTAGTAATGTAAAAACATCCAGGTTCTGATCTGTGCAGAAGTACTGCTGCAGTGTTACATGGTACACAGGGAGAAAAATCTTGATCTTCAGTGATGTGCCTGTGATTCAATAAATCCCACGATGTATTCCAGGGAAACACTGCTTTAAAACTTCACTCCATTTTACCTGTTGATTCATAGATTTTTCAAGGGCAAAGGAAGCCTTGAAACATCATTAGCACTGATTCCCTTGTATGTGGAGGCCCTGAAGTACCATCAACTTGCCTGTCATTGAGCTCAGTAACTTCCCCAACCGCAGCTTATCTTCTAACCCAGCTTTGAGTTTCAGCAGCAGTTCCAGCCCCAGTGAGGCTGGAGCTCCTGCAGCTGTGGGATGGGTGAGCACAAGGCTTTGGTCCTCTGCACACTATCCTGGCACTGCTCCGAAGATTTGCAGAAGTGCAGCTGTCCCTCAAGAAGCTGGTTACTTCCTAGTATTAAAAGGAATAATACCAGCTTTATCTCTAATTCTCTGTTACCTTTATCTCTAATTGGAACACAGTTTTAAATTGCAGATGTTGTTCCATCTTACGCTTCCTCCAGCTGACTCAAAGAGCTCTCATAGCCAGCATTTTCTCCCTGCAGAAATGGCATGTACCATGTAATCAGCTCACCTTCTGATCTTCTTCCATAAGCTAAGCAGGTAGGGGCTCTCATATCTCTCTCGGTGAGGAATTTCTTTCCAGCCCCAGAATAATTTTAGTTGCTTGTCAATGTAAACTACGTGTATTTTTCTATTTTCTTTTAGAAGGCAGAAACCTGAGTGAATATAGCATTTTATTACAGATTTAACCAATATCCCATAGAAATAAAAATTGTAGCCTTTGTGTTTCAGCTTCACACAACAGCAAGACTGCCTGGTTTTCAGGCAGTTCTGAAATCTGTGTGATTTAGAAACTCCCTTTTCCCCCCACAAAATGTAACCTGTGTGTTCTGTTTTGAAATATGCAATGCTATGTTTGGCTGTATAAAAGCCATTCGATGTGAGTGACTCCAGCTTACCCACCAGCTTGGCTCACTCTCTGATACTGGCTGCTCTTTACTGTAATTTGCTGGGATTTCACTCTTTCTGTCATCTGTACATTTTATTGCCTGGGATTTTTTAATAATTTCTAAACCTTTGGCTGGAATATTAAGAAGCATCAGTCCTGGGGATCCCTGAGGAACCACACCCCAATTGTATTATAATTGCTCATTTACAGCTACTTTTGGAGAGCCTCCAATTAGCTGGCTCTTAATGCATTTTTCATGTGTTTTATTAATATTGAAACATAGAGACAAATCTAATTAAATGTTTACCGTTTAGCCAGTGCTCTGTATTTTAATTAAAGGAACAGAAAATGGACTTGCCAGCTGCACAGCTTCTTATGAAGTCAGCTCTCTGTTCTCCTGGTGCGGGCAATCCAGACTGTCATTTTTCTTACCTGGGTGCAGGTGTGTTTGGAAGCATTACAGCTCAGTTTGACATATTTATCCCTGTCTGGTATGTATGTGGTTGATGTGAGCCTGTGCTGGCTCTGTATTCTTTTTTCTGGTTTTTTTCCCTTTCTTCATTTTCTCTGTTACACTGTGTTTGTGAGTTGCTTTATTCAGGTTAAGCTGCTGCCCCATCAGCCCTGATAACTGAGCGTTTGCTGGGCTGTGTTCTGCTGCAAGTTTTCCACATGCTAGCAAAAGGGGTAATAGAGTTTCTAGAAAGATACTTCTTTAAAATATTGCAGAAATGGGAATAATTTGGTAGAAACTTAGTTTAGTAGAAATATCTCTTTATGTCACATTAGTTTAAGGCCAGAAGCTGCTTACATTTTTTAAACCAGTATAGAAGTAAATCAGCTACATGGATACATGTACATCCTTTTCAGCACACATTGTATATTCTCATACTGCATTTCACAAAAAGCATGAGTTGATATTTGCATAGAATTCTGTACAAGTGATAAGAGTGATAAGCTTTATATTCTCCCTGGGGTGTTAACAATCTGTGTTTGGAGTTGCTGGCAAGGAATGTAGGTGACTTTGTGTACAGCCATTTATTGCAGCTACAGAACAAGGTCTGACAGGTGGCCAGCCCCTTGATTTAATGTTCAGTAGTGACCTTGTAATTCTTCACAGAGCACATAACTCATTTTTTGTACCAGTAGTTGCAGTATTAGAAAAGAATCATTTTATTTACACGTAGTGACTTATCTGGAAATTTATACTCAGGTCAAACCATTGGGTATTTAACTCTGAAGTAATTATGTGATAGCTATGAAGCACAGGCCTTCCTCAGATCCTTGCAATCTCTCCCAAAAGTCCCAACCTTCCACCAGTTCTCAGGTACACTGTGCCTAAACTGTCTAAAATGATACACACGTGCATACCAGTGTTTCCAGCTGGACCACCCAAAACAGAGTCCTGCATAGGACCATCCCTGCTAACATCAGGAAGCCACACTGGTGACGTGGGGAGTCTTGGATCAGAGCAGGAGGGATGATGGAGTCCTTTCCCTCAGGTATAAAAAGCCACTGGTTAGTAAAGATTGAGGAGAGATGAATGCTGTGGAAATACAAGGAAAGCTTTTATTCAGACCAATAGATGCTACTGCAACAGGAGACAGTTACATTTAAATCACAGCTATGTGTAAATCTACACCCTAGACCTCAGTAGCAGGACACAGGCAAGAGAACCACGTTTTCTCCAGTTACTTCTCCGAGGTATTTTGTGTTGTTTCAAAGCATTTTGTGTTTTTTCAAGGATTTTGCTCTGCAGAAGGCCGGAGTAACAGGAGTATATTTATGTATGCTGGCAAAAAGAAAAGAGGGAAGTGACTAATTCATGCTTAAAGCCACCTTTCAGAATAACTAGTGTATCATTTTTGGTGTACATCTAAATTGGAAACTACCTACGGAGAAAACGGCATTGCAGAAAGCGTACCCTGAAGACATTTGTTATTTCAGAGCTTGTTAAATTATAGCCTTTCTTTGAGGTTATTGCTTGAAGTTCAATTAACATTTTAAATGCATGTTTGGAGACCAGCAAACAGAGCTTCAGCAGACAGGTGGTCTCTGTACAGAAGGCGTTCCCTGCCACCGGTGTCACCGTGGCAAAGCCAGAAGGAGAAGCTGTTCTTTTTGATAAAAAGCCACAAATACCTAAAACGTTTTATGAAAGCTCCTGCCATGTGACACACACTTCATGGGCTTACAGCACTGCGCTTTAGCGGCAGTTAGGGTTCCAGGGATATCTCAGCTGGAAAAAAAATTTATATCACAGCTGAATATAGACAACCAGAAAGTCTCACAACTGCATTTTGTTCAGCATACATGGAGGTTGCTTTTCCTTCTCTTAAGAAATCTCTGCTCAGGAGAGAATTTATTTATTTAGCTGGAATTGAAAGACAAATACAGTAACAGAAAAAATTGATTTTAAAGAATAGTTTTGCCAAGCATATGTACCTGAAGATGGAGGAATCAGTGAAATCCAGTGGGTACAATGAACTTGTTTTGCATCAGAATGGCAAGCTGAACTGCTTGAAGTTGCCTGTAATGTTTTTCCTCAACTCAGAACAGTGTGTTTTGAATAAAGGGAATCAGTTTAGCTTTCTAATAATACCTTCAGCCAGCATTTCCAGAAGGGATTTTTCATTTGGTGACTGCCCTTGAAACAGATTTGAAAAGCAAGCAGACATGGCATTTAATGGATATACACCTCTAACAGTTGAGTAACTGAATAAAAAGTAGGTAACAAATGCAAATAGGAATAAATAATGTTGTGAGGGACAGAACTCCTTAGGCTGCCACAGCCTAGTGCAGGGATCTAGCAAGGTAACTGCTACAAAGGTGGGGATCTTTAGGAGTTGTGGATACAAAAAGGAGGGCACTGAGAAAGCCAGCATTAACAGTTTCTGAAGAACCTCTGACATGGGCATCTGTTGGCACTGAAAATTATATTTTGGGTAAAGATAAACAAAAAATCCCCAACTGCAAAACCAACTCCATCTCTGACAAAGTTCTGATCTCTTTTACTGAGTATCTTCCTTCCTTATTATTAGCAGTTGCAGGGTGAAAGTCACCCAGCAAGTGGCACAGGTTTCCATGCTGATGTATAAAAA
The DNA here is from genome assembly GCF_001604755.1 of Lepidothrix coronata. Taxonomy (NCBI): domain Eukaryota; kingdom Metazoa; phylum Chordata; class Aves; order Passeriformes; family Pipridae; genus Lepidothrix; species Lepidothrix coronata. The sequence goes on along the minus strand of NW_016690345.1, from coordinate 1,922,825 downwards.
TATTACAAAGTGGCACTATGTCTGCAGCTACAGAATTTAAGTAGGCCTCCACATAGTAGTGTGCGACAACTGTTGGTAAATGCTTATCTTTTAATGGCAACCTGTGTATGTATAATGTATTACTGTATACCACCTGTTTATAAGCAGATTGGTGTTTAAGCAGTGTATTGCACAAGGGAGAGGCTTTCAGGTTAAATGAAAGCATCCCTTTTCATTACAAGCAACTTTATCACAAACACCGGTGTTTCTTGAAAGTAGGAAATAAACCTGAAATACTGTGAATATTTAAAATAGTCTAATTGAATGGTAATTGTCAGATTTGTAGTGAGTGGGTGGGTGCAACTGGTCTTTCACAGCAAGCTCCAGCTGCTCTAGCGAGCTACCTTTAAAGAGCTGCTTAGGGAAAGGGAAAGGAAAGAAAGAGTGTAAAATCAGCTGCCTAATTGTGTCTACTGGATCTCGAAGCTGCTGTGTGCCTCCCACCCTGTTGAAGCTTCTGTTGTTTGAGCTGCACGATGCAAGTCCCAGCCAGCCGTCAGAGTGGGCTTAGTTGGTGCTGCTGCACAAAGGTAGGTGTATCACAGGGGGTGGGTGCAGTGTTGGGACTACTCAGCTGGCTTCTCCCAACAATCTCTTCTTTCTTGCATCAAACACAAAACCACTCCAAGCCTTTGTTGCGATTGTATCTGTATTTCTATAATGATTTTGTTACACATGCCTGTTTTTGCAGAAATCCTCAGACCTGTCACTAAAGTTCCTGTCCTGTGGACAGCCTGGCTGAAGGTCTCTGGCCCCTGGTCTGCTCAAACCCAGGGCAGCTTCAGGGTCTTCTTTCTGATCCCTTCACACTTTCTGCATGGAGAAGGACCTTGCTGGGTCTTCATATGGAGCTTAGTGACTGGAAAGGAAATTTCTGTCTGCTAAACAATGTGTAGGAAGTAGTAAAGCAAAAAACAAGAGTGCATTTAATGCTCTTGCTGTGTCTCACGTGTGCCTGTGTTTAGGATCTCCACATTCTTATCTCCTTGGGCAGGTGTTCAAAGGACCTTCCCATCTCAACAGTTTCTTTCTGGTCCTCTTGTAGGAACTTGTAATTTACCTTCAAAAACTCATAAAAGCCATCATCAGTGAAATGTTCTGGCATAGGGCAAATGCTGGAAATATTTGCATAGTAAAATACTTAATTCAGGGTTTTCACATTGTTTTATATGAATTGCTACTTATTGTAGTGGGCTGACCCTGGCTGGGCAGCAGGTACTCATTACAGCTGCTCTCTCACTTCTCTCTGCAACTGGACAGAGGAGAGAAAAAACAGTTAAGAGTTAAGATGTGGGAGAGGTCACTTACTGATCACCATCGCGCAAAACAGACTCAAACTGGGGATATTAATTGAATTTATTACTAACAGGGTCAGAGTGAGAAGTAAAATGATCTTAAAAACACCTTCCTTCTGCCCCTCCTTCCTTCCGTGTTCTCCCCCCAGCAGTGCAGGGGGATGGGGAATGGGGGTTATGGTCAGTTGTTGTTTCTGCCACGGCTCAGAGAGAGGGGTCCCTCCCATGGGAGACAGTCCTTGATGGACCTCTCCAGCATGAGTCCGTTGCTTGGGCAGCAGTTCTTCCTAAACTGCTGTCCTGTGGGTCACTCCTCCATGGCGTACAGTCCTTCAGGAATGAGCTGTACCAGCATGGGTCCCCCATAGGGGCCACAAGTCCTTCCTGGGAAAAACCTGCTCCAGCGTGGGCTTCCTTCTCCACAGGCTGCAGGTCTCCGGCAGGACCCCACTCCATCTTGGGCCTCCCATGAGGTCACAGCCTCCTTCAGATATCCATCTGCTCCAGCACAGGCACCCCCATGGGCTGCAGGGGGGTCTCTGCACCCTGATGCTCCCCCATGGGCTGCAGGGGGGGTCTCTGCACCCCGATGCTCCTCCATGGGCTGCAGGGGCACAGCTGCCCCACCATGGGCTGCACCACGGGCCACAGGGGCCACAGCTCCGGCACCTGGAGCACCTCCTGCCCCTCCTTCTGCACTGACCTTGGTGTCTATCTTGTTGTTCCCCTGTTCTCACTCCACTCTTCCCTGGCTGGAATTTTTCACTGCACCACAACCGGTGCTGTTATTTAAGAACAACTGTTCTTAACTATGTTGTCACAGAGGCGTTACTGTCACTCCTAAATGGCTCGGCCTTGGCCAGTGGCAAGAGGCCTGTCCTGGAGCCGGCTGGCATTGGCTCAAGAAGACAGGGGAAGCTTCTGGCAGCTTCTAACCAAAGCCACCCCTGTAGCCCCCCCGCTACCAAAACCTAACCACAGAATCCCACTACACTTATAAAAACAACTTCACACCAAATTCATAGTATTACACCTACGTGATAGTCAGATAATGTCCACCTCTGAGCAGATCTCTGATAACTGAATATTATCCAGGAAATTGCAGTGTGAAATTTGTTTGTATGATTATTTTAGTTGAGTATTTGTGTATAGCAAAGACTTAATCTAAATATCAGCGTATATGCCCAGGCATTATTTTCCAACAGAGAAGGGGCTTCTGTGCTCCAAGTATTTTGTAATAATCAGTTTTGTTTCAAATAGCCAAAGATATATTTTGAATAGGCCCATTATGATTCTTATTCCAACTTTCCCTAAAACTGGAGTCCAGATTTCATGGGAATGGAGAATTCCTTTCTACTATCTCCATCTAATTGAGTCAAAGGTTGGTGAAAACATTGGCACTCCTAAATACACCCAACCAGACTCTAGGAATACTACATGGCATCAAGAAAGAGTAAAATGAATTTTAAAAGCCACTTAAATTTCAACTTCTCATTTCCTTTCTTTGAGGTTATTACTTTGTTTAAAAAACGAAAACTGTATGCCTCTCTGTTTGAACTTTATTACTGCTTTGGCTGCATTATAGGAACATTATAACAGGACATTATTTTGACTTATGTGGTTTAGACTGACTTGATCTGTTTGACAGTGGAGGAGTTGCTATTAAACAAGCACAAGAACACCCCCAGCTATAGCATTTAGTTTTCAGTGTGTCTTCAAGTTTGTTGAAAGCCTCCTTTGAAAATATTCTCTATCAGTGCAGGAATTTTTCTCTCAGCATTGCACATTATGTCCAAAAAAGCAACCTGTACCTGCATCCCTCAGTTCTCAACCAAGTTATCCATCAGACAATACGTGCTGCTGCTCCTAGGGACAGGTACCTGGCTCAAGATTTATTCCAGGCACTGCTGTGGGTGCCCATTTGATCACTGTGGTCAGTAGGAGTTGTTCCTGTTGACTTTTTTATCGTTTTTGATTTCACACGTTGTGACACCAAACAGAAACCCCAGCTGCTGTGAGCCAGAGTGAAAAGTGCCAGGGCAGTGTCCTTGGGGCAAGGAAGGATGTGGGTGTCAGCGTTAGGCATTGCAGTAACTGCTGCTTAGCTAGGAAATGTAGGCATTGCCAGACATCCCCATGCAAGGGGTAATACTGAGATGAATGCAAAGGCATAGAGGATGGTGGGGTTTTTTCTCTATCTGCTGGAATCTGCAGAGCCTTCCCCTCACAGACCTGTCTGCAGAGCCTTCCCCTCACAGACCTGTCTTCTGCTTGCACTCAAATTTCCTCAGTCAGAAGGACTTTTTTCCCCTTTTATGAAACACTCATGAAGCTCATGAGTTCTCCAGGATGTGGGGGAGCAGGGTTCAGTTTTCTACCTTGCATCAAGGCATTCCAATCTGTATGTCCTGTCTCCCACTTCCCTGTGGAAACTGCCCCAAGTTGGTCTGAGCCGGGATTTTTTCTACTTCTGTTGATATTCTGAGTATTAAGTAATCATTGGGTTAAATACAAAAATAGTCCTAGGGGTGCACTGATGCACAGCTCTCCAGTGAACACAGCCACTGTGCTGTGGGGCAAGAACCCAAGAATGGTTGCATGCTGTGTCCAGCTCTCTCCCTTCAGGGCAGATGAGCTTCCTGTGTCATCAGAAGAGCTATCTTCGGAAGGGATGGCTACTCTGTGCTTTCCCCTTCTAGACAACAGCCTACAGACTGTTTCTTGGGTTGCTGACCTGGGAGGAGAGAGTCTTCATTGCAGCAAGCAAAGGAGAAAGTGGGATGCATAACCCTGCTTCCTAAGCGAGAGTTAACATACAGATGGTGGGATATCACCTTCTCCTTCTGCTCAGAGGAAAGGGAAAACAAGAGTTAACCCTGTATGTTGAAGGGGTCTGGGGTTGTGATTTGTGTGCTTTGAGGATGGTCCATATGAGGGAGGGTGTTCCATTTTGAGCCCAGTGTAAATCCCTGTTAGGCAGAGCCCAGGATGCTCTGCTGCTCAGGAACAGAGGCCCTGCTGTAGTGCGTGAGGATGGGCACTTAGCTATGGCTTACTGGAGGGGAGTATAATTTTTTAACAATAATGATTACAAGGAAAGATTCCCGAGGGCTTGTTGTTCTTGATGAGCCTGCCAAGCAGCAGGTATGACTTGACCTATCGTTTTAGCCTTCCGGCTGTGTCTCCCCATTTGCTCAGGATCCCTGTGTGCATGTTCAGGAAGGCATTTCATGCTGATTGGAACTAATTCACCATCACAGTGGGGGGAATTCACTTACATTCCTCTGTGCTAACAGCTATAAGCAGTGATAATTAATAGCTCCTAATTGCTTAATCAGTGTAAAATTTTAGACTGTGTCATATCTGAAGGTTTTTATTTTGTGTGGATGACTAAACCCCCAATTAATGCATCGAGTCACACAGCCTTAGCAGTGCTGTCTGTTCCAGACAGAGAAAAATAACCAGTGTCTTCATTACCCCCCTCAAGTCCCTTTCTGTAGTCATTACTGTGGCCTGAAGACATTTTTCTGTAGCAGCTGCAGTAATGTTACAGTGAGCTTCCTATCAGCTCAGAGCTGTCAGGGATAGATATGAATCCACCAGCCCAAGCCCATTCAATGCTGCTGACATGCTCTTCTTGACTTTCCATTTATTCCTTTACCTCTGGTGGCCAATCTCTCTTAAAATCAAAACTGTCTGCCACCAGCGTATCTAGCAATACTCTGTAATTTCACAGTTCTCAACAGATGCCTGGTCCCTGTGCACACACGAGGGTTGTCTCCATCCCACATTACTCAAGGAAATGCATCCCTCTCTGGTATTCAGTTTTTGTTTTCTTCAGTGCTGGTTCAGTTTTATCTCTGTTCCCTCTCCCTTGCACTGTCCCCGTATCTCTTTCCGTGCCTATCTTTCAGGGCATATCTCTTGGAATATTTTCATTTCCCAGACCTATTTCCCGTGCCAGTTTCTTTTCAGTTGCCTGTGCCTGAGTCCCTCTCCATTTATGTGCATCTCTTTTCTTATCTACTGAGGAAGATGAGGGCAAGATAGAGGAGTTGAATGGCAGAGTTGAAAGTCCCTGTTGGAAGTGATTGTTAGCAAGAGTTTGCTTTCCCTGTTTCTGGGCCCCAGTGGTCCCTGAACACTGGATGCATCCGTTAGGGGTGGGCACAAGGAAACTTTGACTTATGGTGAATGGATGGATCCATAGAAGGTGCTGTGCTTTTCAACAGTGTAAGTGCTTATTTGATGTGAATTTTAAATGCTATGTGAGTTTTCCCTGCAAAGGGATCCCGTTAATATTTGCGCAGGATATCTCTGTTGGGCAAGAGACTTCAGGATGGAAGCAAAGATAAAGAGAGGAGAGAGAAAGGTCAGTTACAGTGCTGCCATTTACCACAATAAAAGTAACAATATCAGTGAGGGCGCAGCTTGTTAAAGAAAAGCCTGAATTTTATGGGACTAATACTATGTTGGAAAACTGGTTGGTGATACATCCCGAGGTGGATTCGTCTGACATGAGTGAAAGCCACAGAGTTTGTTAGCAGTAGAGAAATTGGCCCTTTGATTTCTGTATCCCATAATGTTTCTACACAGAGGAAGAAAAAATAAGCACTAGATATTTCTATAAAACATTTTCTTCTTTTACTGTAAGTTTTACTTTCTCTTGCGACATGTGTCTCTCCTGCCATAAGGTAAAGAAATCCTGAGAAGTGTGAGACTCTGTTAGGTAATTAACTGTCAAATCAATAGGAGAGATCTGAAGGCTAGCACAGGGCAGGTAGGAAATGCAAAATGAATTTTACCTAACAAAGAAGTGTGAATGAATGAATGAATGTGATGACAGGAATAGTTGGACAAGGACAGGGAAAGCATTACAGCCTGATAAAGACAGAACAATCCATCACAACAATAGTATCTTTAATTCCTGTTAATGCTATGCTGCAGTGTTTAAATTATATTTTGATTTTGCCATCTATTCATACATAGAACTAAGGAGTTTAGCTGCCTAGAAAAACAACATGAAAGTGTATTTAAACTGTCTGTCCTACCTAAGCAATGCAAAGAATAGCCTGGGACTCTTACCAGTGTATACTTGGAATTTCTTGGACCTTGAGGCTGGTTATGTCTAGAAACATCTCCAACAGCTCTAGTGTTTTTGCAGGTGTGAATTTTTTAGGTGAAGGATGAGTTTATAAGGAGCTTACAGAAGCTAATAAATGATTTATAGGTGTTTTTTTAGCTAATCAATTATTTTAGACTGTTAGGTTAGTAAAGAGGCTGCTTCTCTACAATGGCTTGTAACCATCTAAGCAACTTTGTTTTGGCTGTGTTTATTCGCACTTCAGTAGCCATGTTGCTGATGCTAACATTGTTTAATGATTTATTAACCTCATAGAAACCATCTGTAAATGCAAGCTTTGTGCAAAGTGGGACCATTTCTTCTCTTTTTTCTGCTTTCCTTCTCCTACCAAGAGAGGTCTGCTCGAGGCAGCTGGTATAGCTGGTGGGGAAGGAGCAGTGTTTCTTCTCTGTATGACACTGAGCTTAGAGCAAAGAGGAGGAATTCATTTTTCTTATCTTGTCAGTAACTTAATCCTTTGCGGTTTTATTGTTCCTGAAATAATAAAGTCAGTCTGGAGTCAAAGGAAAGCCCTTCTCAATTCACAGGAAAGCACAAGGGTGAAGTAACCTTGGTCTTTCCCAGGCTAGTGAGCAAACATTTTCTGCTGGTGACTTTCCCTGGCTGGGGAAGCAGAAGCATCTCCCACAAATAAAACTCTATCCTGGAAATTACTACAGTGATGCTCTGCACCAGAGTCCATAATGAAGATCTGTTGCAGTAGTTTTGGCCAAGGGAAGACAAGCCCAGGAGACGAAACATTGGTTTCTGTGTGCAATTTGCCAAAGCAAAATTAATTCTCTCGTTCCAGTGGGAATCTACTCTTTCTTAACTTAGATTTCATAACAAAACCTGTAAAATTTATGAAAGCCTCTAAACTGTCATTGTGCATGCAAAACAATGCTACTATTCAGAAGCAGAAATCTACTCTAGCATCCCATCTCTAACCAGGGCAGGAGATTTTTCTAGGTTCTTTCCTTCCTTATATCACTTGGAAAAGACAGTTTTTCCCTTATATGCCTTCACTAACATGCAAGAATTGAGTGAATGGACCAAGGTAGTGCCTGGCAGATTTTTTTTTTTTTTCAAATTCCAGCTAATTTTTGAATCCTGTTTGATTGTAAATGGAGCCCACAGGTGAGTTGTTGCAGATGAGCTGTTTTACTGTTGCTAAGAGTTCCTAGATTCTGCCAATTGCCACCAGAACCAGCAGAGGAAATCACAGGAAGGAGTTCTACCCTCTTTACTCTCTACTACATCAAAAGAAAAAGAAGAACACTTCTGCAGTTTTATTGTTTGCCATTTCTTTTAGCTCTTTCTGGTGTATGTTCACAGAATCACAGAATATGCTGAGTTGGAAGGGACCCACAAGGATCATCAAGTCCAACCCTTAGCCCTGCACAGGACCAGTCCCGAGAGTCACACCCTGTGCCTGAGAGTGACACTTCTGACACTTCTTGAACTCTGTCAGACTTGGTGCTGTGACCACTTCCCTGGGGAGCCTCTTCCTGTGCCCAACCACCCTCTGGGGGAAGAACTTCTTTCCAATATCCAACCTAAACCTCCCCTGACACAACTTCAGGCCATTCCCTCGGGTTCTGTACTGGTCACCACAGAGCAGAGATCAGGGCCTGCCCCTCCTCTTCCCCTCACGAGGAAGTTGTAACTGCAGTGAGGTCTCCCCTCAGTCTCCTCTTCTCCAGGCTGAACAGACCAAGTGCCCTCAGTCGCTCCTCACATGGCTTCCCCTCAAGGCCCATCACCATCTTTGTTTTCCTCTTTTGGATGCTCTCTAATGGCTCAACATCTTTCTTATATTTCAGTGCCTAGAAGTGCCACAATATTCCAGGTGAGGCTGCCCCAGGTCAGAGCAGAGCAGGACAATCCCCTCCCTCGACCGGCTGGCGATGCTTTGCCTGATGCCCCCCAGGACATGGTTGGCCCTCCTGGCTGCCAGGGCACTGCTGACTCACGGCCAACTGGCCATCGACCAGGACCCCCAGGTCCTTTTCCTTGGCCCTGCTTTCCAGCACCTCATTCCCCAGTCTGTCCATACATCAGAGGTTGCCCCATCCAGATGCAGAATCCGGCCCTTCCCCTTGTTGAACTTCCCATGGTTGGTGATTGCCCAGCCCTCTAATTTGTTGAGGTCTCTCTGCAGGGCCTCCCTGCCTTCGAGGGAGTCAACAGCTCCTCCCAGTTTTGTGTCATCTGCAAACTTGCTCAGTGTCCCTTCCAGTCCTGCATCCAAGTCATTTGTGAGATGCTGAAGAGCACAGGGCCCAAGATGGAGCCCTGCAGAACCCCATAGTGACAGGTGGCCAGTCTGATGTCACCCCAGTCACTATTACCCTCTGTGCCCGACCTGTGAGCCAATTGCTCACCCACCACATGATGTGTTTATCCAGCTCTGGGCTGGACATTTTGTGCAGAAGGATCCTGTGAGAGTCACTATTGAAAGCTTTACTGAAATCTCAAAAGATTACATCAGCTGGCTTCCTGTGATCAGCTAGGTGGGTTACCTTGTCAGAGAAGGAAATCAGGTTTGATAAGCAGGACTTTCCTCTCATGAAACCTTGCTGGCTGTGACTGATGACAGTGTTGTCTTTCAGGTGTTTTTCAACACTTCCCAGAATAATCTTCTCCATAACTTTACCAGGCACTGGCAGACCTGTACTTTCCAGGGTCCTCCTTCTCACCCTTCTTGAAAATCAGACCAATGTTTGCCAGCTTACAGTCAGTTGGGACCTCTCTGGATTCCCAAGACTGCTCAAAAATCATTGTGAGAGCTTTTGTGATGAAGCAGCTCTTTGAGGATTGATGAATCCCATCAGGCCCCATAGATTTGTAGGGATCCAGCTTGAGCAGCAGATCCTGCATCAGATCAGGGAAGTGGTCAGAGCACCAAGCCTGACAGAGTTCAAGAAGCATTTGGATGATATTCTCAGGCACAAGGCATGAGGGCTGGTCCTGTGCAGGGCTAAGAATTGGGAGTTGATGATCCTTGTGGGTCCCTTCCAACCCAGCATAATCTGTTGGGGGGATTTAAAATATTTTAGACACAAGGAATAACAGGAATAATTTATTTTATGCCACAAATGGTTTCATGATTATTTTCTCTCAATTCTTTTGGCTCACTACGATCTCAAAATCTAAAGAAATACATGCAGGAATATCTGTGAGAAGTAGTTTAATTCCTTCAAGGGCCTTGTCAACCTTAGGGCCAATACATTTATTATCGTTTAAGCCTGACATATAAATCTAATTGTGAGACCTGCTCCTCACACAAATGCTTGTTATGCTCCTGACTGCTTATGTTGACTTCCATGGGACTATTTCTGTCTTAGATTTGCAGAGCTGATTTTAATGGGTAGCAATCTGTCCTTATTACAGTGGGAAAACCAGGTGGAATACTGAGGGATGTGAGAGCAGAATCTGAACCAGTTCATACTGAGAGCAAAGGAAGTTATTTTTCTTTTTCTAAACAACCAAACCAATACAGTCACATTATTTGGAGGGAGTTTGGGTTTTATTTTTAATTCTCAGTATATTTGACCTTCAAAAGGACACGTAACAGTTGAATTCAGAGGTGTGCTGACTACAAGCTCAGCTCCTCATTGTGTCTGTACAGCTGAGAAAAGTGAAAACAATGAAACAGACACTTTGAGTTCCCAGTGAGAAAAAGGGAAACTGGCAGCTTTTTCTTGCTTTATTGTTAAATATCTCTATTTAAATGCAAATCATCATCTGACACTGCCAAACAAAGTCATGTACCAGGCAGCAGGCATGCAAGTTAAAAAAAAAAAATTAAAATTATATTTTGAAGATGCTGAATTGCTTTTATTTCCAGGAGGGATAGAGGTAGCTGAATAAATTTTTGGTTGTGTACCGAGTATCAGCTCAGCACCCAGGAGCTTCAAATATGAAGATTTGTATTTTAAGTGTAGCTTTCACAGAAGTGTGGGCAGACTCTCTAGTTAGGGATCACTTAGAGGGATGTTGAGTTTCTTCTGTGTTATCCCACAACACATATTACAGTGGAAAGTCCAGTGCATACAGTAGGTTTTGGAAGGGGCTGGAATCCAGGGACAGAAAGGGGAAGAAGCAGCCAAACTGCTGCCTTACTCTGCCTCAGGAATGTGTGGTTACAAGTGATCAGTGCAGTGCTTTATGCTGTATCTACCTGCAAGACTTCTGGCTTTATCCCTAAACTCCAGACCTCTGAAGCTAGAGGGGCATGAGACTGGATCGCAAGGAAGGATCGGGCATAAAACAGGGTCTTTCAATAGGATTCTCTGTTGTCTGTGGGTAGTGATTCCTCCCGAGCTGTCCCCAGCAGGGGTGCTCTGGCTCAGATGGAGCAGAGTGAGGGCTGTACCTTTTCTCTGTCCCATTCTTGTTGATCAGGAGTAGCTAGTTTATAAAACCCACTTCCTGGAGGTCATTTCTATTCTGTTGAGCAAGCACCAAAATGAGCTAACAACCTGTATCTTACCAAGCCTCATCTGTTAAAATTCTTCCTTTAATTTGCTGTTTACCTCACCTTCTTTTTAAACTTCCATTCTTATAAATTAATGTGGATGTATTTGCTTTCTGTGCAGGGTTCCAGTAGTCTCTTAATAATCATAATAATCATTATTACTGATTAAAGTTGCATTATTCATGCCAGATGGAGTGCCCTCCCTGTCAGCCAGAATGAATTTGCGTTATGTAGTTATAGTACATTTGTGATCTAAATAAACAGATGGTACAATGTGACAGCAAATTATGTGCTGGTGATGTCAGCAACAATGTTTCCCAAGTATAATTGCTTTAAATGAACATGAATGCAACAAGGAGCTGGTAGCTTTAACAAGGTAGTTGGCATACAGTGTGGTAATTACCATAAAGCATCATCAATAGCGCCAAGAATGCTGAGGGAGGAAATTTAGTGACAGAAAGTCCAACTTTGCTGGACTGTTACAGCGGGTTTGCTCGGCTCTGTAACATCTCGCAGGAATAAGCACACTGCTAGCAGAGGAGCAGTGTTTTCCTTTGAGGTGATCAAACCTTAGGTGAGAGACATTTTGCACTTTCTCCAGTACTGTCTCCCATCAGGCCGTGTGGAAATTCACATAATAGCATCTCAGCGGTATTCAGTGATGAATAAACGTTTATTCAAAGACAGGGTTAGGTTCATATGGTCAAACCTGCAGCATTAAGAACTGTGTATAGTGTTCGATAATGTTTGTGTTGGGTTTCTTGGCTCATCCCTTCAAGTCTGGCTGGGGTAAAGGCTTAACTGTCTGCACCTCAGGCCCTTCCACATCTGGGGCTCAGGGTGCAGTAAGACAGGCTCTGTTTGTGTGTTCTAGGAGCATTTGACATTCAGGAGGGAGAAGCACTAGGAGCAGGAGCGTGACTGAGCTCTGGCCATGTTCAGATGGGAGCTGTGGAATGAGATCTCCATTCATTCACAGCACAGACTGGTGTGGGACTCTCTGAATGTTCTCTCAAACGGTGTAAGATGCAGCCAGAGGAGAATGTGCCAGCTCTTCTGTTTGCTTTCCAATTGCCATGATGTGGAGATGTGAACTCTGCTCCCTCTTCTGTCCAAGCAGATATCAGTCAGTAATTACTAGGTAGTTTCTAAAACCTACCAATGCTAACTCTTCCTCCTTCAGCTGTATTTTGGTGTGGAAGTATCCACGGTTCTTTTTCTTGAGGGACTAAACCTGTCAGCATGTGGAAAGATGATGCAGAGCATCATGTTCAGGTTAAAACACAACCACAGGCAACTAAAGAAACAGCAGCCAGAAAACTATAAATCCTGTGAGCTAAGCTCACAGGTTAAGAGGTTGCATAGGGCACATTTCCCTTGCCATAATATTGGACATGCAGACTATACAAACCTTTTGGGAAAAGGGGTAGCTTTCAGTCAAAGGCATTGAGTGTAGCACCCCATAGTTCAGATGACACTGGACAGGAGCTAGATAGCTGTATGTCCTTTCTAGCACAGCCATCTCTTCTCTTGTGAAGGAATCAGCAGGTCTCACATAGGCTGTAGAAAGCAACAGTGGGTGATGAAATTGTTCCTCAGTCCTCCAGACTTGCTCATCTTTTTTTTTGTTTTGTTTTAAAATGTCCCAGTCATTATGCATAGCAAAGAGGTATTCAGAGTATAATTCACTTAGATAAGTAGCTGTATTTCACATATGTTTGACACCAGTTCTGGTTATTCAGCTGCCCCTTTTTTACAGGCACTGTTTCAACCTTGGGAAAACATAAAAACCTTCCAAAGGCAAGATGGACCCTCCTCTTTGTCAGTTGCTGGATGTTAAAGGAATGAAAGGAAGCCACATTTCTAATCTCTGTCTTCCTGTCTGTTCTGCAGGTGGTCGTTGCCACAAGTCCTGCACAGGCCGGTGCTGGGGACCCACAGAGAATCACTGCCAGACCTGTAAGTGTGTGAGCCTGAGAAAAGAGTCAGAAAATGATGTAGGAGAGATTCTACTTTTTTTTTTTCCAGTTGTGAAAGGATACTATAAATTCTGAGTTTAGTATAACTCTAAAATATATAAGATTTTTTCCCATATGTTTGTGCCTACAGACAGTCTGCTTTTTTTTTACCCATGTGAATTATTTCTTTGTTTCCTCCCTTGTACTTTCTAAGACCACTTAAGCCAACTTGAATTTTCTTTCACTTCTTGTTGGCAACATGGAGCATGGCTCTTGAGAATATTGATGGTTATTTTGGAATACCCTGAAATGAATACTGCAGGAATAGAAAAAACAAGGCAGATTTGGAGATCTTTAATGATGACCTGACACTGCAAAGTTCCTGATACCAAAATACTCTGTTAATTTCAGTGGGAGCTCGGGAATAGTAGTTATCTTGCAGAATTGTTCTTTTTATAATAACTTCAGAATGTATTTGAGTTGCACTGAAAGAGAAAATAATAGTTTTTTTGTGAAGGAAGTAACAAGTGAAGGATTGTTCACAATGTCTGTCTGCCCTATTAAATTTAGAGAGCGTTAAAATGAATTTAAAAAAAGAGAGTTTCTTCCTTGTGGGCTTTCAGCTTCTTCAGATAGGCACTAAAGAGCTAGAAGTGTAGTCACAATATTGGCAGATATTAAAGAGGAGAAAATTGAAAGCTGCCTTTTCCTACAGATTTTTTTCCTTTTTCCCCCTTACAGGAGGGTGGAAATCAGTTGTGTTTACTGGAGTCACTCTTCCTGGGAAATGAAATGGTTGCTGGTAGCTCCCCCAGAGAACACTGCTCCAGCTTGTGCTTGTTTCCTTGGCTGAGTTGTAGATAGGAGGAAGGGATTGTGCCAAATTAACCACTCTCAAGCGAGCACACTAACTAACTCTGAGCTGATGATGGCCCAATGTCATCTGCCTCTTTTGTGGGACATATTAGGAACAGTGTGGCTATGCTGGTTTTTGGGGTTTTTTTGACTACTTGGAGCAAGAGATAGGAGGAAATTACAAATTACAAATGGCAAACAGCTTGACATGAATGTTTTATGAGTGAGTAGGAGCAGACAATCCGCGCTGCCCTCCTGTCTGTGGCAACACGAGGGGCACAGGTGACAGGGCTGCACACCTGCAGAGGCTCTGCTACCCTGCCTGGCACTGCTTTTCCTTCAGGAGCATCAGCTGATGCTGCTGGCAAAGCTGATGACAGTTACAGCTCTGCTAAAGTTAGCGTGTTCTTATATTACTTTCGTATGGTGCCTTATCTGGAGGTGTGACTAAAAAAACCTTCCGGACAGGTTGTAGGAATAACGGTGTAAGGTACAGTGATGCTAAGGAGATTCTTTGTCTGAATTGAGCCAGGATGTCTCCTTCCTTTGCTGACGGCCTGTATGAAAGCCCCAAAGAAGTCAGTGCTCAGAAAGCCTCCTTACATTTGGGAGGCTGAAGTACATGCAAGGCTATGTGCTGAAGTAGATAACGGAAAGGGACTTAAACCCTAGCTGACCAAATTATTTTATATCATGGTTAGAATTAATTAATGCTGGGTTTTTTTTCTCTGTCTTAATGAGAGGCCTGTTTGTCTATTAAAAGTAGTAACTTTGTAAGAAGCTGTGTGGATCCATCCAAACTTAAGGAGATTTATTCAGGCCTTATGTGGTTAGCTTATCCAAGAATAGTTTAAATCTTGGCAGTTATGATCCTGGCTCAGGCAAGGATCTTGTTATGATCAAGTTATGATCTTGGCTTATGGCAAGTCTGACTGTGTAGCTGCAGAAGTCCATGTGGCAGGATCAGCTACTGTAGTCTCAGCCTCTACAAAGCACTGCTCTCAGATAAGTGAACTGATTTGATGGATTAATGTTGTAGTACCAAAGAGAGAAAAACTTATCTGCAGTGCTGTGAAGTCAGAAGCTTAGTAGAGCTGCATGGAAGGTTTGCTCCAGGAGTGACAGCTATCTCTCCTTTCACAGTGACTGCCCTCTCAAATTCAAATAGTGGGGTCAGACTAAGGCACAACACAGGTTAAGGCACAACACAGGTTTAAGGTCATAAACTATGGAAAGACATACGCCATCGGAGTTTCAGGGACATATGCAGATCACACATTTCTACTTGAAAGAGCCACTCTACAGCCTTTTACCTTCAAGCCCATTCTGCAGCCTCTGATTGTCAGGAGTTAGTTTTATATCATATACTTCCTCTTTGCCTCCATGACCTCACTGCACCTTGGGCAAACAGCAGGATTGAAGGGAAAGGCTGGCGAAGTACATTTCTTCTTTGTATTTGCTCAAGATGTGTTTTTCTGCAAACCATGTGAAGCAAAGAATGAGAATACGAGTAGGGGCTCAAAACATAAAAATGCAAATGGGGCTATGCTTTCACTGCCTTTGTTTCTGACTTGAAAAGACATGCCTGGCTTTCAAGCTCCTAAGTGTTGTTGTTAGATACAAGCTGGAGAGTGGATGAATGGTATCATAAACACAGTGCATACCTTAACCTCATCACCTTGGGAATGCACGTCTTTCAAACATGTGTAGGAAAACACTTCAGCAGTATTGCATCCCAGTGTCAAACTGTTTCGTTCCTAGAAACAACTCAGAGGTGTGTCTGCATTTTAATAATTTCATTTTTTTCATTGAGTCACTGAGGCAAAGTTATCTAATGAGCCCTGTCCCAAGATAAGATTTAAATTGTTTTCTTGGGAAAGGATAAAAAATGAAAGATATTAATCCATGTCTTTCATTTCAAATTACATATGGAAAAAAATCAAAATCCTTTGTTTTTTTCATGAATATCATCTACCTAGGTGCTTATGTTGCCTTCCAGCAATGTCTCTGTGTTTCTAGCTCTGCCTGAAACACCACCTGCGTCTAACTCCGTCCTAGTGCCTCTCTAAATGTGACGAGAAACTTCATGTATTTAAGAAGACAACTAATAGGAAATTTAAACTAAGCTGTTCTGTTAGGAAGATAGAATTTCAGGGTAATGTTTTACACAGTTAACAATCTATTTTACTTTTATAATTAAAATATTAGTAAATGTTAGCATGGAGAATTTGAAAGCTAGATGATATTATTTGTTTCAGTGCCAGAAAAGGATAATGTGAAAATACTTTGAATAAGAATCTGTTTTTCAAAGAATTTTGGGCACCCACTGAGTAGAATGTCAACCACTTTAAAAAAATCATAATAGCAAAAACTTTTACAAGTTACTAATCAAATTTGAAAATCTGTGGTTATGTTGTTACTATTTTTGCTGTTGGTGTCTACTAAGAGTTTTAGCTGAAAAACTGAAACTTTTACAAATTGAGTACTTTATTAAAATGACAGATTATGCACTTTGTCCAAGAGGAATGTAACTGAAACAAAAGAGAAAAATATAAATTAAAATATAGACCCAACTGAGGAAAAAGACAAATAGCCTGTAAATAAAACCTGAAACATTAAACATTCAGCAAATGCAAAGTGCTCCATGACTCTCTGCGTGTACAGAAGTTTGGTTTGAGCATAATTGTATTTATACAGTCTTTGTTCAGCTGATGCTGCTGAGGAGAAGGTTCCAATGCAGTAAGTGCCCAATTAGAGCAGCAAAAGGTGAGTGAAAGTCTTGTGGGGCAGACAAAGAGCTGAACCAGCAGCTTGGATCAATCAGGGTAACCCAGCATTGCTGCTTGAAGCCAGCATCTTTAATTAAAACCCTTGTATTTCTCTAATAACTTTACATGTTCATAACACTATTTCATTGATTTCAGTTATTTCCCATTTTTTTCTTCATAGATTTATAGTGTCCTGACCTAATTAAAGATTAAGGGAAACAATAAAGGAGACTGGTTATTTGCAGACATATATGAGGTGCTGCTCATTCTAACCCCAGCACAGCTTATTGCTGTATTGCAGTGAAATACTGGTAGAGATTGAGTCTCCTACAGAAACCTCTCCCAATGCATGGAATGTTTTTTTCAAGACCTTAATGTTTCTCCTTTGGTGTTGGCCCTGACTGTCACAGTTCTGTGCAGAACCCTCTGAATCTTTGGGATCCCACACAGGGTCAGTAGGCATCCAGACAGGTAGTTGTGGTGATCCTCATAAAGTCTGATTTGAAACCTGGGCCCTCAGCTGTGAGGACCTTTTGGAAAGGTCTTAAGTCGCAGCTATAAAAATCAATTGATTGCCTTTGCAGGAAAGTGTCTGGGGAAAAAAGCTTCTTGTCTTTTTAAACCAGAGCAGCTACATACATTTTCTGTGGGGTTACCCCATGGCAGTGATTGCAGGAAGCTGAACTGGCGAGTGATGTTTATTGACATCTGAGCAATCAGAGTGTTTCAGGACTTCAAACTATACATAGAATTGCCTTGTATTTGTTTTGTTTGGGGAAAAACCCTTCATTGCAGACTGTCTTAGATATGAGTCCTTAAGAATATTCAGAGCCCACTGAGCTCATTTCTGTCATGATGTGTGGTGCCACTGAAGATATACCTGACAGGTCCTCCTCAGTTCTGGACCCTCAATAGCAGTTACAATGCACATATGGCATGCAGTGAACCAGAAGATAAATATGATATGTTGTAGCCTCTTCCTAGAATAAAATGTTGGCATTTCTGTTGGCATTGTTTCTTTTCCCAGCAAAATAGACAATTAAGGAGAAGAGCGACAGACCTTTGCTGTAATTGTGAATTTTGCTTCAGGAAAATTCAGTGTTCCCTATCCTGAGCAGCATGGTAGAGGTCCTCATTGGGCTGTGCCTCATCAGAAACAGAATATGTTTTTTGAAGGCATTCTTCTCAAGTATTTTGCTGGCAAGGGGACCATGTTCCTCCAGACCAGCCCTGGTGTGAGAGATGCTCTTAGTTCTTTTAGAAAGGAAAGAAGATGGAATTCCTCTAATAGTGCATAATTTTATTCTATAGGTTATAAACAATCACTTCTTTTTGGTTATTTACATTTTTATGTCCTAAATAAATATTGTGCACAGCAAGAAGCTTTGGCATTACCTTAAGTATTTCTGGCAAGTAGTGGAGGGAATTTGGATTGGAAAGTACTTATAAAGGAGTTACCAATACATTAAATAGTAGAATTGAGCATAAAGTTGTATGGAATTTTGCATTCTCTTACTTCCTGTAAAGTGTTTTTCATAGAGGAGTAATTAAATGCTTTTAACAAAATAGATGTTAAAAGTTAATTTCAGAAGCGTAACATCCCAGCTTTTATCACAAGACAGCTGACAGCACAGCTTCCTGGCGTTCTCTAGGTGGTGGTGGTCGGTATAGTCATTTGGATAATATTAATTTGTTTTTTGTAAATTAAGATAGCAGCTATAGCTAAGTAAGGGAAGGAGGATGCTTCACTCCTAGACCATTGTTTGCACAAGACTAAGCCCTGCGGTACAATGGTGTAGTACTACAATCCAGTTGGTAGGTATAGTTATTTCCCTGTGAATGAAGACAGGATTGTGTTACACAGAATGGTAAGTGGTGTTTCCTAATGTGTTCCAAGGTTGTTGTCTGTTCTGTTACCATTTGTCAAACTCATTGCCATCAAGAGCAGCATTTGGCTCTGACATTGATGGCCCCACTCTGAATTTCACTCGTTTACTCAGCGTTGCAATTCTTCGTGGGGAAAACTCACGTGGAACTAGGCTTTTGTGTTTTGTGAGGGGGTTTTTGTATACTGTTTACAAAAACTAATGATTTAAAAATACTATTCCACCCGACTTTCCAGGGATAAGAGCACACCAGTTTGAAAATACTTTCTCCACAGTCCTGGAACAACATGTAGTTCCTAAAGAGGGTATCATGCGGGTATCCTGGAGCATATGAGTGGCCAATACCACCGAAGCTGTTATCTTACAACTTGAGGGTTCTTCCAGTATGTGGTTTGTTGTTTTCCTCAGTGTGCAGTTAAAGAGCTCTCTGCTCAGCCCTGAGCCTGACATGGTGATTTTTCCTGCCTCTCCCTAGTAACGAAGACAGTGTGTGCGGAGCAGTGTGATGGACGGTGCTACGGGCCCTACGTCAGCGACTGCTGCCACCGGGAGTGCGCGGGAGGCTGCTCCGGACCCAAGGACACCGATTGCTTTGTACGTGTCACACTCCTCGTTTTCTTCTTCCCGGCAGTCACGCTGCGAGTTCTTTATGCTTCCATCCCTGAAAGGCACAGCTTTGTCCCTTTTAATGTCCGGCATGCACACTTCCAGCTTCGGACTGCTGAATTTTAGCATTTAATACTTTTCGTATTTATATTAACGTTACTTATCTACTTAATATTACCCATTAACAGACTTATGAGATTTGTAAATACAGATTTGGAACCATTAATATGCTAATCTCTGTGATTTTTATCTTTTGCTTTTCCAAAATTAACTTTTAGAGGTGGTGGGAGATTTTTAGTGGTATTTATCACTACGTTTGAGCACTGCTTTTATTACTGCTATGTGTGCTTTTCATATGAAAGTCAAGAATACAATTTAGCTTCTCTGTGAAAGGCGTTCCCTGTTACTGCCAGATTTCATTCAAATTCAGCTTTTTTACCTGGCATCCTTCTTCATGGAGATGGAAGGGAAGTGGTTTCCAAAATGTTCTACCTCAATTGCATGCTGCTACATGTACTTCAGATGGAAAGAGGAAATGGGTAACTTTTTCCTGAAAGAAGCAGACAATCTGAACATACAGGCCTTTAGAAAAAATTATCTTGTTTGTAGTCCGTTATTTGTATTAAAACCCAACTCTGATCTCGAAAAATGTGTAGCTTGTCACGCTGGGTTGCAGAGACACATTTTGCTACTGTTTTCGGGGGAAGCAAACCTAAGTCTAAAGAAGCCTGGAGCTAGAACATGCACAGAGAACTGGATTTTCAAAGGTACTCACATGACTGAAGAGAAAAATATCTAGGGAATTGACTTTTCCAGATAGGACTGGGAGGAGAGTATGAAAAATTGCAAATGTTTTGAAACTGTGGGCAAGTGATAATGAACAAGCAAAAATTAATCTTTCTGTGGCTGGCCCTGAGACTTGCTCGCTGTTCAGGTATCATTTGATAGTGGTAGGTGGTGTACTTCAAAACCACATTCTAAATGTTGTTTTTTGGCTCCTGATGGAATGCAGTGGTGGCCACTGTTAACAGGTTTTACTAAAGCTGCTCTCTGTGGCTTTGCATGAGTAGGTGTTCAGCACATGTGGTATGGCTGATCCAGTGCTCACTGGAAGTTCTGTGTTGGCTTTGGACTGGAGAGATGGGAAAATAACATTCTTTCCCGTGTCACATACAATCTAAATAGGCAAAGGGAAGTGGAAAAATGCAGTTATTGTTCCCATATGAGTGTTGAGGAACATTCTGAAAGCTGCTGTGTTGATGTATGCCCATTTTCAAAGGTTAAGGACAAGTTATTGGCAGCGTAAGTTGTGTAGTACCGCAGCCTGCAACAAAAGGAGTTAGACTCCCTGAATTGTGGCAGTCATGGAAATATGTATGCTAAAGATCAACTAACATGTTTGTTCTGATCCAGCAGAGAAGCACCCAGGGCTTTATTCTCATTCAGTCCTGGCCCCAGAGCAATGTAAGAGAAATTCAGCAGGGGTCTGGCAATTTTCAGGACTAGTCATTACTTGCTTTGACACAGTGGGTGAAAAGTGTAACCCTTTAGGCTATAGACAACTGTTCTTAGCTTTCAGCTGAGACACAGAACTTTGATTTTTCCCTGTGCATTTCCCTGTGCTTTTATTCACAAATTAGTGGTGTTTAGCACAGAATGCTAGAAATTTGCATATATTACTGAAGCAATTATAAATGTGTACAAAGAGTTTTAATAATAAATTAAGAGTCCCAAAATCTTCTAGATCAGTTTTTGCTGAGAATTGCCATCTCTCCAAAGAGTATTGGTGTGCTTTATGCATTTGCTAAACCGTTATCAGAGAATTGTTATGTAAATGATAGAGTACC
Organism: Lepidothrix coronata; assembly: GCF_001604755.1. Taxonomy (NCBI): domain Eukaryota; kingdom Metazoa; phylum Chordata; class Aves; order Passeriformes; family Pipridae; genus Lepidothrix; species Lepidothrix coronata. The sequence goes on along the minus strand of NW_016690345.1, from coordinate 1,901,969 downwards.
TTTTAAGCCAATATGTAAGAAATGGGCTAAGGAAACAAACTAAATTAGTATATAAGCAAAAGTATAGTTTATGAAGTATTAAAAATACTTTAGTGTATTATGGCAGCTTGCAACAGCATCCTGTTGTAAATATGGTTTTAATATTTATGGATAAAATTCATCCATCCTCCTCCATATGCTGCCATACAATCATTTGCATATTCAGTTCTAAAAGCAAGACAGTAATCATCATCTGACATAACTACAATCAAACATGCTAAAGCAAAGTTTTAAAGATGGATTCAAAACAGATCTAAAACTTGAAATGCATAGGAGGGCCTCATTGAGTGCCCAGTGAAACCAGAAAAATAACACCTGTTGGTTGGGTGGACTTCCCATCCAGTTCTGAGTAAAGTAATTGACTGTATTTATCTTTGTAAGGAAAAAAAAAATAAATCTGTGAAAAACTGGCAGGTTTTGCAATAGGCATTTTAAAGAACCAGAAAAGACAGAATCAGCAGTTTGGCTTAGCTTGCTTCAGACAGTGCCTTCATCATGGATCCCCCTGCTTGTCCTTTTCAGCAGCATATATTGTCCTTGGGTGCATTATTAGCCTCTCCCTTCTGAAATCTGACAGGACAAGTAATCTCCCTCAGTCCCAATGGAGATAAGACCGTTGGTAAAAGCAACAGAACAGAGAAATCTTTTTCACTTTTCTCTCAGTCCCAGCCCTGGAGGGGAGGGAACAGGACGCATGTATTGGTATACTTGTTGACTCTTTAAAGATACAAAACAATCTGTATTTTTTAAAACCTGGAAAAGCACCAGAAGGATTCATTCCTAGACTAACACTTCTGAAACAACCTGGAAGACAGGTTATTGAGGAACCATTATCAAGTAACAGTGGTTGCTTAAACTGCTAGAGGGATCCAAGCCAGGCTACAGCTTTCATATTCATATAAATGTGACATTCACGGTATGCTTTGTGGAAATTGCTCCAACTTTTTTTATAATCTGTGGTTAAAACCATGGACGCGATATGTAGTGATAAGGAATGTCAAAATCAGTGGGGTTTTTTTCTATTACTAATTATCAACCTTGCATGATCAATTATTTTCCCTGCATACCATTACTTCCATTATCCACACACTTGCCTTTTCATTTGTCAGGGTCCTGTCCTCTGTCAGCTGTGCATGGCAGAGCTTGAATGCTAAGTGGTTCTAAGTCCTATTTTCTTTTCTCAGTGTGTGAAGCAACTGACCTTGTTAAACTTGCCACTTAGGGAAATGACCCCCTCCTGTGCTAGCTGAAAAGAAGTTCTTATCCCTCTTGCTTTCTAATTGGGAATTTTAGTTTTCAGCTGGATGATGGACTCATGCTGTAAGGAATCTAAAGGTTGGACCTCTGAAAAAGTCATTAGCATTTGTTTAGACTGACTATGATAAATAGCTGCTCACTCTTGGCAGTTTCAGAATGTGCTATCAAGTTGGGAATTAGTTGATTGCAAGTAGTAACAGTAGTTATGAAACAAACCACAGCGTTTTTTTGTTTTTGTAGGAAGTGTTGTAACAGTTAATGTTTCAAATTAAGGAGGCTCACTGAACCTGCTTAATTTGAAAAGTCATGTATTTGCCAAGATCCTAGCAAGAAATGTTAAGTAGCCAAAATGAAGGTTAGAAAACTATATATCACATGCCTTATGATGCAGCAAGCCTGTCTTTTAAACCTAAAAAACCCTAAAAGCAGCTATATGATTTAATTTAATATTTTTTGTCTCCCTTGTTTTGCAGGCCTGTATGAATTTCAATGACAGTGGTGCATGTGTCACGCAGTGCCCCCAGACTTTTGTGTACAACCCTACAACCTTCCAGCTGGAGCACAATCACAATGCCAAGTACACCTATGGTGCTTTTTGCGTCAAAAAGTGCCCACGTAAGTGCTGTGTTAACTGCCTTCTCCTGTGGTGAGGGAAGTTTGAGTTGCATTTCAGGAGCCTTAAAAACAATGAGTGCATAGCACCGACCCTCAGATCCCTCCACATGTGCTCACAGCCTGTAATAACTCCATCATGTGTTAACTAAAGGCAGTGACGTTCTGGGATTCTGACACTTCCCAGGTGTCAGAATCCTATAGTGATTTTCCTAAAGAAAGAGGCTTCACTAGGTTTCTGTTTTCATGACCACTGCTTGTGACATTCATGCTGCAGATCAGTATTTTCAAATTTCAAAACAAACTGTTAAAATACTTAGTGGGATTGTGAAAGGGTAGAAATTTTTGTTTCAGGAAAATAACAATCCAGCCCCTGGCACCAACTGCTTTCATGATAATGCTGCCCTTTTCTTAGCTTGGAATAATGATGGTTTGACAGAAAGCTACTCCAAATATTTTCTGAACAGTTCTGTCCCAATCAGGAGTAAACACATAATACTGACAACAATGCAGTCTTAAAACTCCAGATTAAAATTAGAGGGGAATAGGGAGTTAAAAAAAGAATAATCCCATGCATTTGAAAAACACATGCTTCTGAGATACCAGCCAGCAAGTAACATTAAAAATTACAGGGTCATCACTTACACCATCTTTGAATCTGCTGGTTTAGTTAGAAAGAAAAATAAAGGAAACAGTGTTCTTGCCATCCTTTTCATTCCTACCAAGGTTTACAGTTGTGTTGTGTGATCTGTAAATGGAACCATAATTCAACCCAAACCAAAATTCAAATTCTGAATATCTGTGAAGGAGTTCAGATTGACAGTAGGCTGAGGCTGTGTCTGTCAAGGCTTAGTTCTGTCTGTAATAGTGGTGGATTATTTGAAGGAAGATTGGGGGTTTTATGAACCTGGTATACCATGGTATACCATGCACAATAAGGGGTATGTTTTTATGAACCATGGTATACCATGCACAATAAGGGGTATAAAAATTCTTTGCTTAAATACTTCACTGAGCTTTTCCCATTTTTTTTCCTTTCTTAACAGCATTAAGCTTTCAGTTAGGAAGGATCAGTCATGATATATCCCCTTTGACAGCTGGTTTATGTGGCAGTTGTCTTGTACACTGGTTTATGTCAGATGTATAGATTTTTGTGTGTGTATGAAAAAGGGCACACCATCTTGTTTTGTTTCTCTCCAAAGACTGTAGCTTTTTTTTACTATAAATAATAATAAAGCTAAACTGGGAGAGAAGGGGGGATCAGGCCTGACCATTCTGTGATTCACTCATTTTCATAAGTCTACAAAAATGTGTCTTTGCTTACTTGTACGCTTCTGAAAACACTGAATGGTAAATGTTAATGTCAATGGAAAAGTGCTGAGGCAACAATATGTATTGACACAGAGTCCAAAAACTTGTGTCCCAGCACCATTATTCACTTTCTTCCAATATATTCTTTTTTTCTTTAGACAACTTTGTGGTAGATTCCAGCTCTTGTGTTCGTGCATGTCCAAGCTCCAAGATGGAGGTTGAAGAAAATGGTATTAAGATGTGCAAGCCCTGCACTGACATTTGTCCTAAAGGTAGGGAGCAGTTCAGTATCAATTTTCTTGAATGTAGCAGAGCAGGGTGTTATTTTGGCATGAAATACCCTTCATGAGTGCATTGTAGAATATTAACAGTCTTTCTTGAAAGTTTATTGAGTTGTAATGGTGATACAACCAAACTAATTACTTTTTATTAGATACAAATGAAGGAGATTTCTCTGTTGGTTTTAGAGAAATCTGAAAGAATTCTTGATTATATTATTTTAAGGACAAATTTTTCCTGGAGGTGTTTTAGGGCTGTGCTTTTGTCATTCCAAAGGGGGCCATACAAAAAGCCCTGACTTTGATGTGTGGTATCTCATACTTGTCAATACATTAGGTGTGCATATGTTTCCTCTGTTTTTTAAAAATGTCTCTCTTTTCCCAGAATCTTCTACCTCCTTTCTAAGTGTCTAAAACATAGAGTAGTGATTCTGCTGTTGAGAAGACTGAAATCTGTAGGTTACTTTGCTGTCCTAGACTTCAGTAGGGAGACTTTCTGCTCCCTGCTTGAAGGTCTTCAGAGCAAAGCACCCTCATTTTTCCCATGTGGGCCTGTGCCACTTTTCAGTCCTAGTGGGCTTAATTGCAGTAAAGAACTTTTTTTTTTTTCTGTTTGGATAGACAGTTTGATGCATGAAAATATACATGTAGTGTTCCTTACTCTCTCACAAAGAAAGCTAAGTTATATGTTTATGGCTGGATTGAGTGGTATTTTGTGTGGTTAATACTTGCCTTTAGATCCCCCTGTGAAATACCTTAACCTGTGTGCCAGGGTGTCCTTCTGTGGCAGGTACTTTAGTTTATTGTTTGTTTTAGATTGACACGTGCTCCCTTGGGAATATGGGCCCCGGGTGCTGTTTGAACACCTCCGCTGAATGAAATGAAGATTCGTGTCTATAAGGTCAATGTGTTTTGATTCAGTAATTGTTTTTCCTAGTTCTTTACACAAGCTCCTTGTTTTGGCAGCATGTGATGGCATTGGAACAGGAAGTTTAGTGTCAGCTCAGACGGTGGATTCCAGCAACATTGACAAGTTCATAAACTGTACCAAGATCAATGGCAACCTTATTTTCCTTGTTACTGGGATTCATGGGTAAGTGAGAAAATCTGTCATGGTGCCAGCTGAAACCAATTGCATCCACCTCTTAATGATGCCTGCAGGCTTCTTTGATGGAATAGCAGATAAATTAGTTTTCTGCCTTCCATTATGAAGGAAACCATTGCCTTGATTCTAAAGATTCAACTTCTAGGAAAAGAAAGGATGAATCAGATTGTTTGCACTAAAAAGAGAAAAGACAACTATGATTTTTGGTTACTTTATGAGATCCTCAATACTGGCTTACAATAATGGCTGGTTAGAGAACAGAAGGGAGAAAGGGAAGCTACCTCACGTGAGTTTGGTTTCAATCTTGCATGACCAGTAGTCTAATGTGCAGAATATGCAGAGAGAGAACCTTGCTTAGCATAACTAGTCATAGCCTGGGTGGCTGTCACTGCATATATGTACAAAGCATCCAAGTTTCAATTGCAGCGATACACAGAACTCACTGGTATTTAAATCCATTTTTTTTGGTTTAAATATGGCTGCATATTGAATAAGCCTTAGTAACGGTTGTAGATGTGGAGATAGAGAACCAGTGTTTTCAAGTCTCTCCGTTGTGTTCTTCTGGAGGAGAATACATGAGCCAGATAACTGGTGCCTTGCTGTTCAGTTTGGTACAATGTGGGTTTGCCATTGTAGCAGAGGTGAATTCATGGGGCAAATGCTGCAAGGGTGGGACGTGCCCAAGGAAGGCAGACGTCCTCTGGTTTGATGTTCAGGTGAGGTCCAATGCAGTGCCACTTCTTTTCATTGTATTCTTTCTGTCACTGAGAGAACACACATTCATTTGTATCTTCTTACTAATGCCAGCCTTCATGTTGTAGTCAGCCATGGTGGATTACATGTGACACTTTGAGGTGTTTTTAGACCTATTAAAATGAACAAAATTGTCAGAATGCACAAGTATGATTAAACCCTCTTGTCCCTTTGTTGTGATAAGTATACAGATATTTTGTGGTACATTAACAGTATAAAATATTCAATTGCTTTTACCGGTGTGTAGGTTTCAAATTTTAGCTTGCTTTTTAGATTCCTCTGAGCTTTCAGCATTGCTTGCAACTAGTTGTCAAGAATTGATACCTGAAATGCAGTTCCCAAGCCAACTCCATGTTTGCAGCTTTATGGCATAACAAAAGTGTGATTAATTGAATGTCTGCAGATTGATCTGAAACAGAACTCTGTCATGAGTGGTGCCAGCAGATTTTCCTTTAGTCTTTCTATAGATTCTGGTATGTTTAGATTCTAATGAAGTGGCTGACACTAAGCTGGCTGGCTCAAAGTTCCCTACTAGGTGAGGTGGAAAGAAATTACTTGTTTCCGTGATTTGTTGCAGTGATTGGTTGTAACGCTTCACCTGCTACTTGACTGCAGCCCTGAGCAAGGCAGCTGACAGCCCACTTCAGTGGGGCCCTGCAGCTCAGTAGTTCTCAAAAGGCCAAGAAATGTGAACTTTGAGTCTGTAGCTGGTCTTCTCATCTCTTCAGCAGGGAGTGCAATGGGAAAGGTTAATGTAGCATAGGGAGGAAGAAGGACTTTCGTTCAGGTGGCTTAAGGAAATGCTGCTTGGAACTTGCTGAAACCCTGGAGGAGGTAACACAGTAGTCTGCTCAGGCCATCACTTTCTGATCTGGCCAAAATGACTGGCCAGGAGGCTGATGTAAATCTGTTAGATCTCACAGGACAGGAAGAAATCAAGTAAATGCAAGGCAAGCAACTAGAGACTGTGAGAAATTTTGTGTGGATTAATTCAGTGCATTACATGAAATGTAATTTTGAGTATAAGAATTGCTTTTGTTGCAAAAGTTGTAGTAGCTGCAAAGTTATGAGACAAGTCTCACTAAAAAATCTGTCTAAATTAAAGGAATCAAACCCAGTCCTGAATAAAACTGTATTCACCTGAAAAATATCTAAATTTGAAGTATAAGCAGAGGGCTAAAATAGTTTGTTCGATATTATAGAAGAATAGGCCATGCAATGTTGAAACTGTGCAGCACTTAGTCTCTCATTCTTCATGAAGAAAACTCACTTCAACAAGTCTAAAGTATGAGGACACTGAGTTCTGCAACCCTAAATTGTTCTACAGCATAAATTACAGTAGTAAATATTAAAGGAAGAGAAGAAGATCAGAGAATTAATCTCATAGTAGCTATATTTCTGGAACAGGTTTTTGTTTAAGATTTCTGTTACATTTTGCAAATCAATAATATAAAAGGGAAATTTAAAAAATGACAGTACCTGCAAAATTAGTTTATTATATAAATGGACAGTATAATACAACAGCAATCTTATATATTTCCTCTCCAACTTTCACTTAGCTTCTTTTACAAATTTGTTTCCTCAGAGTGAACTGCAGCTTTTAGAAGGATGATTTTTTTTAGTTTTATACACAATTATTTATAATATTTTAAAGATAAATTTGATAATTATGAGTTGGCCAGAAGTTAAGTGAGATGAAGGTGGACCTAAATTTTGCTGAGTGATTTTAAGGGTGGACACCCCCAGCTCTAGCAGCAAATGCTACCTCCTCCTTCCCCCCACCTTGCAGCAGGAGCAATGAGCCCTCAGTGCTCACCAGCTTCTTATCTTCCCTTTAGTTCTCCATTTCCAGTTTCACTATGAGCTGGAACTAAGTTGATAAAACATATCAGACATTTACCTGTTTAAGGGGCTGAAGTGTTTATCTGCATTTTTAAAACTGTTTTATCTTAGAATTTAGAGGTCCAATTCAGCAACCTCATGTTTATTACAGGCAAGGGTTTTCCTTTTTTGATGTTAATGCATTTTGAAAGCAAAGGTACTGTGTTTCTGTTAGGTAGTCAAAACTTGTTATTTAGTTTTCTGAGAGCCCCAAATTGTTAAAATTGAGCGTATTTGATGCTTCTGTGGTCCACTGGGCTTTATGCTGAGGTTCAAGAACTCATTTTGTTGCTGCTAGCCTGGAGTCACCTCCAGGATGGTTAGAAGTGACCCCATCAGTCTGTCATCACATAGACTTGTGAGGCCTCTCCCCAAAGACCCCCTCGTTGATTACCTGCATGTTTCAATTCCAAAAATGGTGTGTCCTGGAAAGCAGAAGGAGGAGAAGGGGAAGTGCATGCTCCAAATTTACTGTGGATGTTTCTTACTCTCAGCAAACCCACAGAAGTACCAAACCATGACATTAAAGAAAGATTTTTTTTTTTAAAGGATTTTTGTTTGTTATAACCTTCTGATTGGCTTCTTAGGGGGCCAAAGTTTTATTTACTAAGTGATGTCACTCTCAAAATCAAGGTCAGCTTCATCTTTCTATGCTGTAGCATATCTAATTTTGAGGTTTTAGTTTTTGGGGCTTATTTAATTTCTCTTGTGACAGACTTGCTTGGCAGAGATCTGTACTTTTTGACATTCCCTGTTCAACACGTTCTAAAAAGTGTGCCCTTTACATGCTATGTATCAGGAACTGCTGGCATGCTCTTAGCTTTGTTTTCATTGTAGCTTGTCACTTGTTTGAGGAGAAGTTTTGTTAGTCCTGGTAGTGCAGTATTGCAGCTGTACCATTTCAGCTAGTATTCCCAGAAAAAACCATTGAAAATTCACTTTTTTTAGAGAGGTCACCCATGGTTGTTTCAAATTCCTTCATTTTCCATAGCATAAGTATTTGCTAAGACATTAATGATGTTAAGCACCATTATTTTCCTTCAAGATGACTTGGGAGAAGTTAGACACAGGTCTACAAGCACAATATGCTGAAGAAATCTGGCTCGTATGCTTCCTAAAAGCAAAGTGTTGAGCACCTTAATGCTGCTTTCTACACGATATAGCTTTGAGAACCTAATCTTTTATTATTTAGAGCATCACATTATGTGTTTTTAATCTTTCAGAGACCCGTATCACACAATTGCTGCAATCAATCCAGAGAAATTAAATATCTTCCAAACAGTGAGAGAGATAACAGGTAAAACACTTCTGATTTCCTATAATGTGAACTTCTCATTTTGCATTTATGGCTGTCACTTGTTGGGTTTTTCTGAAGAACACGGGGTACTTTTTCTTTAAGCTCATCCTGCTGTCATCTTTATTTAAGTTTAATGCAGAACAACTTCAGTATTAATTGACATTCACGAGTGTGTTGTCCTTTGCTCCTGAACACAGGATACCTGTTACATTTGGGGTACCAAGACCTTACTGGCAAGTGGACAAGGGGTCTTGGTCCCATCTAGCAAAGCAGGACAGGTGTTGCAAGGGGGGACACCTAGTGAGGAAAATGGTGCTGAAATGTGGGAAACAATTTTCTTCACCTGAAAATATTTGAAATATGCCTTGGAAAAACAGACAAGCCAATCTGCTTTTACAGCTACTTCCCTTGGTCTAACAGAAGATGCTGCTGCAAATTAGCTTCTGTAATTTAAAGATAGATGTATAATGTGTGGAGTGGTAGTGCCTCCCATTTTTCGTGACTTTTCAGTGGGGTCGTAGAACTAGAACTCAGTACTTTTGTTTTCTTGCATTTTGCTTCTTGTTGTTTCATTTGGGGGACAGGGAGCAAGATACTAAAGCTCTGAGTTCTTATTTGATTGCTGATTGTGCACAGATAGGGAAATGCAAAAAAATAATTCTATTACATGCACCAAAAAAAAAAATACCTTTGGGCACTACAGCTTGACTGTAGCTGGGTAGAGCTCAACAAGTGTTAGGCATTTGAAACAAGTTCTCTCCCACATGCTTTACCTCTCAAAAGCAAACCAGTGTTTTTCAGCAAACCAATGGGATTAAAATGGAAAGCAGACTCTTTGTCTCCCCCTAATTAATGTCAAAGATAACCTGGCATCTGGATGGCTGTAATTTGCCATTCTTAAGAACAGTAATTAACAGTCTGAGTTCTGCTACTTAAGTGGAATTACCCCTGTGCTTAACTATGTACTGCATTTCAGTCCAGTAGAGTCAAACCCATCAGGAACTGCACTCTCTGGAAGTCTGTGTAGCACAAAACAAGTGGTCCAACACACCTGTGCAGAGAGTGCTCTGGTGACGAACAGTCCTCACCTCAGAAATTAATGCAAGTGCTTTGTTATAGGAAAGTCTTGCCATTTTTAATGAATCACGATGGAACTCTCGACTTCTGGCCTCAGTCTCTAGCACATTTTAGAATGGCATGGTGTTAATTCAGGCAAATCTTCATTTTATCTGCTGCTGCTGTTTATGGAAGGCTGGGAGGCCTTGCAAGGTTCCAGCCCATGTTTGAGTTCTCCCTCACTGTGGCTGCTGAAAGTGGATGCAATGATGCTGTGACCAGTCCTCCTGTGCTTTCTTGGAGGAGACAGTGGTGAGCAGCCTGGTAGTCTGCAGCATTCCTTATTCATTTCTTTGTCTCAAACCAGCACTGTCTTTCATTTATAGGCTAGGCCTGTCATAACTTGTGTATGTGGTAAAGCAGTCTTTATTGTTGAAATTATTGATGTTCATGTGTTCACCTTTTCCTCCTTCAGGGTATTTGAACATACAGTCATGGCCTGAGAATATGACAGATTTCAGGGTGTTTTCTAACTTGGTTACCATCGGTGGAAGAGCTCTCTATAGGTAAGGTACTTCCTCTGTTGATGGAATGATTTTTTATTAGTATTCAATGATTCTTTGTTCAGTAGCACAGAATGCAGCATCCTGCATTCCTGAAAGGAAGGACATCATAAATTGATTTATTTTTTTCTTTGTTCATTACCAGTATCTTTGCTAATTGGTTGTTTATAATGGATGATACCTTCTGAACATAATTATTTAAAAAAAAAAATTATTGGTTCATGGCTGTAGCTATTAACTCATTGTCTGGAACTTACATTTTATGGTTTAAAATACCTTGTGAAAAAATATAATTTAAGACATGAATAGTAGAACTTAGCCCCATTATTAGGAGTTTGTATGGTCACAGTTGGAAGTGCAGGCTCATGTGCCTGAAGAACAATGTGGTTTTGAGATAAAAGATCAGTACAAAGAAGAACACTCGAATCTCTGAGGTACCTTGCAGGTGGGAGTGTATATGAGCTTTGTAGTGCTGTGTTTACCAGGGATGTTTCTGTCTGAAAACTCATATTGAGAAACTGGTTCGAAGAGAAGAAAATGTGGTGAGGAATAATGGGGGAAGCACAAGGTGGTACTTAAGTGATATATATATATATATAGATATATATATATATTTATATATACAGCAACCCCTTGTTACTCATTGTGGAGATGAATAAATCAGGCACAGGATTCTGCTGGCATCTTAAACAGCAACCTGAGCAGAATATGAATAGCAGTGAAACCTTGAGGTTGAATCACAGCATTCTGTTTCGAAGCAGCAATTTTTATTTGGAACAGCTGGAAAACAATTACAGTCATTAAAATACAATAACTTAAAGGATGCCCAGAAACTGGATATTGTCTTCACTAATCTTCAGTCATAAAATATGTGCAGTCGTTTCCATGTTACACAGACAATCATTTACTGTTGCTTTGATGAAAAAAGGTGATAACCACATATTACAACAAAAGAAAAATGAAATGTAGAAAGTTGGCTGTAAAAATTTCCTTGAAAATAACAATTTCTTCCTGTATTACTTTAAATGACATTAATTTGATGCCTGTCAGAAGATGTTTGAATACATTTTGCATGACTTTGTCAGCTTCTCTGTAGCATATAAACAATCATAGTATTAATGCTGTTGAAAAAGAAATCTGAATTTTATTCATTTTGCCTAACAGCACTTTATCTCAAAAAATCTGTTAATGGAGGAAATGGAACTACGTGAGGAGTTCTGCTGGCCTCCTTGGCCTAGTGCTGTGAGCATCACAGCTTGTAGCATCTCAATTCTTACAGGACTCACCATTTTCTAGGCAGTAGAACTGGAGGTTGACTCGTAAAATACTTGTGTCACCCCAAAATAAAAGTCTTCTGGCCAATTCTCAGTTTTTCCAGAAAGATCATCTTGCCACTAGGAACTAATTCCAGTGGGAAATTTCCAGCCAGCTCTAGTAAGTTCTGCCTTCTGGAGCTAATTCCTGTTCTCTTACTTTTGTTCTCATCACAGTGGCCTTTCCTTACTCATCCTAAAGCAACAGGGCATTACCTCTCTGCAGTTTCAGTCCTTGAAGCAAATCAGTGCTGGCAACATCTACATAACGGACAACAGCAATCTGTGCTACTACCACACTGTCAACTGGACCAGCCTGTTCAGCACACCCAGTCAAAAGACAGTGATCCATCGGAATAAGAGGGCAGAGAACTGCAGTAAGTACTGCTGCTCACAGCACGTCATCTTCTCTATGGCTGCCTCACCTGGGGCGAGAGCGATTCGGTTACAGACAGGTTACAAATGCAGAGAGCAGGTCAGGAACTCAGCTGGTGTCTTTTGGAGCTCCATGGACATTAGTGGAGATGAGATCATTTACAGCATTTAAGGGTTTGACCAGTCTGCCTCTGTAGGAAAAGGAAAATTTTTAAGGCATGAACAAATGAAAGGGAGCAGAGAGAGCCCACTGCTTCCTTACCATGATGTGAATTTTCCAGTTTCACAGACATGAATCATGAAGGCTCTGATTGGAGTGTTCATGACTTTACAGACTTTACAGACTCAAAAACTACAGCCCTTTCCTTATGAAGAGAGACTAGCATATTCTGCTTCCCCTACCCTGCCTCGTCCAAGTGGCCTTGTCTTAATCCAGAAAGGTCACTTCTGAGACTGACTTTGATCACTGACTTCCCCCTTTTTGTATTTGTCCTATCTGATAAAGAACAGTACTTTTAATTGGGCCTAATTGTCTGTCAGGAAAGCTCACATGCCAGTACCTGGGCTGAGATCATAGTACTGAAAAGCCAAAGAAACCTCTGTAGCAGAAGATTCAATTTGCTTATACAGAAAACAGGCAGTAAATTGCATTAATACAAGCATATTGTACCAGCAATACAGCTAATTTTAAGCATCTGTTAGACTGCTAGCAAGAGAGGAGATTCATTAAATTGCTGTATGCTTAAGTGATATTTCTGGGTTTTGTGCTTTGACCAGCCAAAAATGTTTTCTTCGGTTTTTTTTTGAGGCTGTGATCCTACTTTTAACTTAAGCTTTTAGTTCTTTTGTTGGTAGTTTGTTTGGGTTTTTCCTTTTCTTTTTCCCTCCCCTCCCTTTCAAGTACTGTTCTGTTCTGCTTTGAAAGATTTTGTGACTGCACTCATCACTGTAGTACACCTTCAGTGTTAGGTGAAACACAACAATAGCTTTGTCACTGCTGCTCAGTTACTTTGCTAATCTCTTCTACCATGTATGAGCTACAGAAAGTACAAAGTCTTGTTTGGTAGGTCTATGTGTGATTTTGTTGTAGGGTATTATTATTAATAATAATCTTATTATTAGGCTGTCTCTTTGCATGCAAGTTAAAAAATGCCACTGGCTTTCAATGCAGACAGTGTAATGTGATCAAAGAAGGCTCTATTTTCAACATACCCAACTTTATCTTGTTCTGATTTAGCTCAGTTGCTCAACATGAGTGAGCTTTGTATGGTTGTCTTAATGGCTTCCATTCTCTTATTTTTCGTTCTTTCCACCTCAAGGCTTTTTCTTTTCTTTGAGTTCTTATTTTCTTTGAGTTCTTCAGAGGGAGAAGAATATTTGAACATTGAATAAGGTCAGCCTTGCAAGGGGAAAGCATGTGTTTTCTGGAACATTCAAGTCCCTTGAAATTTGGGGGAAAGCTCCTGACTTCCCATGAATAACAAAGCCTTCAGTCTTGCCAACTGAAGCATTTAGGGATGGCTTGTAGTTCCAGCGTGCAGTCTGTTTTTTCCTGCCCCCAAATAGAAAGCCAGCTATGAAAAACAGTGTATTAATTGGCAAATGGAGATGCTGCCAAGAAAGAGGTGTGCTGCTATGCTTTCCCCTGCAGAGTTACAGGATCAATTGGTGAGGAACCACCTAGTTCTGTGCTAGCAGGCTAATAACAAGTATACTTTTTATGTCAGGAATGCAGAATTAGCCTTTTGAGATCTCCCATAAGGAATTCCTTGGACTGACAGAAGTCTGAAGAAGCACAAGGTCTTGATGACCATGCAAGAGTCACTAGGGTTATATTCCAAGATCCTGGTGGTCGCATCTTGTGAGGAGATACATGAACTTGTGAACCTTCCATAGAGCACAAGTTTCCTCTACCACAGGAAAAACTGCTGACCATGGGACAAAAATTGTGCTCTTAGTGCCTGATGTCTCATACAGTAATGATTCTTCTTTGCTTCAAGTTCTCTATGACTTACCATATGTTAGAAGACAATGGAAAATCACTCAGAGGTAAACTCTGTAAGGTGCTTTTTCCTTTCAAGGAACAGTGTCCCAGTTGTTTAACTAGTTTTGAGAGCTTGGGGACGTAACTGAACACATTAGTTTGGAAGATATTCTCATATTAATTGTCAGGACTCCTTTGGCAAATACCTCCTTGCCCTTTCCTGGGATACTCACTTTGAGTCCCTTTGAAGCTGCCACAATTACTGAAACATGGGCTTCCAGGACAAATGGAAACTTGGATGTGCTGTCTCACAGCCCTCACACTGTATGTTTTGTCACTAAATTTGCACATAAAGGGAAAATGTAAACTTTATTTCACTTCTAGCTTGTTGAGGATCTGTTCTAATAAAGACTTCATTTTCCAGAAAGAAAAATAGTCCTAAAGAAAATTTAGCAGATTTAACACCATGAGAATCTTAATGAGGAAAACAAATCTCATTCATTTCATTTTAAGAAGTCACGATGTCAGCTACAGTGCCAAGGGCCCTTTTAAAAGTGGACTCTAACTTGTGTTCATTAAACAGACTTTGTATAATGAACATAGGCCAGGGGCCAAGTGACTCCAATCCAACTGCAATGGCAGTGCAATCCTAACAGGGAACAGTGGTTTCCTCTCTCTAGGCACATCTGTATGAATGAATTGATTAATGTTTTGTGGCTTCGTGAGGGTCAGCATGAGCTGAGAAGAGCTCTCTTGCTGCTTCAGCTCTGCCTGTCCGTCGGCACCTCTCAAGGGTTCAGTAGGTTCTGCTGCAGTTAGATGTCTAACTAAAATCTTCACAACTGCTTGGAGTAAGGCAGCGCTGTTCCTTAGCACCAGATGCATTCCTCCAGCATCCTTTGAAGCACCTGTCATTTTCAGGAGAGGCCAACAGACCAGGGTTTGGGAGAGTTCTCCCTGCATCTTCCACTGCCTGAATGTCTGGGATCTGAGGGCAAGCCTCTAGGGTTTCCATTTCTGCCTTTCATATTCTGCCTGTTCTAGACGCTGATTCTGCAGATGCTTGGGCATGTGCCCATGCCTCTTGAGTGACAAATAAGACTCATCCGAATGGGGAAGGGAAATGAGTAAGTAAATATTTGCGGGATCAGCAGCCATCCTCTGTGGCAGAAATACTGTCTGTTTGCTTGCATAGTACCTAGCAGGGTGTGACTTGTTAATAAAAATATCTAATTTTTTTTTTCACATAGTTTCCAGTCAAGAAACCAGTCTATACCATGATAATTATTACTGCCACTTTCAGATACATTTATTGTTATTTCTTTGTATATTTTGAGTCACTGTTTGGGTTTGTTTTCCCCACTACCCAGTGATTGTTAATGGCTTAAAGCAAGTTAGAGCAAATATTTTCTATCCATGTGTAGCTTTTCTGAAAACTTACATAGGAGTTTCCAAGATTTTCTAGTCACCATCCTATTTAAGTGACTTTTATGATATATCCCAAGATGATGGTATTTTTTCATACTGTTTAATGCTGTGTTCAGCTGACTCTATACATCAGTGAGGAAATACTGAAAAATTGCTGAGCATGTAAAATTGTTGGGGGAAAATTTGGTCTATATTAGTGCTTCATCTTTGAGATAACACTGACATGGTAGAGTTTGGCAAAACTCTGATTTTGTTTTTTCGATGGAGCAGACAAAGACAATAGACTTCAGCCAGTGGAAAATGTTACAAAATTATCCAGCACACAAAATATACTTTATTCTCCTGATGCCCTCAATTATTTAATCTTGCTGGTTTTGCCACTTGTTAACTATGTTAAAAGAGTCAACAAATACTTCACTGCCTCCAAGATGGCTTTTCCAAATGGTGATTAAAAGCCTAGGGCAGACTTCCCTTTTTTGTAGAATGTTGAAAATACAGGAGGAAAACATATGTGTGTGTTTTTAATAATAATAATAATAATAATAATAATAATAATAAATAATCCATAAACCCCAGGATGCTCTACTGCTTTGTGTTGTCTTTCTAACATTGTCCCATGCAGGGCCAGAAAGGTGGGGGTACCTGGAAAGGATGTGACCTCTCTCTTCTCCACCTTCCATAAACACATTCAGGGATAGAAATATCAGTATCCAAGCTTGTGATCACCAGGGTGGTGGTCTGTGACCACTGGGAGTCTTCTGAACTGTGTAGACCCTAAAAGACACCCAGGTTTGGGGACAGGTTGCAGGAGGAAATTTGAGGGCAAGGGACAAGTTGAGGCTTCAGTGGCCGCTGCACCAGTGCAGTCTGATGGTGTCCCCCAAGGTTGGTTAAGTGTTCAGATGTCAAATGGGCATCTTCAAACTGATAAGCCAAATGCAGATTAATTGGAGAGCATTTATCTAAAATGCTCTCATCTAATGTAGGCTTTAACTGTCTGCTACTATAAACTGTAATGTTAAACACTGTGCATAAAACTCACTTTGTTATGAACATTATTAATGTAGGATGAATGACTATAAAGTTATCTGCCAGAGAATGTGCTCCGGTAGTTAGATTTTACTCTTGCTCCTTGCTGAAGTGAAGAATATACCTTTTTTTCCCCAGCATGGGTTTTTTTATGGAACAGTCAGAGGTGGCTCATGTGAAATACGAGTGCACAAAAAATAAAAGTAGAAAAAAAGTGTTCTTTTATACAAAGTTATTTAAATAATTCTTTCAACTTTAGTATCGCCTGCAGTGTAAGGTGAAACCTTTCTAGGCAAAGATTGTTGTAAATGTGTTTGTTATGAATTATATCAATTACCAATCAACAACTTGAATAAATTCATTAGCAGGCGTGATACAAAGCTAATTGAAGTCTGCCAGAGTTTTTCTATTGAGTTCGTAGGGCTTTGAATCTGACCCATACATGTACAGCCAAATAACAATACTTTTTCTTTTTTAGTAGCTAATTTTCCTGTGTTCTGTCTGGATTGGGGAAAAACACTGAACCCTTCTGCGTCTAATCTGTGTGACCCCATTAATAAAGAATGATCCCTTCTTCTAAAACTCCTGATGACAATGAGTTCCTGTCGGGAACATTACTGTTCTTTCCTTCCTCATATGGCTGTGTGATATGCTGCAGCTTCAGAACATGCTCAGCTCATGGAAATGCCAAATTGCATGTCTAAAATGGAAGCATTTCTTTAGCCATTCTGATAATTAAAGAAGAGGAGGACAAGTGTAATGGGTTTTTATAAGTTGTCAAAACAACCACTCCCTTCTTGCCAAGATTCATTTGTGAAAACATTTCTGTGACTTAGGAATAAGCTAAAGGAAATAGTGGGTTTTTTTGTTTGTGTTGCTTTTTCGTAGACTACAGGCACCGTGTTAGCTAGATTTCAATGGGGTAATCATGATTTTTTTTAATTGAAAAGCTCCCTTTTTATTTGCATAAGGGTTACTCAGTATGTTTTCTGAGCTGTCTTGTAATGCTGTCACTTGCTGTTTGAAGGGATATTTTAGCGCAACACTGTGTGTGTGTAAATAAATCCTGATTAGTCTGAGTAGTCTGACAGCTGAGAACAATGAAAATAAAGGAAATCACTGGTAATAAATTTAGATTTACCAAAAAAAGGTGAGAAAGCAAATAGGAAACTGCCTTCACATGACAAGTGGGGAAAACAAAATAGAAAAATTACCAGTATTCTTAAAATTTAACATGAGAAGAAAGGGATCTCCAAACTAGGTTGGGCTTTTTTTGTTGCATGACAGGTACCTAAAGTGAGTAATTGATTAGAAAACAAAACTATTCATATAAAAAGTTTCCTTGATTAGAACTGGGATAGTTTCTGAGTTTGGGTTTTTCCTTCTTTTTTTTTTTTTTATTTGCTGATACAGTTTAAGGATGAAGCTGTGTGTGAACTGAGGTGTCCCTGTTGAGGCAGGACTCAGTGTCAGTCACACATCACCATGAGACTGGATGAGTTCAAGGGAGACTGGCAGACCAGGCATGAAGGTGCTGGGGGGGAGCACTCAAGTGTGCTCTAAACCCTAAGGCATGATTGGGGCTCCTCTGAAATGACCAGCTTTTTCTGGGTGCTCCTGTAGTCAATGAACATGACAAAATTGCCCTTTAATACCAAGTCAGTGCCTCTCCTGAACTGTACTGTACAAAGCCAGCGTGAGACTGAGATATGCATGATATTTCTATAAAGTAGGTGCAAAAGGAAACTGTGGGCTACATGTGCAGCATTTGCTAAAGCAAAGTTTTTGCCTAATTCCTTTGATTTCTGTGAAGTTCAGTCAGCAGCATAGTGGAACTACTGACACTTGATAGTTGCTATAAAAATGTTGCTATGCTTAAAAGAAATTAGTGTGAAGACAGTAATAAAAAGCTGAATTTTGTGTCTCTGCTCATGCTGGCTGTGCTAGTGTGGTTCCTTTGCAGCAGAAGGGCTGCTGGTTCACAGCAGAGCTCAGGGAAGGAGGATAAGGCATGTCTCTGAAATGCCCTGCTGAGTAGCTCATGTCCCTCTTGCTGTGCTGGAATCTGTGATAATTAATACACTTTAAAGGATATTAAATGACCACCTGGAATAACTCCTAAACTTAATTATTTTCTGTTTGGCTGTACCTGATTTGAGCTTTGAGGCAAAAGAAGAACGAAAAAGATACTTCTGAATACCTTTTGGATGTTGGCTTTAAAAAAGTCTATCTGACATTAAAAGAAAAAGAAAATTAAATTCCAGCCTTGATAAAACGTGCACAGACTTTTCATGTGTGAGGTTATTTGTGGTGCATGAATAAGACAGTAATAATAATAACACTACTCCTCTGGCCATGAATTACATGTCTTGCACAGCAGAGCCGTGCAGGGTCAGTGGCAGTGCGGTACAGGTAGGAAGCATCCTGGTGGATCTCTTGTTCTTGGGTCAGTTTGCCTGCAAGGGCTGGAGGACATGAAATCTTTGATTGGTTCCTATGCAGCTTGTAAAAGTATAAAGGTGAAACGTCCTTTTTTGGCAGTGAATTATGAATATGTTGTAGGCAGCAAACCAAACAAGTAGGTGAGGATTTGCCGTCTTCAATCCCAATAAAGCAAAATGTCCTATTGCAAGAAGGAAGGAAATGCAGAAGAAGCTTTGCTCCTCTTGCTACGTGGGCTAGGAGAGAGACCATGCATACAATTATTGAGTATTTTTATCTAAGAACTGCTTTCTGACAAGTGCAGTGGTTAGAAAGCAGGGTGACAGGGCCAGGCTAGGCAGCATGTACCATGCCAGTGTGAAAGTGGACTTCATGCATGTCAGTGGGCAAAAGGAGGTGCAGGAATAGCCTGGTAGGAAATAGGAGAGGACATGGGCCAGGCCTGCTGTATAGATCAGGA
>NW_016690345.1:1873407-1882776 GCF_001604755.1 Lepidothrix coronata | reverse complement strand
TGTTTGACAAACAGAGTGCCAACATCCAACAGTGCTGCGCGCTGGAAAGCGGCAACGGAGGAGCAGTTCGGGAGAGTTGCTGCCCGGAGCAGGGTGTGCTCCTGTACAGTCAGCTGCTGTGATAGGCACTGTGCTGCAATGGGGGACATTATATACTCTGGAGCACAGAATAACCAGTTTTAAAACATGCCTTGGACAGCAGAAAGCATCTTTCTGCTGGCTGTTCTGCGATTTAGAAGGGCTTTGTGCTTCTCAGGTGATAAAACTCAGTATACTCTTCAATTGTTCAGGTAGATTGTAATAGACAGTACCTACTTCGCTGTTCCAGCCTGCACAGGGGAGACAAAACCATCAAGTATCCTGAAAGGAAAAGAGGATTTGTTTTTTCCTGTCACCCAGCTGTGCTGATGCACTGAAGGAAGTGTAGAAAAATAGTTCATGAAGAACAACTGTCTTTTTATTTCATATAAACCTACCAAACGTTTTTTTGCATTTTGCAAAAAGATTCTCTGTTGATTTTATTATTTCTTCTCTTTAAATGTGTGCTGGGCATGTACAATTGCTGTTTTATACGTGTATTCAGTGTGTGTGTGTGTGTTTGTTCCCAACTGTTCATCTTCATGCTACAGCATTGGAGGGGGTGTTAAAATTCTCCCAGCACACCTACTTTTAATTTTTATTTGACACTTCCCTTAAGCTGTTTCCAATGTTTTAAAAAGCAAACAAGGGTCTATATTGTTGCCATCTCTGATATTTCAGATCTTTGGTGGTTTTAATTTACTCAGCGCAATGTGTAATCCATTTGTGTAAAACATTTCATAGTGGAAAAATGAATGTGAAAATGTGAAAGTCCTTTCACATGCCAGAATTTGGCTGGAACTGCACCCTGGCTTTCTTCAGATGCTGGAGAGATAACGTGTTTTCTTTTGTTCTTTGCTCATTTTCTCCATCTGTCACATCATCTATATATTTACATAGAGAAGGATTTATATAAAATAAAAATACAGACTCTCATTCTTCGAAACAAACTTTCCCTCTCACCCTTTGTTCATTGCTTATTTTGGGAGTTTTAATAGAAAGGCTCTTTGGCTCTTCAGCTCTTCAGGTGCTTTTTACAATAAATAATTTAAAAATCACAGTTAATGATGACTTTCCTTCAACTTTTTCCCCACCATCCATAAGTTTTATTTCAGGGAGTCCTCAATTCACAGGTAGTGTTTTATATTTTAGTTTAATAGATCTTTTGTGGATTTGGACAATCGATTTTTCAAATCCTTTAAATTTTTGGCATTTACCATATCCTGTGTCAGGGAATTCTGCAGGTTGATCTATACTTTCTGTGGAGAAAAATCTCAGTTTTGAACCCTATTGGATTCCTGTCTCTTTGAATGCCCACAAGGGACTTGGAAGAAGCAGTGAACAATTGTTTCATGTTTACTTACCTCCTTGTCATTCAGGATTTTATAGGCCTTTATCGTGCCCTTTCTCACCCACCTCTAAGGCTGCTTCTCTATTTATTCCTCACGTAGAGGCTCCTCTCTGGTTTCGATCATCCTTGCAGCAGTCTCTCGAATCTTTTCCTCATTCAATTTTTTTCTGAAAGGAGCAAACCAGAAGTGTGTACAGCATTCCAGCTGGGAGTGCACGGCGTGTTTCTGTGGTGGTGTGATGGTAATTTTCTGCTTCTTCTCTGTTCTGTGTCTAGAAAATCTGAACATCCAGTTTAGTTTTCCAAGTGTGGCGGAATGCTGATGGCATGTTTTCCTCTGGATTTTGGAGGACTACGTACATTAGTGACAGTATCCTCTCTCTCTGCAGCTGCTGATGGAATGGTGTGTAATGAGTTGTGCTCAAGTGATGGCTGCTGGGGGCCAGGGCCAGACCAGTGTCTCTCCTGCAAGCGCTTCATCAGGGGAAGGACCTGCATAGACTCCTGTAACCTGTATGATGGGTAAGATATTCCCCCTTGCACTTTTCCTTGAAGTTGCTGATTATGTTCTTCAGGACTTTAATGAGTAAGTTATTTTGGGTTTATATTAATCAATATCTGGTTCCGTTGCCAATATTGCTGATTTTGAGTGAAATATGATGTGGGATAATATTTAAGGGTTTCTAAATCTGAACTCGTGTAGAAAGCTTTCCCTGGTATTCTGCTGACTAAAATTTTCATGCAACATCAAAAGTTTGTTGCTTTGCTTGCTGGGCATGTGAACAATATGACTTAGGTGAAGACTTACAAAAAACCTCACCATTTAGCCCTACTTGAATACTGACACCCCTATTCAGAATCATGCCATTATGGTCAGATGAGTTAGATTAGGCATGTGATAAAGAAATTCTCTGAATAAGAACTCCAGAGTAGGAAAACCCACTCTCTTTTCCATTATGCACTGTGTAATTGTACACACAAATATAAATAAGAAAACCCAACATGAGTTCTTCCCCCTTTTCCCTCTGCTGCTTATACTGGGGGAATGCCTACACACAGCACAGCCAAGGTGGCTGAGTCTGCCTTATGACAGAAAAATAGAACTGAGCTGCCTTTATTATCTGAAGCAGCAGAAATTCATGATTAGGCTGCAGAGGGAAACGGGTGGAATTTCCCTTCCTGTGTAACAGTGCAGCAAGGTCCAACACTTTCAAAGTCAAGATAAAACCCCTTAAATTATTTAAATTCTTTTTTTAAGCTCAGACTGTTAATTGAAAGTAACTCTGGGGTTTCATTCTCCTTTTTTTCCTGCCTTGGATGCCAACTCACGTGACTGTTAAGGAAAGAGTACTGGATGAACTCCCATAAGTACTCTTCTACCTGGAAAATGCATGCAAAAAATATCGTGCCAGAGTCCAGTTTTATGTGCCTAAAAGCTCCTCTTCTCTCTTTCTCTCTTGCCCCCCAATAAAAAGAAGAGTTGCAAACCACAGCTGTATTCTCACATGCACTGGAATATACTGTTCCACCCTTTGTGGCTGCTGCTGTGAAGCCTGTCACTGTAAGATAATGAGGAGACTCTTGTGACCAGCAGTCAAGTCAGGATATTCTGCTCTGTATCGATCAGTGGATGGTATTTACACTCTCCACAGGCTCAGTTCTATCCTAAATATGTGGAAACATTTATAACCTGGGCTTGGGGAGAAGTTTATTGTTTGCATGAGAACTCTGCATATTCACGTCGTTGGGCAGCAACATTTTACAGATTCAGACCTCAGTCTAGAATTGTTGTTGAAAACATTACAAGCCTTTTGAGAATGGGCTTTAAAAAAAGAGTATTTCATCCATTCTCACATGTAATGAGTGGCAATTCTATGGAAGAAAATCGAGAAATGAGCTATTTTTTCCTGTTAATGAAGTCTGTATTTCTTAAGGAAAGAGAGGGGAAAAAACACTAGGATTTTATACTGGCAAACAAGATGTCATCCACTTCACCTGGCTGTGAATGAGGTGCTGATGGGCCTTGTTTCCAGGTGGCGGGAAGCAGTGTGATGATGATGATGATGGTGGGATTGGTCTCAGCTGGCACAGCCTGCCGGCCCCTCAGCACACCTGAAATCAATTCCCTCAGGTGAAGAGCAGCCATTTTGTCTCACTTTCAGTTCTGAAGGTGCTTTTCGCCTGACCTGCCTGCAAAATATTTTCCTAGGGAATTTCGAGAGTTTGCAAATGGTTCTGTCTGTGTGGAGTGTGATCCCCAGTGTGAAAAGATGGAAGAAAACATGATCACGTGCTATGGACCGGTAAGAACAAAATTTGTTATGCTACATAGTAACTTGTAAAAGTGTGCTAAAGTACAAGTCTTTTCCGCTTACAGGCTTTAAAGCAGCTGTTGCAAATTAGCGTTAATGAAAGCAGAAAACAGGCATATTCTGCATGTAGAGAAAGAGCTCTTCTCATCTTAAATTGGTGCTGGGAGTAAATTTGCTTGCATCAGTCTCCTCTAGATCCAAGGAGATCCTTTTCTTTCTTTTCATGTGTTGTCCTAATGCTTTAGTTGTACAGATGCACAAAATTTTTACAGACAGAAAGCATGCAGTTTGATCTGAGTGCCCTCTTTTATCCCTGTTTTTGTTCTTCATACTCAGTTCTGTCCTGTTCTACTACAGCTGCAGCTGAGCTTTTTTTTTCTTTCTAAGTGTGGGAATTTGTCTCAATTTGAACAATATGCTTTGGTTAGGCTTTAAGTTCTTTTGATAGATAATGTATATCATGCATCCTGAATGCATGTTAACTGTGTTTCCCACCTTTATAATGGCAAGTAAATCTTCTTTCAAAGATCATTTCTCATTTGTGAGATAGAAGCTGTCTCTTTCTTTTAGTTTGCTGTTAATTGCCAAGATTACAAGTCACAAGGATCCTGGGAAAGAGTTGTGTTTTAGGCTCTTGGTCATTGAGAAAATTTAACCCATAATTGATTTGCTTATTTTTGTGACTTAGTAAATGGAAGAAAAAAAAGCATCATCATTTCTGTTACAATACTGTGTTTTGTACAGTACATCCATAAAGCAAGAAGCTAATGTTTCAAGTGTTCAACCTATGAGGGAAATTTGGATTTGTAGCAGGCTTATGGACATAAAATCCTAGACCAGTGCTCAACCTGAACACTGGATTTGGTTATACAATGCTTGTCATCACAGCTTTAATATTTCACTTTTACGTTATCCAAGAGCCTTGGTTCACAGTTTGTAACAGTTTAGTCTACATATGTAGAAGGAGACCTTGTAGTTCTTCAGTGTTTCTGTGACTAGATGCCACATACAAGATGCAGTGTGGAAAATAGTTCTGGAGTGCAGAGGTAGGGGAAAGGCTATTGCAGTTGCTTTGCAAAAGTGGTTCTCTATTGAATAGTGTTGCAGGAAGTTTCTCAGAGTTAAAGTGGGCATGAAGTTCATTGTGTTAAGCACACCAATAATATTAAGAAACCTATTTAGGAGCATGAATTTAATCTTGCTCTCTGCAGAATAAGTTAATGGTGGAAAGCACTGGAATTTATACATCTGTTGTTCCTTATCAGAGACTGGAACCATACAGGTAATTCACTGTTCCTTGGGAAAACAATTACAATTGTTGCTGAGTGCGTTGTCAGTCTAGGACCTGCAATTTTAGTGCAGCAGGTAAAGAGACAGCAACTTGAATGCACTGCTTTTCTTTCTTCCACTCTCTCCAGGGACCTGACCACTGCACAAAGTGTTTCCATTTTAAGGATGGTCCAAATTGTGTGGAAAAATGTCCTGATGGCTTACAGGGGGCAAACAGCTTCATTTTCAAGTACGCTGATGAAGATCGTGAGTGCCATCCATGTCATCCAAACTGCACCCAAGGGTAAGTGCAAATTCTGTGCAGTGAGCCATCCTATTTACTGTTCATAGCACACGATGGTTTACATACGGTTTGGCTTAGTAAAGCACTTGTCCCACTCCTGAAAACAGAGTGTGCAGAAGCAATTTAATCTTCATTTTCAGATCTCTCGTGACATTCAGGTTCTAGTCATGAATGCCCAGCAGCTTATCACAGAAAAGCTTACACCCTTTTTGAGAACCAGAACAACTGTTCACAGCAATGCCCTTAGCTTTCCTTCTAGCTACCTCTGGTTTGCAGCAAATGCTGTTATTTCACTTAATATGGGCCTGCAAAACGACTTTATTTTTATTATTTCCTTGTTGACAGAATCTCTGCTCCTTGGTATTGGTGAATAAGCCAACAGCACTGCTGTGAGACAAAAGTGTTGCTTCTCTCTTTTTCCTACAGAAATGATGCAAAGGGTTTGTCTGAAACCCGATTTTGTACAGGAGTCTGAGTCCGAGCGTGAATTTCTCAGATCTTGTCTAGGTGCCCAGAATAATTTGTTACATTTGGAATTATACAGCCCATCTATCTAAGTCAGAATTAAGAATCTCTGCAGCAAAAGAAGTAGTCACATACGCACCTACGATTTTGCACCGACCACATAAGTTGTGAATGCCTTTTCCATGGGACAGTTGGTGGTGTCCAGCATACAAAGAAAGGGAGAGGCAGCCAGGGGAAAATAGAAAAAACATCAGCCAGCGAAATAATCTTCGACAAGAGGCTCTTATTGTTTAGCAGCTAAAATTAAACCAGTAAATTATTCAATGTAATCTTGATGTCAACAGCTGTTGCCATTCAAAATGAGACCTTTTGCTGGTTTTGCAAATCTAATTACAATAGACCCATTAGGGAAATGAAAGGGGGATCTGAGAGACACAGCCAGGATCTGTTACAGATTTGTCTTCCGCTCCCCTCAGACCATTTAAATCAGTTATGCAATAAGAAAAATGCTGCTACTGTGGAAGAAGAGTTTAAGAATGATATGAAAAGATGAGCACACCTCAGGAGCTCTGGTCCTGGCTTTCACAGATGGAAGAAATGCCAATTCTGATCTGATCCTTCAAGCCCAGCTAAGTATGATGCATTTACTGTCCGCCCAGCATAGACAGGGCCTTGCAGCTCTGCTGGCCTCCGGGAAGCAACACCTTCCCATTCCCTCCTCATGTCTGAGGAGTTCTAAATGACCCAACTATTTCTAGTGTTTGTGGCACAAGTGTGGTTCTCCTAGACCAGGAAGAGAGGAGAATGTTTTCCATGCCTTTCCACTTCTCCGTATGCACCTGTATTTTGTAAGTGGTTGTTTTTATCTCCCTGGGTAGAACAGGGTCAAGAAGAGAGGCTTTTAAGTCTTGTGCTGAAAATCTGGTATTCTAGTTCATAAACAAATAGCAAGGGCATTAGGCAGTTGTAGCTGACCTTGCCAGTATCCATTGGCAAGCCTTGGTGACAAGTCCTTTATGCTGAGTTATGTTGTCATTTAATCATTGAACTTTCAGCTTTCCCTTTTTTTTATTTTCCCCTGCTGAATAGGTTTCATTTAGCATTGTGTGCCAATCCCCAGAGAAAGAACAAGTAAAGGGGCCAAAGGTGTGGTTATCTCCCAAAAGAGGAGCTATCCCTCTTCCATGAGTCTACTACTCCTCATAGAAATCCTCATCCTCTTTATTAAAGAGTTAAATGTGTCTATTCCTAGGTATTTTATTACCCCTCATAAAAACAACACCCTCCTCCCTCAAGTCTGGGTAAGCATGGCTATTCTTTTCTAGTGTTCCTAAAGACTTTGGGGCATGTGATAATGTTAATGAAGCTGTTAATGACTGTCCAAGATGTTTGGGATTTATGGGTTGTCCATCTTCTTGTCGACATTATCAGGGGCTAAATATGCCCACAGAGGAAAGGGAAATCAGTTAATTTCTCTTGTTTTCTCCTTCAGTGCTGAATTCTCTAGTTTCATATCCTTCCTTCAGAAATTAATATTTAAATTCCCCTCAGTCATGATTCTTCAGTGAAATAGGTTGTGATGGAAACACATCTGGATATTTGGCTCACAACTGAAAGGTAGAGATAAACCATAATTCTACTTCATCTATTATGCCTGTTCTCCTTGCTGTCAGATCAAGTGCTGGAATGAAGCCAGTGCCCTCTCAGTACAGCTTGGATACCCATCAAAAAGTGTTGAGCTGCTGCAGAGCAGTGCTCCCAGTGTGATATTAATCTCATTTGTTCAGTGCTGCTGTCTGTGAGTCAGTCTGCCTGACGAAATGGGTTGTTCTCATCCATTGTTTCTCCTCCTCCCCACCAGTTGTCACCAAGGAAGATATCTTCTGTCCCACCTCTGTTCCCTGTGATCCATAATTCCATCATGGCACTTGCAGAGGATTGCTTTACAGACTGGAGGATTAGCTTTGATAGCACCATTCTCCTCTCTTATTCAAATGTAATGACTGCTTCTGTTAATGGGTGTGTCATTATCCAGCCCCGTTAATGATCTTGCATTGACCAAGAGAACTGTCAAACAGTGACTTCCTTGGGTGCAACAACTGTGCTCTTGGCCTTGCATCCCCATGAAAACTGAAGCCAGTTTGGAGCAGATCTGAGAAGTGGGACAGCTATCCTATTTGATTCAAGAGAGTTGGAAAGCATTTGGCATCTCTTCTTGCAGGGCTAGCCAAAATGGAACACTTCCACAGGAATAAAATACTAATTATGTAATAGCATGTGACAGTCTGCTTCCTTGCTGGGCAGGACACCAAATGGGAGATCTCACTGGGCACCTCCCCTGATCATACAAATGCATTTTGTCACACAGCTTTTTGAAGGAAGTGCATTGCTCTTCACCAAAAAATTCTTTTCCTTCTAAGCCAAGACCAGAGAAGCCATGGGAGCCTTAGCAGCATGGGTGTGGTCCTGAAGGGATTTGAAGGCACAAAGACTATTTTGCCCCTAAAGCTTAGGTGTATTTTTTAGGAAGACATTATGAATTCCAGATGAAACAATTGTAAGACCCCAATCCCAAAGCCTCAAGCTTTACTGGGAGTGTTACTTTTATTTAAGGCTCTAAAATAATTTGAATTTTTGCAAAGCCTTTTAGTTCTTTAATACCTTGAGGTCCTTTAAAGAGAAAACACCACCCATGTTTCCCAAGAGATTTCTTTTAATTTAGTGAGAAAATAGGCATTTTAGCAAAAGGTTAAAAGGGGTGACATACAACCAAAACAGAATATTTCACTGAAGTATCCGCCACACACCAACTCCTAGTAAAATATAACCCATGAATTTGAAGTTACCCAAAATATTAAGAATACAAAAGAGTAAAGAAAGGAAAAGATTAAGAGAAGAAACAGGAGTAAAGAGAGAGAGAAGAAGAGAGAAAGAGTAAAGTAAAAGAGTAGAATAAAACAATTAAATAGCTACCACCAAAGAGCCTTATGGAAGTCTGGGGCTTCACATGGCTATGGCAGGTCCCAAGAAGAAAGGCAAGATGGTGCTCATTTGCTCCTGTATTTAAGGGCTTAGGCCTCTGTGGTCACCCCTCCCAGGCCACTGGCCACTCAGTGCCCTCCAGCTGGATGACCACCACAACTAAGGTTTTCTCCTGCTCAGAGAAAATCCATTTATGCCATTTAAAATCACTTTTGTTTATTTCCCATGACAAAGATTTTTGAGAGTTCATCTGACTAGAAATGGCTTTGCTGCTCCACATCTGTGCACAGCTAAGACCTCACCTTTCAATCTTAAGGAAGCTGATGAAAGACAATATTTGGCAGAGGAAAAAAGGATTGTTTCAGGAAAAAAACAGTTGTTACTCCAGTTTTCAAAACTTGACATTTTAACTCACTGTTTTCTATCAGAGGTTGATTATCTGTAAAATTAGGATGAGCTCCAAGAGTAATTTTCTGGATAAGCTGTATTGAACTGTTATAAGGTACTGAATATATCATAAATAAATCGGCATGTATCAGTTAACCAGTTCATTTTACAGAACGAACTTGGAAATGAAAATATCATCCAGACTCCAAGCAGAAGAAACC
>NW_016690345.1:1793899-1873397 GCF_001604755.1 Lepidothrix coronata | reverse complement strand
AGAAACCCTGGGAGAGAATGGGGTACCAGTGTGATTTATGTTTGTGTCATACCTGTACTTATATGTGTCAAAAATCCTGAAAGCAAGGAATTTCCTTCCAGAGGAAAAATAACGGATGGTGGTGCGAAATACCCTGTTAATAGATATTGCCATGACTCACACAGTGTTGTACTTCACTGCATGTAATCAGGACAGTCAGTCAGGGAGGAAACAGGAAGCTGCTCAGCATGACTAGGAGTGATGCAAATTGCACCTGGACAGAGTTTTCTGTTTGGAAATGGGAAATTCACTGGAGAAGATCACAAGTTTAAATAAAAATCAATGGTGCTTTAGCTTGGACCGGGTGAGGTCCAAACAGCTCTCTCTTCTGGGATTCAAGTCCTGTCCTCCAGAGCAAGAGCAAATAAATGTGCAGTTGTGAAGTGACTTCAAGACAACAGGCTCTTGATGTTAGTCTGCCAGTTATCTGATCTAGTAACAGGCACTCAGACCTTAATTTGAAGATGCCTTTCTTTTTATTTATAGCAGGAGTCTGAGCTCAGCTTTTCTTGACCTGCTAGTAAATGGAAGATCTGAACTTTTTTTTCAGCCTCCTTCATTACTGAACTGGTTTTCTGCAAATTGCTGAGAATGCCATGAAAGGAAGAGAGATCAGATATGTCTGAGACAGGTTAGAATTCAGACAGTCCTGAATTCTGAAGTCCTGAAGCCCAGGACAGTTGAAATTTCAAAGAAGTCACATCAAGAGTTCTCTCTATTAAGTTTTTTAACTGTGTTTAAATCATCCCCTTATGATTATACATTATCTGGTCATCCAGGTATTTAATGAATGCTTTTTATGTCTGCACAGTTGCTGGAGGAAACAATTGTTAAGGAAATCCTTACAGTTTGTGTTTGCATGTCAGAGTTCTTATGTAAAAATAAAAATTCAAGTAAACAAACAAGGGTCAGGGTTCACTCTGTCTGCCCTCCCTCTGCAGGTAAGGGGAAATTGAATTCACTGACTTTATTTTATAATGTCAGTGATAGCCAATTTAAATGCAGCAAAAGCTGATGAGTGGCAAGTGATGGTGAAGTGGAAAGATCTCCTGGGAGCATATTTGAACTCCCTCAGATTTTTGACATGGATATCCCTCCATCAAAGCCAGTCTGAAAGCAGCAGACTTTAAAAGGGTTGGGGATCATACCTTAAATTTAAAGTGCCTCCACAGAAGTGAATTTCAGTCTACTGACGTGTCAGATCACTTGCTCCTGTACAGCCAAAGAGCCTGTTAGTGAAATAGCTCTGAAATCTTATTAAAGAGTTGAAGTAAGTGGTTTGGTTTCCTTAAAATGCCAAGGGCTAGATACTCCCCATGGCTGCCAAGGGCCTAGCTGGGCATGCAGCACTGAAGGGTATCAGGTTGTCTTTAACTCTAAAACCTGAGGTCTCTGAGAATCCTAACTGCTGTGTAAATGTGTTATCGACTTGCTTTTTGAATGCAGGGGACCTAGGACAGCACTTCAGTCCTGCTTTTCATGAGGGCAAGGGAAACCCACACATACCCATGTTTTTCAGACAAAACATGGTTGTGTTTTAGTGGTGCTGCATATAGTGGTTCCCTGCATTTCCACTGCCTTTGGTGAGCACCTCTTTGTGCAGGTGGAGGACTTCTAGCAGCGTCTAAGGAAAGCAGAATAAAATGCCTCAATCAGCAGACACCGTTTTGGTCTGGTTTTTGTTGTTGGAAGTTGATCCTTGAGCTTCCCTGTCAAAGTATAGTCAGCTTCCAAAATATTTCTGCAGTTGCCCTGGCTAGCAGCTTAGAGCAAAATGAACAATTGCATCAATTACAGAAAGAAAAACAAACTCTGTGCTCCTGGAAGTCTCGTCTTGCAAATGAAGAGCTTTTGTGCAGTAATCACTGATTCGATGATTCAGAAAAACATCCAGAAGAAGCAACTCTGTTGTCAGGACTCCCACGGATGCAAGTGAAACCTGCCTTAAGTGTTGTTTAAGCCAAGATACGGCCAGCCTTGGAGTGCTGTTGCTATTATTGTTCCTATTGCAAGCTTGGTTTTGTCACAGGCTATAATTTGGTGGGGACTCGGGTCTCTCGTGAGAGTTATAATTAAGAACACAAAGGGGATTCCTGCTCCTTGGACGTGTAAATAACAGATTTCTCTCTTTCTCTCCCTGTTTTCACTTTGGATTTGCTGCAGGTGCATAGGGCCGCATCTCGAGGACTGCATCGGCCTGATGGATAGGTACTTGCTGAGTAGTCGTTCCCTGTGTGTCTCCATCCTCCATGTGTGGACAAGGGCGCATGGTGTGCATGTCCTTGTGAATGGCAAATGACGTCTTCTGTTCTGTAATTGCCTGCAGGTGTAGAGGTCCCGCTAGTCATGACTGCATTTACTATCCATGGACGCGACAGTCCACTTTACCACAGCACGCTAGGTAACATCCACCACCTTTCCATTCTCTCTACACAGGGTCCTGCCCTTCTTGCCACAGGAATGTCATACTATTCAGTTTGTCCAGAAAAGCAGGGCAAATACAATTCGCCCTTAAGTGAGATACGCCTCTCGACATCCAAATTTACTTTTCCATTTGGAAGCAAATTAAGTATTTTGCTCATTTAGGCCGATTAGAAAATGCCTTTTTTTTTGTTGGAGTTTTTTTGTTTGTTTCTAGATAAAATTTTGTTAGAAGTAAACATGATGAAAACTCTTAGAATTTACTTGTTTTCTGTTGGTGTTTTTTGTTTAAGACAGAGTTTAAAATCAAATGAAGCTTTTTCTTCCATAGACCTTATCTTGAAAAAAGTAAATGTTTTAGCAAAACCGATTTTCTGCCTTAATTCACATAACACTATTATTTGGTTTTTTTCATTTTCTGTCAAAAAAAAAAATTGCAATCTTGCAGCAATTTTATTTTTCAGTAATGACAATTAAAACAAATTAATGTAGGTTGTATTCTGCATTCTTTTTCATGAAAGCCCTTCATTGCCATTGAGTTTGTTTAATTTTAAATTCAAACTGGTTAGTATGATTTCCAGGCTTGGCGATTACTGTCCTGAGCTAAGACTAGACGAAAAATATATAATTTCAAAAAATTCACCTCATTATGGATTTTACTTTGGGTTTTTTTCTTGTCTTTTTAAAAAGATTTTAAGATTGCCTTTCCTTCCTAGTTGTGTACCTGTTGTGAATATTTCTATTTCTAGCTGTTGGGGGAGAACATATTTCCACTTGAAAAACAGCACTTTATAAATGCTATCAAATTATATACTTGTTTGTTAAATCAGAATCAGTTCCAACTTAATTCATGGACCAATTAATAAGCAACAAAAGATGACCACATTTTTCAGTATTTCTATGTTTTGTTTTAATCTTTCTGATCTGGAATATCCAGTTTGAGATACTTCTGTGGGGATTCCTTTTCAGGTGCACTCATTTGAACAGGCTTGCCCAAAACAAGAAATCAGTTTTAAAAGTCTCCGTTTCATCAACTCTACTCAAAGCACAAATACAGAAAATGTTTTGTTATTTGCTTAAGTTTAAGGACCTTACCAAACTACAAAGGATGAAGTTCTTAGGTAACCAATTTAAAAATACCATGTATTTCATCAATTGGATTTTTAATCACTTTTTGAGGGAAAATTGAGGGCTCTATACTAGGAAGAACAACTTGTGGGCTGTAGTGTAGCTCTCCTGTAGCACTGCAGGCTGCTTGCTACCTTCCTCCATTAGCCCAACAGCCAGTCAAGTTTAATTCAAGTGGTGTAACTCCAAAACTTGCCTCTGCATTGAGAATGTTCAGGTAGCAGTAAATAAACCTCTGGAGGTACTGCCAAACACCCAGAGAACTCGATGGGAAGGCTCCTGTTAATCACTGTGGATGTTACATTGGGTCCTGTATTTCAAAGTGGAATTAATGGAGTGGAACCTCCAACATGATGATACAGCAGCCAAGAAAGTGTTGTCTAGTGGTGTGCCAAGCTTAAGCTATGTCTTAGCAGGCAGTGTTTAATTTGGGGTTTGTGTTGTGTAAATTGCAGGTTTTGTATCCTTGAATCCACTGTTAAGGTAGTAAAGCTAAGTACAAAGGGGGGTGTGGAAATTAAAGCAATTGTTTTATTCTACTCAGCTGAATAATATCCTGCTCCATTCAGTTTGAGGGGGAAGACCCTCAAATGTTTCCTTTAGATCTGATGGCCTTTTTTTTGTTTGTTCCAACCTTGCTGAATTTATTTTAGGAAAATTACTGTTCTGTGTTTAAATGTCAGTATGTATTCTTTCACTTTCAAGGCAAAGAAGGAAATTTCATACCTCCATATTAGATTCATGAAATTATGCTCTTTTTTTGTGTGTGAAAATGGTTCATTTTGTTTGGGTTAAAAACTGGCAAAACTGCATTGGCAAAGTGTTACTTTTTATTATGGTATTGGTGTAAATAAAAAATAAAAGCATTTAACTTTAGATAGAACCTTCTTCATGACCCTTTAACAATTGTTTGTTCTCCTGAGACTTATTGACTTTAAATTAATTAACAATTATTTTGACCCTTATCCCTTGGCTTAAATTTGTTGCATTGATGTGAATTAGTAGCGAGTTGAAGGGGGCGGAGTTCTCTGCTATTCAGGCAGCTGAAAGTGAGAGCAGGGCTTTAACCCAAACAACAAGATATTCCTCATCTTTTCCTATTTCCATTTTTATAGCAGTGTTGCTTTTCTTTCCAGTTTTGCAGTTTGCAAATTGTTTAT
This sequence comes from Lepidothrix coronata, assembly GCF_001604755.1. Lineage (NCBI taxonomy): Eukaryota > Metazoa > Chordata > Aves > Passeriformes > Pipridae > Lepidothrix > Lepidothrix coronata. The sequence goes on along the minus strand of NW_016690345.1, from coordinate 1,868,649 downwards.
GCCATGATCCATTGACTTGAAGGCTTTTGTAGGAGTCTGGTAGAATAGCAAAGGAATTCTTACTGTCGTGTTTAATAAAGATGAATCAGATGTGCATCACATGGCTTGTTTCCAAATGACTGGTGAAACTTCAGTTTTTCTGCTTATCTTTCGTCCCTTCAATTTTATGGGAAAAAAGTGTTGCTTTTGGCAATGTATGTCTTTCTGCATAGGATTTTTGGTTTTTTTAAACCTTTAGGTTCAACAGAGTTCTGTCCAGAAGGATGCAATAAACCCTGTCTTTTCCTGGTGTCAGCTCAACGCCACATATTTGGGCTACTTGAGCCCTTTTCCTCTGCCTACCTGATAGATTTTTCAAATGACTGTAAGGTTACTTGCTGGATCTCATGTGCCTTTTTTTTCTGCTGTGAGGACCCATATTTATTTTCAGTGTGTTTAGTTTATCCTCAAGAAGGCTTTCATTGTATTCTGAGCTGCCAGAAAAAATTCAAACTGTAACTAAGTTAGAAGTCCTGGGAGAAATTAGTGTCCCTTCTGCTTGTGGCTAGTTGCAAATTCTGGTTATTGTCGTTATAGCTTTTGAATTACTGTGGGCAAATCAGACGGCAGGGAAGGCCTTCCCTCACATTTGTGAACCATTTTGTCTATGTTTATACCGTGTTTAATTCATAGCATCCCTATCCCTATGGTGTTGGCTGACTGGAATTTGTGTGATTCACCAAGGCAGTTTGCTGAGCAGGTTTTCTGCCTGACCTTTTTGGGATGCTCAGGTGACGCGGAGGCCTGAAGGAATGGGACAGGCCTTGCCAGTAGAGAATTCCCCATGCAAGGTGGAGTCCTTAGGTGGCACATAACTAACTTCACTTGCTTCTGTGCCCTCCTTTCTGTCCCTTTCTGTCCTTCCCTGCTGTGCTGAACATCTCAGCCCAGGGAACAGAGAGAAAGCAAAAACCTTGTGTCCTGCCTTTCCTACCTTCTCATAGTGCTTCCTGTTCTCTGCCTTTTGGGAGAGGAGGGAGTAGGCACTAGATTGTTGCTGCAAGGCTTCATTTTTGGTTCTGCCTTTCATGTCAGCATTTCCTAGAAATCACTAAAGCTAGTGAAGGCTGGAATTTTCTAGGATGCCAAAGGAGTTATCCATCCTCTTTTCCTACCCCTTTATTACAATGACACTCCTCTTTTTGATACCTTCTGACAACTGCAGTCAGTGGTTTCTGTGGTTGGAATAACTTATAATAGTGTGTTCCAGCATATTCTCAAAGAAAGACGAAAAAGAGGATTATGCCTGCTTCCAAGATTGGGATAACGGTTGCCTAAAAGGAAGATGCAAAATCTGTAAAAATAATGCTTTGCTGTTCGTTAAGAAAATACTCTAGGCAGTCAGGAAAGGTGATTCTCCTATACTGCCTTTCTCCCAAGTCCACCAGGAAAGTTTGGCTAAATCAGTTATTGAAGTGAGGCTGTGGACTCAGTTTTTACTTAAAGTATGAATTTTAGGTGAGTTCATTCTTCCCCTGACTCATTCAGCTTAATACTCAGAGAGGAGAGGTCATCAAAGGAGGAGTGAAGTTTCTGTTTTCCAGTGCATGAGAGACTGTAAATCTAAAAATGTGATCAGAAGCACCTAGTCGATATGATAGGAAAGAACCAGGACCTTGATGTTACTGGTCTGAGTAAGCTGATGTCCCTGTTTATGCCCCAAGAAAATTTCATTCACATTTCCCTTTTAACTAACAGAAACTAATTAGCCAGGCTCACCATATTCAAGTGATTAAACAGAATGATGTGTAGATGTTAACTCCAATTACAATCCTAATGCTAGCTTCGTATCAAAAAAGAACATCCTCTCAACAAATCATCACTTCCTCAACAAAAGAAAAAAATCTAGTTCTGTGTGCTGTGTGTGTCTACAAGAGCTAATTAACAGTAAACCCTCTGTAATGCAGGCAAATCCTTTCATAGCTCTTTTGGACCCTGGCATAGTATGACTTCAATAGAATTTCACAGCAGCTTTGAGTAGTTGTTGGGGAAGAGAAACCACTTCTAATAAACTGCTTATGTTCGTTGCTTTCATGGTGCTCTGTTCCACTGCTTGGAGGAAAGTGTTCATATGCCCTGCATTTTTTAGAATAATTATAGTTCTGGAGGGGAAGAGGATCTCTGTATAAAGTAAGAGGGAAGATCCGTGAGTACAAACTAAGCTATGTTACTTGATGGGTAAAAAATGCTACTCTTGAGAGACTTTTAATATGGAGCTTTCTGATGCTGTATCAGAACAGAGCAGTTGAAGAAACAGGTTTATTTTTTATGAATCAAGACTGGAAAAACTAGCAGTTTCTGATCCTGCCTCTGTGGGTTGGATAGAGCTGTGATCTGTTTAGGACAGATTGATAGAGAAATCCCAGTTCTGTGTGAGAACTTGCCTCTACTGAATTGATTCTGAAGCCAGACCTTTGCTGAGAGCACTTTTATTGTTGCAACAGCATTTCCCTGCCTGGAGCTTTGGGAGGGATACATGTGGAGTACCCCTTTGACATGAATGAAAGAACTAATTCTCACACAACACTATTTAAAATCTGTTCTGTGGCTCCAGTAGTTTGAGGATCCTGTTGAGAGTGCACAGGATAGAATAAGGCCAGAAATCTGTTTTTTTCTGGTAGTTTGTCATACAAAGAATGGAATGTGAGCGAAAAACTTGCAGTATCTTGAGACTGTTGATACTCGTTGACCAAGTTTCTCAGCAGCTGTGCTTGCTAGATGGGTTTGGGTAATATTCATGATTGCAGAGTGGTTGTGCCAAGCAGAGAAATGCCACAGAGAGGTTACAGAGGTTGCCTTATGGATAGAGGAGTGGCAGTCCTTACTGTCTCACTGGACGTGTCCCAGCCCTTGTGCTTTCCTCCACTGCTGAGATCTGAAGAACCATCAGTGCAGCACCCAGTCTTACAGAGCAAGCAAGCAGGTTTCTTGCAGAAACCTGCAGGGACTTGTAGCATGGGACAAGGTAGCATGAATAGAGTTTTGTCAGGTCCTAACCAAATTCTTTGCAGGGACATCTCAGTAAAAGCTTTGGTTTGATGTTTTGTGGGGGTTCCTTTCCTGTTTGCAAAATGAATTTTCAAATATATTTAAATGAATTTTCAAATACATTTAAAATAAGAAAATTCTTTGTTTGGAAAATGGACTAAATTATTTTCACTGAAACTATAGGCAGAAAAAATAAGAAGTGATTAGGCCAAACATGATAGGTTAGAAAGACAAGAAAGACAAGAAGCACTGGGAAATTTGAATTGAATTAGAATGGAAAACAACACACAGCACGATTACAGAGGTTTCTGCTCTTGTTTCTCATCAGGCTAAATGGGCCTTGTGTTTTGTGTCTGTATTGGTTTGGCTACACAAATAATATACAATGCAGAAATAAAATTGTGCCATGAAGAAGTGACCTTATTATAAAGCAACAGTATATATCTGACCTCTGTCCAATGGTTTTCTTTCATGGCTGGAAATGAGGATTTAATTTAGATTTAATATTGTTATTAATGAACTATCTATTATTAAATTTGAGGAGCTTTAGAAATATGTAAGTTGTAGAGTTGTTTAAACCTCAGGAATGGTTTCTTAATAATACATTAATATGTAACATATAATAAATCAGAACTAAACCTTGCGGTCTTGCTTCCAATCTACCTGTGTAATGTAGGATTTGTTGCTCTTTCATAATTAGAAAATTTACATGATAAATGTATTTGAGTTGAGAGTCCAACCACCTAAATCTCTTTGTTCTGGCTTACTCAGTGACCTGTCAGGTGATAAAAGAGCTGCAATTCCAGCATAAAACGGGAAGCTCTTGGTTGGGTTTCTTTAGAGCAGTACATCTGTAGTACTGTGCTGATGTTGTAAGCATCTATACAGCTAAGTCTCCTTTATTAGATCTCTTCAGATCAAAGTTAGTGTGTCAAACCATGTAGGTGGAGGCTGTGTTTAGGTTTGTGACAGATTTACTCCTTTCTAGTATCTATCAAGTAATCTTGCAAGAACTCCCCCCCCCATGCACGCTTTTCATTACCTATTTGACACCAGATAGATATTTGCTGGAATGATGGAGTGTAGAATGCTTGATGCAGATGAGAATTTGCATTTTAAGTCTGCAATTGACATTATGTTTTCTTTTAGTTTACATACAAAAATGTGTGTTCTACTTCTCAGTTAATTTGCAACAGCATTGGATCAAAAATAGTGGATAACTTGTAAATGATGATAGTATGGTTGACAGTGAGTCTTTTTCATTTGTTTTTGCAGAAATGGAAATACCAGTTTTCAATTATTATTTTATCAGTGTCTAGCCTGCAAACACAATGGTAAACTAATTAAACAAACTCTAGGATTTGAAGGAATTAACAAGCTTCTGTCCTTTGGTGCTATGTGTGGAAAGTTGTGCTGCAGCACTTACCAAAGGTGGAAGCATTGCCACAAATACCAGCAGCCGTACAGGAAGAGAACATTATCAAATTAAGCCATCAGACCAAATTACTTAATTTTACTATAATTTTTTTCCGTGCTGTAAAGTGAAATAACAGGATGGGAAAATGTCATATAACTTATTTGTACCTTTGGGTAGTAGTTTCAAATAACTGCATTCAAATTCTAGTAGGAAAGGGGGACTAATACTAAATTAATTTCCTATGCCGTGCCCTCTCTCTGTTAGTTCAACTTCCTTTACATCTCTTTTCTGTAGAGATATTTTGCCTCTTTTCTACCTTGTTGCAGCGGTAGTGTGTAGAGTTGAACAAGAAGGTAAACCCCGTACCTTCAGAGAAGGTGACTGTTTTCTCAGTACTGTGTGTTAGAGAGGCTTTAGAGAAGAGCCAGGAATAGTACATTGTGCCTTGAAGTGAAGAAGTTTGGGAACTCAAATGCGAAAGCTTATTTTGGCTGAAAGTGAAAGAGCTGGATTATCCTCTAAGAGTAAACAAATAAGGAGCAAAAGTTTGGTCAAGGATGGTGCCAGTCTAGAAGAGTGAAAAGGGGGGCAGGGTGTCTGTCTGTGAGGTAATGAAATGGATAAAATCTGAAAGGCATTCCAAGCAGCAAAATGCCAGTGCATTTCTAATGAGGGTTATTAATCCCTGGAATTATTCTTCCTAGTAATGTTCTCTTCTCCAAGCGTGATGAGTTGATGAGTTTGTGCTGAGCCTGGAGGCTGTGCTGTACAGATCCTTGGGGCAGAGGATTGTCCTGGTTCCTGCTGTCATTGCTCACAGTGTGACATAGCACTTCCATGTCCGTGACAATAGTTTCCAGCTCGTGGCTCATGCTCTAAGATTAGGGCCTCCTTTGAATTTTGATTCCTAGCACTGAATTGGACACAGACAAGCAAATCTAGCTGCAAAATCCTGGGCTTTGGTTCATGTCAGCTGTGATGAGGCACAGAGTGAGAGTTCCACGTGATTTTACACAAGATTTCTGTTACACTGACATATTCTTGTTCATTAGCAGTCTTTTTCTATGAGAGACCAGAAACTCATTCAGATCTTATCTGTAGTTCTGTCAGAAAACTTCACGCTTTTTTTCAATCTGATGTAAATTTTTAATGACACCATCTTCACATGCTGGTGAACAAGCTCTTTTGCAGACATATTGGCTGTTTAATCAATAGGAGATAATGTAGAAACTCATTTCTGTAGTTATCTGAGATTGAGCAAATGATGAAACAGGCAAGGAAAGATTGTGGGATAACATGAAAAACAGGTGCTGGCTGGTTCTGATTGAGCTTTTCTTTGGCAAAGGGTTGTGAGGAGGTAACTGTATTTGCATGTTGTGGTTCATCTCTTAGCAGATTTGGTAGTCTCATACTGGAGAGTTGTGGCAAGAACTCTGAGAACAAATACAACGTTACCATGACGACAGCCAAGCTTTGGTTAAACATGGTCCAGTCATGACATAATCCCTGATTTGTCAATGATATGAAGTTTTTCTTGTAATACTTGAAGGAAAATTGTCTGAAATGCAATCAAGCTTTTGAATAAGCAGTGTGAACTGTTTCCTCAAACAATTTGTCTTAGACTCCCAATGCTCTTCCTGTGACACAGTGTGTCCTTTGGAAACACAGGACATCAAAGCAATACACCTGTGTGTTGTTTGCCTCTTAAAATACTCACTTGGATTTTTGTTACATGTTATTGTACTTGCTGTCCTATTTTAACTCATAGTTGCCTACTTGTAATAAACCTCATGATGTTTATATATGTCACTGAAATTAAGTAGCACAGAAACTTAGAAGGCACAGAAACTGTAAAGCACCCTAACGAGTGAAAAGGAGAGGTGACAGTGGAAAAGTAGAAAAACAAAAGGGCAGAGGATGTGTTTTCAGTTTGTTGCCATTTCTTTTGCTCCAGCTAATGCTGCTAAGTTTCAGCCAAGTTAGAATCTGTAGATCTGATGTCATTGGAGATCATGCTGAAGAGGAGACAAGACACTGTGATGCCTACTTTTGGCAATATAGCATGTTCATCTGAAAATAATGCCAGGAGCATGGACCAGGATATACAGATCCTGTGGGTTGGTTTGTCAGCAGCAAAGAAACTGCATTGACTTGGCACACTGGAGGGAAGAGGATTAATTCCAGTCAGGCAGTTCACCAACATGTCAGTGGCCAAACCAGTCTCTCCAAATTCCCAGTAGGCCTGAATCAGCCATTGGGATATTTTCAGGTTATGTCAGTGGGCTCTGTATCAGTGGGCTTTGCTTTGCTTTGCTTTGCTTGATCGAATAACCTTCCCAAAGAAATTGTGCGAATTTCAGAAGTGAATTACATCTTTCCCTGCCCCTCATGGGCCGATGGAGGGGGAAAAAAGACAAGGTAAAAAGTATTCCTGCCTTAAAATGGACCACTAGTTGTTAATATGTGTAGTCTCAATCACAAGGATAATAGGATAATAGGCAAAGAAAAGATTGAAGAAATAATATCCTTGCTTTAAAATAGTCCCATATCTGGTAGAAATGCTTTTCCCTCCCTCGTGGCAGTGATATTCTCTGCTTGTAAATAACTTGAATGCAGTCTAAGTTCAGTGCTGTCTTACCATTTCAGCTTTGGGTGAGCTCTCTGTACTTTGATTTCCTGGGTCAACCAGTGGATCAGGCTATGAACGCCAAACTTTGTGGTGTTTGAGTCACCTTTTAATCAATGGATTTTTAAAACAAGGGAGCACTTTCCAGAAAAATTCCAGTAAGAAAAAGGGTACACTTAAGAAAGCAAGCCAAAACCTATAGCTCTAGCAATATATTTGTGTGTGCTCTCTAAAGGTTTCATCAGCCTTTTTGTGCTGTTGATGACTTAAATATACCAAATACATTTTTGAAGTGGGATGGGAAGCATTCCTTCTCTTCCTTACAACAGAGGCAGGGGGGAAAAAAGGTTGCCTTCTTTCTCCTTTTTCTCTTGAGCCCTAATGAGCTTCAAAAGCTCTTGAGACCTAAAATGCACAAAAGTCAGCATCTGTCAGACATCCACTGTCTGACAGAGAGGCTGGTACCTAAGTTTGGGGTCACAGGGAAAGGAAGGGGTTTGTGGCTGAAAAAGGAACAAGGTTTTTAAGCCAGATCACTGTTTCCCCAGATGCTTGGCCTGCTCTCTTCTGGGATTTGAGCAGCTGTTGAAAGATGAGGTTTTTAACATTTGGAAGCTGCCCAGATAAGGCAGAATCTTCAGTAAGTTCAGTAATGTTCCGTCATACAGAAATCTGGGAGAAGGAAGAGCTGTTTTACTAAATGATCATTTTCCTTTATGTGGGCCATACTGTACTGCAAAATAATAATAATAAAACAGCTGTTGGAGAGTTTAGGTTACCCTGAGCAGTACCCTCAGCACGGACACAAGCTGCTTTTCCAACCAAGTCACATCTGTGACTATCGAGATGGTAGGAGGTTAGTGTGTACATAAACACAAAAAAAATCAGCAGCAGAGCTGAGAATAGCTGATGAGGGTGATACTCACAAAGGCTGGTTTCCCTTGGCTTGCTTTACAGACAGAGAAGTGGAAGCGATTCCTTGGGGTGGCTGTGGAACGGGAGGAGAGGAGTGAAAGTGGGTGAGTTCAGAGCTTCTAAGCTGAACTTTTCTTTTTGGAACAGCCTCTGGGGGAAGCGCTGGCAGTGGGATGATGACTAGAATTAAGAGGAGTTGCAAGATATTCCGGAGTTTCTCTCTGCTTCACTTGGTAATTTAAGAACTACTGGGAGATGACTGATAAGTCATGGACATGGAAGAATTTTTCAGCATATTATCGTACAGGAGATAATCCTGTATAAGCCTATGTCAGAAAGAGAATATCAATTTTATGTGAGGGGGTTTTTTCCCAATAATCAAACGTGATTTTCTAATGATTGATATAATTCTGTAGGATGTTTAGACAGTACACTATCTATATAAAATAATAGTGATAAATCCAAAAGCAGCATCAGGCATACTCAAAGAAATTCCTTATACCCTGCTCTTTATCTACCTTGGATTTTCCTCAGTATTTATGGGCACTGGCTGCATTTATTCCCTGCTATGCTTCACAAAGATAACTTCTGCATATTTAGAACTCAAATGATGAGTAGCTAAAATGTATGTTGAAGTTAACAGCACTGTGGCCATTAGTACCATTCTAATAAATGTCTCAAATGATATATTTATAAATACATTTATGCCAGTGCAGAATGAAGTGTTATTATGTTGAAGTGTTACTATTTTGATTTCAGTTTTGAAGGAAAGATTTTCAATTGTACATATGTATGAATGTATGTAATACATGAATAATATATGAGTGTGTATTTACACTCATATATTATGAGCCCTCTGTGCACTCTGATCTCAAACATAGGTCCAAAAGATGCTTTAGTGCCACCTCTTGTTAAAAAAACCTCAACTGAAACCCATGTAAGCTCTTATTACAGAACAAATGATTGGATATGATAGAAAACTTCAGGATCAGGAACATAATGTGACAGTTCTGTTCTCATTAGTTTCTCATGTCCTGTTTTGTTTTCATAGAATCCCAGAAGTGACCTTAAGGATCATTTTGTTCCAATCACCTGCCACAGGCAGGGACACCTTCCAGAAGAGCAGGTTGCTCAGAGTTCCATCCAACCTGGCCTTGAACCCTTCCAGGGGTGGGGCGGCCACAACCTCTCTGGGCAACCAGAGCCAGTGCCTCACCACCCTCAAAGTAAAGAACTTTTTCCATATATCTAACCTAAATTTCCCCTCGTTCAGTTTAGATGTTTGAATTTTTTTCCCCTTTACTAGTGTCAAGTGCTGCACTGACTGCTTCCTCATGTGCAGGGACTTGTTCCCCTTGGAGAGGTGGTCCAGCAGAGACTGGGGCTCACTTTAAGGTGCAGAATCTTTTTCATAAAGAAGAAACATAAAGTCGTGAAAACTGCAGAGAAGAGAATCCAGGATAGAATGTCAGTCTTGGTCCCCAAATACAGTCCTTGAAGGTTCCCTACTGTGAAATACTCCTGGAGCTTGTGAAAGCAAATGCTTGTTACCCCATGTCATTCGAAGCTGAAACAGGAAAGAGTCTAGGGGTCACAACCACTTAGAGAAAATATCTGCTCTGTGCTCTTTAAATCCTCTGAACAATTGCTCTCAGGAAAGACTAGCATTCCAAAAAAGCAGTCAAAAGAGGCAGGTATAAAAATAGAGATCAATGCATTTGCAAAAGAAATATTATGATTTGTGAAGTAAAGTAAAAATGAAGGGCATGAGGTAGAGAAAGCTTCCTCTTGCAACTCCTTAAAGGTGGACAATCCACCTATGCAGTCTACAGGTGTAGTCATGTACGGGTTTGGATATTTCTTATGCTGAATAGCTCAATTTCAGAAAACACTTAACTAGAACTGAAGTGAATTACAAGCACTTTCCACCAGTGGGATTAGGAAAGTGTTAAAAAAAAGTCACAGAAGGAAGAGCACCATATTCAAGCAGTTTTTTCCTCATGTTTTTTTTTTTTTTTTAAATCCTCCCGAACATTCATTCATATTCTCTATTCTTTATGGTTTGACCCAGCTTCCACTGAATGTTTTGCCTACTTACTGATTTAATATGGGCACTACCAGGTATTTCTCAAGTGATGTAACATGCTCTGTGGTACTTCTGGATCTGACAGTGAATGAATAGCAAACAGTGCCACCAAAGTAGTTTGTTTCTATTTGAGAAAAGCATGTTTTCTTGATTAATTATTTCTTGATTAATTATTTCATGTACACCATGATGAGCCAGTTGACTGCCACTGGTTGCAGAGAAGCAGGCGTAGTTGACTGATTCTAACTGGAATTCTTTATGCAGAGAGAAATTCTTTGAGCTAACTTTGATAGTTTTGGTTTCAGAGCAGTCATCTATACCTGTAGTCATTACAGCTCTAGTTTCCTTTGTTTAAAGCAAAATATTACTCTTCCCAAAGAAGTTGGGCAATGTGACAAGTTTATAAAGATGGTTGCTCTTTTACTTGATGAACTGGCTTCACCTGGGAGTCCGATCTAGGGGGTTTAACTGGCTTTGTGTCACAGACAAATCAATCTACTTTATATGGGGCCTGACCTGGCACATTTTAAAAAGAATGCTAACCTGTTTGCTTAAAGCACAGGCCTCAAAACAGAATAACTGTGCAAGTTCTTAAGAATAGCATTCCTTTTTTAAGTTGAGGCAGGAAAGAAAAACCTCAGCCTAAAAATAACAGGGAACGCAAGAGTTGTTATTTGGGCTTTTTGGTTTTACAGGAGAGAAGCCCATAAAAAGCCTCCATATCGATGATGTAATTCCAGAGATTTCAGTAGTCATTCCCGTTCAGCTGTTAACAGGGAGTTAAAATGGAGAGTCCTTGGTCATTTATAGTGAAAACTAACAGTGGTTGTTCTGAATTACGCCATTCAGATTTAAAACTAGTTTTAAAGAAATCTATTTGCACTGTGTGTGCTTAATGATAATAAGATGTCTTAAATCTATAATTAATACATAATAATGTCTAGAATGCTAGGTTGTATTAATTTTCAAAGCTATACTTAATATTTTTTCTTTATCCTCATTTATTTTTCTGAGTGAAAGGAGGACTCCTACCTTTTTTAAAAAAAAAGGCGTAAGACATACTTTTACAATTTAAGGGATGCACATAATATGTTTGTGTCTTGTCGGTGTTATATTTTCAGTAAACAAAAACGTGTGAACAAAATATGTCTAAACCTTCAGTAAATGATGTCAACATATGTGAAACATTTTGATGTATCCTAACAGCACATCTTGGCTGGTGATAATGCTAGAGGAGGAAGGTGTGTGCACTGTCACCTAGAGACTGCAAGTGTCTGTTCTGTACATGTTGTTCTCATTTGGCAAAAACGGTGAAAAATCTCTAGGCATACAGGTAACTTGATTGTAGTGATCTAGAAATGTCCTTAAAATGGTTACTTGAGGAAGGCTTTGATATAGGAACCAGTGTGGGTAAGGAAAAAGCAATTTTGACAATAGATATCTGTTTGTCCACATTAGCCTTGGCTGAAATCAAAGCTGTGTTTGAAGTTTAGTGATGTTTAACAGCTGAGTGGACCTAGACATAGACTGCAACTCTGAGGTCATTTTGCATATTGAAAATTTGTGGCTAGTTGACAGTTTGCCCATCTCTGGATTAAATTGAAGTGGGTAATAATTGTGTAACTCTGAGATCAATTGTGAGTTAAAAGTTGTGTTAACAGTAGATAAAAACTCCTAGTCTGTACATAAATAGTGACGTTTGTCAGTATTCAAATGCCCTCAGATTAGGTGGAGGGAGGGGGAAGGGAGCCTCGTTCTTGAAAAAAAGAAAAATAAAAAGCAAAGCACATCTTGATGTGAATAACATTAGATGAATCCTTCCCACCCTGAGGAGCTGTGTTTCACGAACACCAGTCACTCTGGAAGCTGTGGTTGTAGATCTCTACCAGCGTGTACTGCACAGCAGAGAGAAGCTATTAATATACACAAATTTGCTTCCCTGTCTGGTTGTTTATCTCGTATGTTTTAAATACTCAGATTATCGCTCCAGGATTAGCAGAATCTGTCAGATCTCTAAAAGGGCAGCTTCAAAGTCAGCTGAACTGATGGAAGGGGTGAGGAATGCAGAATGTACGAATCATCCATGAGGAAAAAATAATGCCTCGATAACAAAGATTTACAAGAAGGAACTACTTAGCAAATACTCAAGGTTGTAATGAATCCTGTTTGGATATATAGATAAAAACTCAAAGGAGGGAAGGTCAAGAGAGGAACTCAAAGCCCTTTAACAGTTTGACTTCAAAGCTAAATTTCTTTACATCTCATACTAGGTGGGTTAATGCCAAAGATATAGAAACAGGTGTTCTTTGTCAGCTTTACTCCATGGACCACAACTCAATTTCCTTCCCTGCTTCTGCTGAACTCTCCAGTCAAAACTGTGAGATGGTGTACTCATCTAAGTCAGTAATTAGGCTTTAATACCTGCCTCAAGGCACCATGGGGATTGCAGATGTTCTGATGTTTTGGAGTGGACAGAATGATATGAGCCCCACTGTTGAGCATCCTTATCTGTCTTGGAATACTAAATTTGAATGCAATCTCAGTTTTGGTTTGTGGGAGTGGGTGTTACATGTTTCTAAATATGAAAACACAGTACACATTGAAAAGGAAACAGATATTATTCATTTCTCGTAAGGGAATACTTGAATCTTACTTTCAACTTTTAGCCACAGATACACGGTTTCTAGTTCAAGATTTTCACATGGTGTGATTTTTTTTTTTCCCTCCCACAGTCTCCCCTGCTGTTGCCTTTTCCAGTTATTAATTGGGTATTCTGTCTTCAGCTGAGGGAGGTGTGGGGGATAGCAAATTAACTATATGCAGTTGAACTCAGATTCAGGGCCATATTTCTTGGACTGTTAATTCTGTTTTGATGAGCATAAAAGTCCAGAAGCACCTAGCAGAGATTGTTTCTGTACTCTGGAGTAGATTTTCAGTGTATAAAAGAAAACAGTGGCTGTACCAGGAGTTCCTTGTTTGTGGGTTAGTGATGGAGCTTTGAGAAATGTGAGGTAGGATCGACTTTTGGCTGTCCATTAATTGTGCTGAACAGGCTGGACTGACATAGCTACCCCTCTTTGCTTGAGTTTAGCTTTTCTGAGCCCTATCAGGCCTCCATGCTTTTAAAAATTACTCTTAACAGGATGGGGGTTTTTGATAGGGAATTGCAGGCACTGAGGTGGTGGTGAGACAGTAACGTAACAAAAATGTAAGTGGATTAAGCCCTTAATGCCATTAAAGATAAGGAGATTTGTGTGTCCAGCTGTCTGTGAAGCCGAACTGTTGGTTAAGTGCATATGCAAAAAAGGATTGGATTAAAAAAACAAAATGGGAGAAAGTTTTGTGCCTTCAGCAACATCTCTGATCAGTGCCACCTTGCAGGGACCCATGTTGAACAGCTTTACCAAGCAGAAAGGTAAATAGCTGGTTAATGAAATTCAATCAGGGTGTTAAATGTAATGATTTCGTGCTTGCACTGCAAGCATAAAAATAGTGGAGAAATGATGCAGGAGAACTGACGGTAGCAGCAGAAGAAAAAGCAAACTCAGCCTAACGAACATAAGTAAAAATGCTGTAGGTGACACCCCAAAAACCGGGCTTAGTAAATACTCTACACGTGTTTGGAAGCAGTGGTGGTGTGCACTGCTGGTACCAGGAAGCTGTGATGGCAGAGACTGGTTGTTTGGTCCTGGAGCAAATAACCCGCGGGGCTGTTGATTTTGGGGCTTAGCTCAGCAGTAGAGGGTGGAGAAGCTGCTCAGTGTGCAATCACATCCATTCAGGGCTGGGATGTTTGGGTCTGAAAGCTTTTTGATGCAAAGGCAGTGGACTTTGGAGTGAAAGCAACTGATCACTATTTGAGTGGAAAATAGAATTTTTTCTGTATTTCACTGACTTATTTAGCATTTAAATATGTTTATTCCTTTCACACTTCCTTTTAAAGCTTGCTTAATAGTGTGTTTAAATGGTGCCTCCTGAAAATTCAGGTATGATATTCAATTACAGCATATTTCACATTAAAGACTAAAATGCTTGTTTGGTGAAATTATTGAAAATTATTTGCTTTTTTCAATTCCCTAGTAAAGATGATGAGATCATTCTTTAAAAGTCAGTGAGAGTTGACATGATGGATCATAAAGATCCATTTTGAGCCCCCCTTGTACTTTATAAAAAATAAAAGGGCTGCAAGGAATGTGTAACTTCCTTTAATTTTCTTCACTAGTTATTATATCTCTTTTGGAACCATTTTCTTATTATGACCTATCATGTAAATAATATTTGGACAATTTTAAGTGTACACAGAATCATAACACTAATTATTTGCTTTGACAGCCATTATGCTAGTTATTCATATGCACTTTAAAGGCAAGTTCTCCTGCCTCTTTTGTCAGTCTGTGGTTCAGTGATGTTTTTTAAAAATTATATCATAGAATCATAGAATCAATAAGGTTGGAAAAGACCTCCAAGATCATCAAGTCCAACCCTTGATCCAACACCACCGTGGTTACCAGACTGCCACTAAGTGCCACATCCAGTCTCATCTTAAAAACCTCCAGGGATGGTGAATCCACCACCTCCCTGGGCAGCTCATTCCAATGTCTGATTACTCTCTCTGTAAACAATTTCTTCCTAATATCCAACCTAAATCTCCCCTGGCAGAGTTTAAGACCATGCCCTCTTGTCCTACTGCTGGTTGCCTGGGAGAAGAGACCAACCTTCACCTGGCTACAACCTCCTGTCAGGGAGTTGTAGAGAGTGAGGAGGTCTCCCCTGAGCCTTCTCTTCTCCAGGCTGAACAACCCCAGCTCCCTCAGCCTCTCCTCATAGGACTTGTGCTCCAGTCCCTTCACCAGCCTAGTTGCCTTCCTCTGGACCTGCTCCAGGACCTCAACGTCCTTCCTGAACTGAGGGCCCAGAACTGGACACAGCACTCCAGGGGTGGCCTCACCAGTGCTGAGTACAGGGGAAGAATCACTTCCCTGGTCCTGCTGGCCACACTGTTCCTGATCCAGACCAGGATGCCATTGGCCTTCTTGGCCACCTGGGCACACTGCTGGCTCATGTTCAGCTTCCTGTCAGTCCACACTCCCAGGTCCCTCTCTGTCTGGCTGCTCTCCAGCCCCTCTGTCCCCAGCCTGTAGCGCTGCATGGGGTTGTTGTGGCCACAGTGCAGGACTCGGCACTTGGCCTTGTTGAACCTCATCCCGTTGGAATCAGCCCAACTATCCAGCTTGTCCAGATCCCTCTGAAGAGCCCTCCAGCCTTCCAGCTGATCAACACTCCCCCCCCAGCTTGGTGTCATCTGCAAATTTGCTAATGGTACACTCGATCCCCTCATCCAGATCGTTAAAAGAGATGTTAAACAGGACTGGGCCCAACACTGATCCCTGGGGACACCACTGGTGATCAGACACCAGCTGGATGCAGCACCATTCATCACCACCCTCTGGGCCCAGCCCTCCAGCCAGTTCCTAACCCAGCACAGAGTGCCCCTGTCCAAGCCATGGGCTGCAGCTTTTCCAGGAGTTTGCTGTGGGAGACAGTGTCAAAGGCTTTGCTGAAGTCCAGGTAGACACATCCACAGCCGTCCCCTCATCCAGCAGGTGGGTCACCTGGTCATAAAAGGAGATCAGGTTGGTCAGGCAGGACCTGCCCTTCCTAAACCTGTTCTGGCTGGGTCTGATCCATCCACCACGTAGGTGCTGCGTGATTGCACTCAGGATGATCTGCTCCATAACCTTGCCAGGCACTAAGGTCAGGCTGACAGGCCTGGAGTTTCTCAGATCCTCCTTGCAGCCCTTTTTGTGGATTGGTGTGACATTTGCCAACTTCCAATCACCTGGGACCTCCCCAGTGAGCCAGGACTGTTGGTAGATGATGGAGAGCGGCTTGGTGAGCTCTTCCACTACCTCCCTCATCACCCTTGGGTGGATCCCATCTGGTCCCATAGACTTGTGAGGATCCAAGTGGCTCAGCAGGTCGCTAACTGTTCCCTCCTGGATTACAGGGGGCTATTCAGCTCCCTGTCTCTGTCTATCAGCTCTGGAAGCTAGTTGTCCTGAGGACAACCTGCCTTACTGTTAAAAACTGAGGCAAAGAAGGTGTTAAGTAACTCAGCCTTTTCCTCCTCTTTGGTGACTATGTTCCTCCCCATGTCAATCATTTATACTGTATGATTGTTCATACAGTATAAAAGTGAATTAAAAAAATTCCTCTTCTCAAGAGTGTTAGTCAATACAAGCTCCATAGAAGTCTTTTGATGTCCAGTGTTTTTCATAATTGCCTATTAAGGAGTTTATTGCGTCAGCAACATGGAAAGACAAGCAAATGAAGAGGAGCATTGTTTTGGATGGTTATGCCAGGTCCTTTAATGTGAGCTCTGCATTCAAAATCACACAGTAACCAGTGGGGTTAGAAAGGGCCCTGTGTCTTAAGGCCAGACACGCTGAAGGAGGGATGTCTCTGCCAGGGGACTAAGTGGTACTGGACCTGTGCTTTGCGAACATCATAATCCATTTCCCAGCCAGACAACATTCAGCTTCCTTTTTTTGCAGGCTTTAGAGTTTCCATCAGAAAGTGTTGTGTACTGTCAATGTGTTTTCCCTGGGAAAACATGGTAATGGTGCTTTAATATGATGCTTGAATACCTAGTTGTGGTAGTTTGAGGCTTTCTCAGTGGTAACGTAGACACATCTTCGTATACCAAACCAGGTTAGGTGGCACTGCTTCCCACTGCTCTGCTTTGTGGAAAGTTGTAAAAACAAGAATAAAGGGTCAGATAAATCAATTTACTATTTCTGTGGAAGAGTCCTTTAAATTTTTAGTAGCTGTGTGGTACGTTTTTATTAATAGGCCATAATGTACCTTTCATCATCATGTGATATTTCCACGAGCTTGACGACAGTTAACCTGTGTCCTGTACTTACCAGACAGTGGTTTTGGCACTGTCTATACTCTGCAGTTGTCATGCTGTCTCTTTTTACCCATCTTTCCAGCAACTGTTCTGCCATTGTTGGAGGGATATTAAATTCTCTGAGTGTGTTTTTGTTGGTAAGTTGTTGGTATGCTTTGAAAATGCCTAATTTAAGGTATTGATTTGACTTTTTCTTTGCAGGGAGCCTGATTTCTCCACTGCCTGTGTAGGTGATCTCCAAATGTAGGCACCTAAGACAGACTGACTCTCTAAGACAGTGCTTGTATAGTATCTACTGTGATGCCAACCCTTTATATCTTATCACTATGGAAAAACAAATTAGTAACTGCAGCTCATGCTACTCAAGAGCCTGGAAAGCTCAAAGGAGCTGAAGGAGTAGAAGAGGGACAACAGGTCTTGTGCAGAAGCTGAGCCTTGTTTGGCATTGTTCACAGGAGTCTTTTGGTTTGGGATTTGGTTGTGTTGAAAAGCCACAGCAAAACTGGGTGGGTGCAATCATAACCCCTGACCAAAAATGTTTCTGTGTAGTAGTGATGAACCAGGAGTTCCAAGAGGGTGAGTGGTTCTCCTATGGATTATGTTGTTCAAATATAAATATCCTCTACGTGAGGAAGGTGTACAAGTACAATGCAACCGGATTTGTCTATGAAGTTCCCTCTGACTTCTTCCATACTCAGGAAGGCATATTATATTGGTATTGGGAATTTTTCATTAGTTTTCCCCTAAATTCACAAGCCTGTGAGTTAACGTAGGTGGAGCCAAAGAGTCAGCATAGTTAAAGCTCTTGCAGGAAAATGCAGTACCTGTATCCTCATTTTGCCATTGCAGATTTGCGTTTGCCATCAAAGTGCATGTTGTGTTTCCTTGTCCACACGACTCCTCACATGTGCATGGTGGTTTGAAAAAGAAGTTGAATTGGTATATTGATTAAAAACAAACAGTCATACCATATATATTAATGTGTTTGCTCTGGCTTCCCATTTGGACTGGAATTCTGGTCATAAGGCAGTAAGCTTTCCAGGTGACTGTGTTTTATGTACCCAACCATTCTTTGGTCTCTCACCCTACCTAAAAATAAAATATCTGATTCTGATTGCTAGAACCCCTCTGATTGCTGCGGGAGTTATTGGTGGCCTCTTCATCATTGTCATTGTGGGCCTGACATTTGCCGTGTATGTTCGGCGCAAAAGCATTAAAAAGAAGAGAGCACTGCGAAGATTCCTGGAGACCGAGGTGAGAGTGCGCTGCTTCTCACAGATTATTTGAAAAGATATGCAGGTCTGTTCTGCTTTTTTATTAAAGACGTTAAGGTCTTCAGTCCAGTTACCAGAGAGATCTGTAAAAATCCTTTTGCTAACTTGTGCGGATGAAACTAATGGAAAGAATGAAGCTATTGCATTATTCTAGTTTTCTGTACATATGTAGATTCATGGCTTTGGAAGACCAAAAGAAGTTCCCCATGATCACAAAGGCATGTTCCACCACGTTCCTGAACTCCCATTCTGCTCTCAGCTGAACATCTGTCCTAGTTCATCAGTACATTTAGCAGCTCTCATGATTAAATATTACAGGTTCTCATTCAGTATCTACTTAGGTCAACTTTTAAGACTAAAGTTCCCTCAGCAAGTTCTGGTACAAACTTAAGCTCATCAGGAATACTTAAATGCAGAGATTGTCACTTACCGTTGTTCCCAGTGCCTACAATGCTTTTGTGGTCCAGATTTTGCCAAGTCTGTAGTCATGATCAGTAATAATAATAATGTATTTTATTAAGACAGGATACTTCCTGAAGCTTAATCAATCAAAGTTCACAATTCTACTGGCAAAAATATGCAGTGGAGCTATAGCAGAGCGCTGTGCCCACTTCATCCTGTTCTTTGAAACATCAGTAGTTGAAGGGCAATCTAGTATATTTAAACATAACGTTAAATTGTTATCTGTCAGCTACAGCAAAGGTGATTGCTGCAAGTCTTCTCAGTGTCTCAGACCTTGAGACACTTTGCAAATTATAATATTTTTAAATTAGAGTCCCCTTTTGGAAGATAATAAAGTTTGGGAATACTGTTAGCTAGTGAATCTTGAGTAAGGCTTTATTAACAAGGCTGTTTGCAGTTCTTTTCCAAGGGTCCTGCTCCCACTCTTCTCTGGGAGCCTGGGAGTAAACGATTTATGCATCCCCAGTCTGTTTGCATAAGTATCTTTATGCTTGGCTAGAATTTGTATTGCTTGGTAAATATTGTTCAGCTTATAAAAAGCTTAACAATATTCAGTGCCTTTAGATATATAAATCTTGCCATTGTATCAGCTCCTACTTAAACATAAATTATTTTAGCAGGTAGTTCTCACTGCATTTGGGAAGCACTGACTTTGAAGTCCAGCTATCATTCTCCGTTTTGTCAGATAAAAACTGTGGCTGACAATAGTCCTTAGGGACCAAGCCTCCTACTGAACATGTGGGGAAGCTGTTGTCTTGGCTCAGAAACTGAAGATTAAGTCAGGAGCAGCCCAAGATAAACACACAAGCAACATAGCTTCAGCTGAAGTCTCTCTCTCTAGCTGGAGGCTGTAATAGACCTATTCTTTATGTAGATCATTCTCCATAAAACTCTGTGAGCCTTTTTTAGATCTCCACAACACATCTCTACTTCTCCCTGCCATACCCGTGTTGGTGGACTGTGGCACAAAAGCTCTTTTCATCCTTCACAAACTGAAACTACAGAAGTATGCTGCCAAACTGCCTAATTTTCTTTTACAGTAAGCCTTTCTTTTATGGTATAAGTACTGGACATCTAAAGTGGGAAGGAGGAGGGAAGAGAAATCACTCTAAAATCAAGTGCAGCTTGCAGATTATTTCTGTGATAACCTGACTTGTTGCTGTTTGGTTATGTTGTGTTTTCTTACCCCATTAATTTCTGAATACTGGTGTTTTTACCTGAACAAAACTAATTAATCTGATCAACTAATCAAGTAGTTCATTATGCTCTAGGGCCGTAAAAGTAGTTCTCAAACTGCAGAGCATGATGCATTTAGCCTTGTCAACAGGCAGCTTTGAAATGCTGCAGTGGTTTCAAAACAATTTGAGTAGGAGTAGCCATGAATTATTTTCCTCATCCTGTAAAGGCAAAGGCTGTTTTTCATTGTTTGGAGTACTGTCCTTTTCATGTATTTTTAATTTATTTTTAAAGAAGCATTGTTTTTTTGGCAGAGATGGTATAACACTGAGATCTGAGAGCATTTTTAACTGAATGTGCCATTGTGGCTCATTTACAAAGTTTCTTGAGACATCTTGAACAAATTGTTTAATTGCAGTAAATTAGTGGCTGTTATAAATTAGTGGTCTGCTATAAGGTGTTTTCTCCTTAAAGCTGTCCTCCTCTGTGGTAAAACAGAAGTTCAAAAAAACTGTCCCTTGCCCAAAACAGAATAAGAATGTGATGAGCCATTAAGTCAGGGCTATTAAAAAGAAATATGGTCAACTTAAAAGACACTAAAATTGGAAAAAATAGAATGTGGTGCATTGATAATAAATGCTATATTTCTGTCATGTAGAAAATATTTCTACTGCCTCCATTAGCAAAAGTCCTTGGGTGTGTTATTGTGACACCAATTCAATTTCCAGTTCATAATTCCATCATGCAATTTCTGGTGGAAATTATTACATGTTGGCTGAGGACTTGCTTTTTCAGGTCTCTTGGTTTTGTAGCATTGCTCATTTGCTTTTGAAGGTGAGAAACCCCTCCACAAGTTGGCAGGTCAGTGGTCAACAGATCCCCACCACTGTCTTGTTCCAGCATTTATTTGGATTGGTCGTTTTCAGTATAAACTTCTGATGGGTCTTCACATTTACAAATATTTAAGCTTGTTGGATTTTCCTTCATAGCTTGTGGAACCCTTGACTCCAAGTGGCACAGCACCCAACCAAGCACAGCTTCGAATCCTAAAGGAAACCGAGCTGAAGAGAGTCAAGGTTCTTGGCTCTGGAGCCTTTGGAACTGTATACAAGGTAAGAGTCCTAACTATACAGCAAAGAGTTCCCTCATTTAACTTTGGAACAGTCAAGTTCTGCACTGCAGTGAAGCACCCCATCCCATGGATGGGTTCATGAGTCCTACATACCTGGGATAGACAGGATATTGGAATTATGTGGGAGGAGCGCATCTCCAGGCTCAGGTGCTGACTTAAGTTTTAATCAGACATGCAAACATTATTTCTTGGTGAGCAAAGGCATGTCAGCCACAATCATTCTTGTGTACAGGAGGGCTACACAGGCAGGGCTGTCTTGCTGTTGAAGTGCAGTATCAGAGTTTGTCATTCTGTTCTTACATAGTGGCTTTGGAAAGCTAAACTTTGTCTTTCGTTTCACAAGTGTCACGTCAGTCTTGTAATAGTAATAATACTTTGTAAAATGATATCATTAGCTAAACTGTAATGCTTCCTACTTCTTCCATTTAAATAGAAAAGATGAGTTTTGTAAATCCACCTTTTAAGCAGGATGTGAGCGTGGAACTCATGAGGGAAAAGTACTTCTGTTAGAGATTATTTATTTTTTAAGATCTGTTAGCGGTGTCCAAATCTCAGAGGCATGAAGTCGGGTTTATTGGGCAAGTCAAACCACTTACCCAATCCTTTGGGAGCAACCCACACCTGCCAAATCAGTGTGATAGGTCAGAGTGCTGAAGGAGGACAGACACTCATCTGTCTTCAAACTGGGAAGGAAAGGAAGGAAGCACAGACCAGGTCACTGTAACTACAAGCTCATGGGAATAGATTTATGAATAATCAGTTTGAATACACTTAGATGATAATAGAGATGGGTACCTTGAGGCTGACAAGAACACAGCAATGGTCAAGAAGGATGGAAAAGTAGCCAAGACATACACAATTTGTGAATTTTAATTTTAAAATTTCCTTTTTAGCTATCTGAGCTTTTAATTCTCTGGCATCAATTAATTAGAGAAATAGTCCCTAAATGTTTCACTCTAAATATATTGTTCTCAGGGTGTCCTGTTCCTGCATGATGTTGTGACCTGGTGATAATCAGTTTTGAAAGTTTCCAGATAGCTTCAGAGTTGAGCATCAGAATCCAGACAGAAAATCCAGACTTTTGTTCAATTTTATCTGAATCAGTAGTCAGTGGGAAAAGTACATCACCGACGATGCTGCCATTACTCTTTAGAAACCCTCTTTTGGAAGGAAAATCAAAGGGGCTTGATGAGGACTTTCACTGATACAGCATGGTTCATTTTACATTAGGGTTTACTTTTGGTGCAAGAAGTAGTTTTTTGGGATTTGTATTATTTTTATAGCTTTGTGTATTCTCAGTTCTGAGGTTCATAACTGATCTCCATAATGCATCAAAAGAATGCATCAAAAAGAACTGTAACTCCTAAATGAAGTTTCTGCTTGTTGTCTCATTAGTCTTCTCTCACCTTTTCTTCTTTTTCTAGGGTATCTGGGTCCCTGAGGGAGAGACCGTCAAGATTCCTGTAGCCATTAAGATCCTTAATGAGACCACTGGTCCCAAAGCCAATGTGGAGTTTATGGATGTAAGTAAGACATGATCAGTGTCTTGAAGTTTGGCCAGGGCTGGTGGGTGGTCATTCTGTAGTCCATGGAGATTAGAAAGAGGAATTCCTGACAGTTTTCTTTCCTTATGTTTAAATACCAGAAGGAGGCTTTTACACAGGACCTGTAAGGGCTGGGTTTTTGATTCCAAATGTCATGGACCCCCTCAGATATTTGGAGTCTTCTTATAAATGGTTTTCTGATGGGTGTAAGGCTGAAACTCCTCCATTTCATGTGCCACATATTGTATGTTCCTGTAACAGAAAAACTAGAGACACGAGAGAAGGAGTTGCAGGGGAGCATCTTGCCATGCATGCAAGTATCTACTGGCACAGAACTCAAGGGAACATAAATTTATCTCAGCTCTCTTCTGCTTCACTGTTCTGAGAACTAAACACCGAGAGTCCGAGGGCTGTGAGCAGCAACAAAGCATAACAGGGAGGAGGGGTAAAAACCTAAAATATGCTGGATTTAAAAGCCCTTTTGCTTTAGTAAGCTGCAATACCATTAATATGAGGTCAAGATCATAATTTCCATGAATGTTCTGTGATCACAGTGACTGTGTACTCAGTTTTCAGCTCTGTGTCAAGATCAAGCCTCATTGACACCATGAATGTCTATATCCTATTCCGTGACAATTTTTTGACAAGTCACAGAAAGTTGTGCTTTTTTGTAAATCCCTCTTGTGAACTTGAAAATTACATAGGCCTTTTAAGTCTTGCAGACCTGTTCAGTGTATAGACCTAATTGGGTTAGCATTAAAGACACTGTAATCCGCAAGGAGAATGTACAGTTATGGATTCAGCTGTTTCATGTGTGAGTTTATAGGCAGTTGAAGGAAGGCTGTATAGAGGAAGGGATTTCCTGTGCTTTTTACAGAGCACTGCACGTTTTTGTTGATTACATTCAGTTATCATTATGCACAATAATAAAAAAAGGCCGTTTCAGCCCTGTTTAAAAGCAATAAATTGCACTGAAGGGATAATTAGTATCAGCAGTCAGTGATGTAGGTTCCAGCCTAAAGGTAAGAGAATGTTATTACTATATGAAAGTCAGTGGAACTGAGCAACTTGCACCAGCTGAGTCTGATCTGATAAAGTAATAGTAATATCTGCTGCTCTGATGGTGATTTACCTTGAAGCACTCTACAAAGAAAACATAAGGTTAAAAGGCAGATTTGCTTGTCTGAGGTTTCATAGTTTAGCTTGTTCAGCGGACTTAGTTCAGCAGACCACAGTTCCCTCCAGTGTCCTAACACCTGATAAATGGCTCAGAAATGATGAAGGGTTTTTGGCAGCTCTAGAGATTTGTGAGGTACAGTTACACTAGGAAAGGTCTCTCTCTAAATTAGAAGTTTCTCATGAGCCTCTGACCCAGTGGTAACAAGGTGAGAGAAAAGTTAAAGTTGTTTTTAGTTCCTGAGGTTAAAAATAACCTTTAATTTGTTTTTAATCATAATAAAAGAGAATTGGACTTCAGAATTAGCTGATGCAAGTGACAATAAGAAGAAATAATAAGGTTTTGTATCAATGCTGGTTTTGATATATGTACAGTGGTCTGTAATCCTTTGCTGTACTGCATGGGTGAAGAAGATGATTTCATTTCATTCTTTTGAATAATTGTTCATCCAATCCTGCCTTCCTTGCCTCCTAACCCAGTCATTTATTTCCTGAAACAAGCTACATTCTGAAAGAGAATGACCTAGATGGTGTTTATGGTTTTAATGTGACCACTCCTCCCTGTCCCAGAAAAGATATGTTAAATGTTTAAAAATTATAAGCCATTACAAGGAGATAACTTAAATATCTTTCAGTGAAGAGTACGAGTAGAAAAATGTGTTTGACTCATTCACACTCCAAGACTTTGGTCAGTACAGCTATCCTGATAAAACAGAATACAGTTTACTGATCTTACTTTATGAGGAACATTTTAGTGTATGTATGGAAAAAAATGCATCAGTTGTACTTCAGTAAGAAGAGTATTATGAATATGTTTTAAAGGTATATGGGTGGCTAAATGCTGTTATGAACATAGTGGGGTTAGGTCTTTCTCAAATAAGGGTCTGACATGTTGGTAGGGAATGGGAAGAGGAGATTAGTGGGAAGGAGGTGTCATTATATGAGTCACACCCTTGACTTTCATTTTTTTGTCCTTGTCAAGTACAGGTGTGCTTCTGTCAGCAATTACTTCTTCCCTGGATTGTGAATGTCCTTGTGCTTGCAAGTAAAAGTTACCATTCCTTTTAGAGAGGCTCTGGAAAATGGAAAACCTTTGGTAAACGGTGATTTGTGTACAGAGGGAGCACTTGGGACACTTGAGTGTCTACAGAAATAGCTGGTGTAGATGCTAGTGGCACTGTCCATAGCTCTAGTTAAAACTTCTAATGTTGGCAAGAATGCAAGTCTAAAAGTGCTCTGTGAGCTCCTGAAATTCTGCTAAATGTTATGCTGAAAGAGTAAAGAACAACAATTTGGCTACTGGGCTGTCATTTGAGCACCCTGAACACCCGCTAATGGATCAGTAATGACTATAATGATATAATGCCTGATATTAGACCTACTAGGGCCAAATGCCTCCCACCCGTTCCCATCAGGGGATGATGAATTGACCATCATCAAAAAACACATCCCTTATTTGGAATTTTTCTTTGGGGAGTTGCAGCAAAGTCTTTTTTCCAGTCTTTCTCCACACATTCCCAGTCAGCTCTTTTCTTTTGCTCTACTCCCTGCGTTCTTACATAGTTTTTCTCACTGCAGCAGTCCATGTCTGTTACATTAATGCAACCTGGAGTCTGCAAAGTAACCCAGACTGCCTTCTCCAGGGCAGAACCAGAATGTACGCGTGGGCTTTTATGCATTTGTTTTCACCACGCTGAGGATGTTGTTACAGTTCTGCAAAATGTAGGTTTACATTTTTTCCACGTGTTTCTGAGTATGTATTATCTCTGGAATAATTTCGGAATCTAAAATACTTTCCCCTCGGGTGTTGAAATGGTTATGTGCTTAAACTGGAGGGTTATAGTTTCTCCTCCCTACTTGGCTGGTCACACCTCTTGTCCCCAGAAGAGGGCTGAAATTTGAATCCAGAGTGCAGGTGCTCTTGCTGCTGGTCTGCCTGCAAGTGTGCCTGGGAGGGAGTCACCAACAGACACAGGGGTATCAGGAGGGAACTACATCCTGCTCCTCACCCCAAGGCTGGTAACAGAATTTAAGAAGGGCCTGAGTTTTAGGCAGGGAAGACATGCTTGTACTGAGACAAAAAGGCAAATATGCAGCTAAGAGGCTACTTGACAGTGGAATAGGGACTTATTTTAAAGCCCTGGGTCAAAGCCACGAGCTGCCCAGGTGTTTTACTTATGTCTAAGACTCCAAAGTAATTCACCATGGAATATTTTGCAAAGCCTTGTAGTTCTTTAATACCTTGAATTCGCATAAAGAGAAGAAGCCACAGACTTTTCACAAGAGACTTCTTTTAATTTAGTAAGAAAATAAGCATTTTGGCAAAAGGTTCACAGAAGTAACATACAGCCAAGGAGAAGGATTTCACTAAAGCACCCAGCACATGACAACCACAACTTAAGTAAAATACAACCCATCAGTTTTAAGTTACCCACAAGAGACTAAGAAAAGAGTAAAGGAAGAAAAAGGATTAAGAAAATAAAGAAGGAGTAAAGAAAGAGGTTAGAATAAGAAAATTGTATAGCTGCCACTGAGAGGTCACATGATGATGGCAGAGAGTTGGCAGTTGCTATTACAATAAGCAAAAAACCAGGAGTTCTATCAATACAGAATCTCTGACCTATGCAGGGCACCATCTTCCACCTCGTGAGTCCTAAAACTGCAGGAAACCAGGACCCAAGGAAAGAGTTTGTGAAATGAGTCTGTCCGTTGCAGTGTTTAAAACAATTCTTTCACCTTCATCCGTGAAAGAATTCTTCTTTGATGAGGTGCAGCACTACTTCATAGATTCTTTGCTTATTTAATAACAACACATAACTTAAAAAAACCCACCATCATCCCTCCCACCAACCAGATTTCAGGGTGCATTGTGAAAACAATTTCCCTTCCTCAGCCTCAATTTATTTGACTGTTATGATAAGTGATAAGTCAAGTAGCCATTGGCCTCATCAGATGGTTTAACATCAAGCCAGATGCCTGACTGGTAATGTAATAGATTCTAAAGTCATACTGCAGTTGGAGAGCATAGCAAACAGCCTTTGAGGCTGAAAAAATAAACTTGTCTTGAGGAAACAGGCAGCTGATGTCAGTCTTCCCTCTCTAGCCCTCTAAGACCGATGTTTCCAGCAAGTAATCCTGTGAGCTCTGATTCTGTCCAGGGTTTTGATCCACTTACAAGTTTAATCTATCCTCTCTGAACTTAAATGCTCCATTATCTGTTAGGAAATAATTAGAGGCTGCAAGCACAAGTCAGCATACATAGAGTTCCTTGGGAGTCCCTGAGCTCATTGAGATGAAGACAGTTTGACTGATGGTGGTCAGCTGATATTGGGCCAGGAGCTAATAATAGAAGGCAGCGCTGCTTAGCTAGGTGAGAAAGTTAACTTGGGAAAAATTAAACTGAAGGGTTTGGGATTTATGGTTAGAAATAAATTTCCCATTCTCATTTGTTTCCTGGTAAGAGAGCTTCAGAGGCAGTTATTTCTTCTATGGTTTTATAATTAAGATCTAGGGGCTTCTTGCCTTGGCCTGGACTCACTGCAGTTCCCTGCTGTCTGTAGGAGTAGTGTTCGGTATGCAGGAGAGAATTTGTCACACAAAGTGCAAATATGTGACAATGACCTCCACCAGGCATGCAGTAAACAAATTAAAGCTGCATATAAGGGGCTGATACCCACATCTTTTCTTTACATCTGGCCTAATTAACTAAATTAATAAAGCAGTCAGATGTGCTGCAGAAAGAAACAGCTTTTTCTAAATTGTCTTTTAATAAAGACAAGTCCTTGACTTGAGGATATCAGTATCAAACTTATCTTCAGTTCAGAGGTTTCAAGAGAAAAAAAATCATATAGCCACCTAGCAAAAGAGAGTTTTATCTCCTGTTCAGCTGAAAACCCACAGAGATATGGATAGGTCTAGATGCTTTCTTTGTTTCTTCGGGTATGTCTAGATGCCATTGTGGGAAGTACACTGGAGGTACAGCTAGCTAGTCAGGTGGGGAAGGTGAGAGAAGACTTACCTTTTCTTGGTTTCCACCACTGGCATTAGACTTTGGGTTCTTTCCTTGCCCCGCAGTGGCATTCACAGAGCCCTTGAGGCTACAGACACACTCTGTGGTGTAGTTTCTCAGCTGACACAGATGCATTTGCACTCAGTCTCCTTGTAAGATGCTGCCTTACGTAACTATATAAGTGACTGGAGAAATATTTTTGTCTGTCCCTTGATTATTTTTAATTCCCTGTACACATCTCATGCTACTGCCTATCCAGGTGTTTGACTCAGGTCAGACCATGTAGATGCTTCTGAAAGTCTGAAAAGATGTTAGTACTAACAGTAGCTGGATCCAGGCACCTCACAGTCATTCTGCTGACTGCCTGGCTGCTTGGGAAATACCACCAAGTTCATCTTGAACTTCAGTTTAAAGGGCAACTGTAGGAACAAATGAAATCCTTTATGGCAGCAATGAGACCTTTTTCCTTATCTTCTTCTGCTGTCATTTATGTAAACATCCTCCTTTCCAACTGGCATTAGGGGTCTGTGTCAGAACTGCCTGGCACTGCGCTCCAGCTGCAATTGAAACAGGTTTTCACTCCATCACGTCAAGTTGCTGAGGGTGGGGGCAAGGGGTGACCTAACTCCTCTGATTGTAGGCTCCCTTTTGTGCAGCCTCCCCACTCCCACTCGCACACACTGTAAGTATAAGCAGAGCCACTTAGGAGGGGGGGCTGTTTGCCTGTCAGTTCCAGGCATGGAAGCTCACTGTGATTGCAATTACAATTTCCGACTTGTCCAGAGATGCCAGAAATCAAGCTGTCCTTGAGAACGCTGCATACCACGCACAGGCCCCGAGAGTGATCAGCCTCTACAGAAGCTGGAAATCTGATCACTGCTGAAGGTTAACTGCTTTTAGTCATCTGAAGATTAACTGTTTCAAGGCTACATTTCTGTTATTTCCATCTTAAATAATAATTTTCTCCTGTAACCTTTTATTTCAGTAGTTTTTCCTTGCATAGAATGTGAGGGTAAAATGTGTGTGTATGTGCAGGGGGGATGTTAATTTTCCATGTGCAAGGGCAAGTGGCTGTATGGAGAAAATATAGACACAGAAAGGATGAAGTACAAGCATAGACAAACAAGCCAGGCTGTTTGGAAACAATTCTGCTGGCATAACACTCTAACTGGAAAATACAGTGAGCGAAAGTGAGTTGGCTTGCTACTGGTGATGGGGGAAATCTGAGCTCTAGTGAAACCTCTGAGAGCTGTGAATTTGCCAGTGAATTCAGCAGGGCCAGGACATCACCTCTGGAGTTATCCTTCCAAGAAGTCTGCCACAGGTTTAAGGAAGAATCCCATGCTTTAGTGAATGACTGACAGTATGAGTTTTTCCTAAATGAGGTAGGAAGTATATTCAGATGCTTTTTGTTATGGCAATTGCAGAACTCCTTATTTCAAGTTTGTACTGTTTTATGACTTGGAACCCCTGCATGAGGTTGGATAAATCTGTGAGTGGGGTGAAGATCTGGTGGGAGTGTTACCTTATTCACTGAGAAATACAGCTGTGGATTCATTGAAACTATTTAAAATTCTAATCAAATTCAAGAATTAGTTTTGGCTGTAAAGTGTGTGTGTGTGTGTGTGTGTATGAAGAAAACATTTTGAACTGATGTCCTGTATTACACTTTCTGTTTAAAGGTATAAGGTACCCCAATAACAGGGTTGATACTTGTTGCTTTGAAGTGCATTTTTGGGCTTGGTTACTGAACATGAAGTCAGTTATTTGCTTGGCTGTATATGTTAGTTTTACGAAGGTCAGGGTCCCATATTTGCCACTGTTTTATCGGGACACAGTTAGAAGAGAGCTTTTTTGAAAAACTACAAACCAAACAGGCAACAGATGAGAATATTAAAAAAAAAAATAAGAGGGAGAGAAGTGGTGCTGTGAGTATCATAAGTGGTACACAATAGTTTAATTAATCAGACACTTGTGGAATTTGTATTTCCAAGATGAGCTTTCTGTTACATACAGTACTGTGAGGGCTTGTTCTTGACATTGTGCTGTGTGTTGCCACCCTTTACTATGGGTTAAATCTGTACCTGGGCCAGAATGCTCTCCTCCAGCTTCATATTTTCCCAGGACTTACGTATTTGTATCTGAATTTGGGCTTTTAGGAGAGTAATCTTACACACTTCAATAAAAATTTCTGTTTGATGCTGTAAGGCCATGAATTCTGGGGACTCATGTCCCAGGAGGATACTGCCTGCAGGTGTGGGTCTTTTCATCTGCACAACAAGTGAATGGTGTGATTTAAGGCAGAGGGGAAGATATACCTCTGTAAGCACAGATCTTGCTGGAGTGGAAGTCTGTAACTGAAAGACTTGTCATTACAAACGTGAGAAACAACCTTCCTTAAACATCAGCAGGAATACTGGAATGCTTCATACAGTCTTTCTGACATTCAGATGCAAAGTGCAGAAATAAAACTGACAAAACTTGGTAAAATGGAAAATGAGATTCTTGAACAATGCTTGATCTGTTGTGAGAGGAAGCTGACACAAATATCCAGTTTTAAAGAAGCATTTGGTGCTGACAACCAGGTGATTAGTGCTGATTTACCACCAGAAGAAACTAAAAACCTGTATTTAAGAAAGATCCTGTTGCTTTGCATTCTTTCTTTGTGCCTCCAGCTCACATTAGCAATATAAAATAGGCACATGTTAATGTTTAAGTTCCCAAAGGGCAAGTGTATGCCAAAATGTTGCCACACAGATAAAAAACGCAGATTTTTATGGGACCTCTGTTAATAAAAGAGGGGTACTGTTTCCACAGGCTTAACTGTAATACATCCCAAACAAACCATCAGTAGTTTGAGATTAAAGGTGAGTCTAACGAGGTTTGAGGGAAAGACTGAAGAAGAAATGTCTTGATATTTGTCAAAGGAGCTGGCTGTAAAACTGCATGAATATGCTGGCTAATCATTTTTGAAGCACACTTGTCTGTGATTTAGCTCAGTGCCAGATGGGCAGGCTATTCCATATCAGATTTGTCATGAAGGCAGGCTGATGGGGCTGGGTGAGCTCCAGCATGTGCTGCAATTCACAGATCAGCAACAATGCAGAAAGTAAGCAAGGGCAAAGGGCCGTGGAGGATCAATGCATTGTATTTGTCATACTTGGTTTTATGCTGCCAAAGTGCCAAGTCAACTTAAAGTTAAGGGAGAACAAGGGTTATTGTGTTGTAGTGAGAAAAAAAATCCAAGACTCATGCTATGACCATTTTTAATAGGAATGTAAGGGTAGGGGAGCTCAGGCTTACAGGAGCTGAACTTGAAGTATCACTGCTGAAATATATTTTACCTTCAGAATATTGTAGTTTGGAATACTTCTCCCTTAGTGCTTTGTTGCAGATAACCCTTCAAAAATTGTTTCCATGTCTCAGCATCGATCCAGACAGCTCTGATACATCAGCAACTGTCACAGATTTATAAAAATAATTATCATCTGTTTATATTAATATTCTACATATTATTTACAAGTGATAGTCAGCTGTCCCTATTGCTGCTTGTCCCATAATTGTAAGAGAAAAATAAGATGGAAATCTGGTACCTGACTGGCTTGCTGATAATCTTTGTCATATTCTGTCAATACCTTTTAGGTACCACTGCAGTAACTGGAATAAAGGGATAGAGCCGAGGTCATGCTGGGGCTGGCAGTCCACAGAGCAGCAATTGCTGTTTGAAATGCCTGGTCCTTCAATACTGAAACTGTAGTTCCAAAATTAAAAAGGTTTTGCAGAGCAACGTTTGCCATATTAACTTTCGTGTTACTTTTTGTTGTAATGTGCAGCATCTCTTGGACCTGTTGAAAATACAATGAGCTTGTCCCTGCCCTGAAAGGCATTCAATCCAGATAGACACAGCAGATAAAGGGCAGAGAAATGATTATTACTGTAACAATTTATAGATGGGACTCTGGATTGCAGCACACATCTCCTAACCTCTAAGCAAATTACTTTATTTTTTTAATTAATTTGTAATTATGCTCTGGTTTTAAATTACCTCAGAATGTTTACTTAAACAAGCAAATACTATATGAGGTGTTTCTTTCAGACAGTTTTTTTCAGCTGTTTTGTCTACTTATCCACTGAGAATGTGTTTAAAATGTTCTTTTCAAACATCTCTTGTCATCAGTGCTGTCCCCCAGGTCACGTATTTTAAAGAAACTGGATGACACTTGATATATAAGGCAAATTGTGTATTAGCAGTAAGAGAGAGAGAATAGCTCTTAGTTACCTGCAAGGTGATTACAAGTGTGTCTTGAAGGTTTCTGCTTCGTATAGAATATTAGGCTTTTAATTACAGAGACAAATATGCATTGTACGAAATAGAATTACGCACGTTTCTGATAGACCAGGGCCTGGTTTTATCTTCATACTTTACATGACAAATAATACAGAAATGTTTAAGAAGAAACTTTTGAGCTATCTTGGCAAATTGCAGCTCTGTTGCATTTGCTCAATAAAAGCTTTGAAGACTTTCATTGGTGGGCTTGCATAGGGAGAATCTGTGATATGGAACAGAGTCGATGCAAAGGTAGGCAACAGCTGAGGTACAGTCAAAGAACAGTTTATCTGATGGAAATGTAAGGCCTCAGTTAAGTAGATGAACATGGAACAGGGTCTAGATAGGGGTAATTCTCTGGGCTTCCATTTACTGACTAATGTCAATGCATAGGCAGCCCCCAGGCTGAATCTACTGGGAAACATTCCCCGGTGTTGAGGTGCTTTTGCTGTCTGTGCAGTGCCCTTTGATGGAGTTCAGTGGGATGATCTGTGTACATAAAAGCAGAATTTTGCTCTTTGTTTTCTGAGCCCAAGCCAATAGTTTTTTGGTTTTTTTTAAAATGAATTCTGGTTGGCTTAGGTCAGTGCCCAGAGTCACCTGCTAAAGACACAAGTCCTCTGAGAAGTTATTTTAGTAATTAAAATGTTTGGGGAAAATGGTGTTTGCAATGAGGAGAGAAAATTAGTTTCATTGATGAATTGTTTTCTTGGCAAAATATTAAACAAATATTTCTTGGTGAAATGTATTTATTCACTTGCTGAAACTAAAAGGAAGAGTTTCTGCTGAAGCTTTTCAGTGAGAGATATATTCCAGTGAGTTCCTCAGCTAGAAGATGTTTTTTTTGAAATATAATGGTGATTGAAGCACCTGTTTTTGTCATTTCCTGAATGAACTCTGGTGAATTTCTGGTTTCAATTGTTTTAAGAGTCAGACTATGTTTATTAGATAGGACTGTTGTCAAATCCAAATTGGAATATTGAACACTGTGTGCATGAAAGTAGGGAAGAAAATGTGGGAGGAAGAGCTGTAGAAGCTGAGGAGAAAACCGCAGGCAGAGTGATGTGGAAGTGCTGTGACACAGGGAATGTGAGGTAGTTTTTGAGGACTTTGTGGCTCACTGGTGACGGCTCGGTCAGAAAAAAAATCTAACTGTGAACCAAACAGTCCAATGAAACTTTCCTTGTTTAAATATCATCCCTTTGCAGTACTTGAGTCCTGAGTGTGATGCCCTTGTGCAGCTGAATGCAGATGAGGGAAAGGTGGAGATGAGTCTGATTTGAATTCTCAGTAGTGAGAGGTGAAATACCTGCATTACAGGCAAAATGTATCTTTGATTAAAACAATTCTTAATGTTGATTACACACTTGATGAAATTAGGTTTTAATCTGATGCTATCCCTTTAAACTGATCCTGAAGAAGGAAGGAGCTTTGAGTGTGTGATTATAAAGTGAAGCTTTTCAGCAGTAACAGAAAATATCAGAGCAATGCCCGAAGACTCTTCAGAAAGGAGTGAGAACTTGATTGATTTTTTTTTTTCTATCACTCATTCTTAAGACCTCGCCATCACTCACTTAAGTCAAAAATCCAAGCAATAACTCCCTCCTTCTGAAAGGAATCTGCAGCTGAGGCTAAAAATGTGTATAAGCTGGTCAGGGACAAGATCCGTTTACCCTCGCATTCGAATACTGCTGAAATGATGGCTTTGTTAGACTGTACGGTTAAAACTGCAAGCATTTTTGCTAGTTGCATCAAAATAGTAAGAAATAAATCACTTTTGACAGACTGCTCTGAAATAGTGATGTGTGTCACAAACTGTAAGTAAAACATTTGTCAGAATGATACAATATTTTTACTAAGAAGTGTTGTGTGCTCTTGAACTACTAACACCTGATCTGCAAGGGGGAATCTCCAGCCTGAAACCCACTGTTACTTCTTGTGATAACTTTCAGTGGGAACACTTCTAGTTGCTGAGATCCTGAACTCTTGGCTATTTATGAATAAAAGTGAACTGAAAATGGGCTTTCTCATCACCATAATCAGTGTTTTTTGGACAAGGTTCATAGAAAGGCTGGTGGGAGCTGTCCCCTGACCAAATGTTTGATGGAAAATCTTCACTTAGTTTGTTGTGCACTAGAGGTCTGTTCCTTTAGGCTTGAGATTCCTCCTCTGCTAACTCAGGCTCTGATGAATTGGGAGACTTAATTGGTACAAAGCAGGGAGAAGTAAGAAGTGTTTAGTGTGTGAGTTCTACAAAATGTATCTCCTATATTTTCAAGCATTTAAATATGTACTTAACTCTAAGCACCTGAGTCCTGCTGGAGTCAACATGGAGGTCCATGCCCTCAGTGTTTGCAAGACAGGGATCACTGGAGTGCTTTTTTTCTTTTCTTTTTTTCTAAGTTATTTTATGTTGCTCCAAAATATATAGTGACCCAGACTTGCTTCTGTGAGCACATGAAGGTGTCTATTCCTGCATGAATAGGACCTTCTGCTTCCCAAAGGTGGGCAGATTTGACCCAGCAGTCTTTAAGCATCACCTTCAAGAGGAAGAGCTTTCAAATCCCTGAATTGTGCTAGTTTCAAGTGTTAGGAGGAAAGTGGGGCATCTCTCTGATGCATTTGAATCACACGGGGCAGTCGCTTGCGTTGGAATTCAGTGTCAACAATGCAGGCTGTGTCTCTGCAGCAAAGTCAATCAGACTGTGTACTCTCTGCTGTGTGCAAGTGCTGTGACAGGCAGAGGAGTCTCGGAGGGTTTGCCTGCTCTGAGAAATGCAGCACATTTAGAGACACCACCTCCAGAAAAGGCCACGTACCCACTCAGCAGTGAGAGGCCAGCCAGGGACCAACCCTGCTCTTGGACAGTGGAGAGCACACTACTCCAGTGTTGTACCATGCCTTGCTCATCACCAGGCTGCAGCCTGAATGCAGTTTGGGACACTGATCCAGAGCCACCTTCTCCTGATGGAACTAGTTTGATAGGAGCCAAGTGAGTGGCACTTGCCTTATGTTGTTTCCATCACATTTGTGCGTGTTGGACTACAGGGTGTGGTCCCTGATGTGGAATTTTATTTTGGTTTTCAGTTTTAGTTTTTATCCTAGAGAGTTCTTGGTGTAATGACAAACCTGACAGACCAATTTCCAGAACTTTCTGAAGAAATAAGTTAATCTCACCATTTAATGATGCAAAACACTTGTACTCCAGTCTAAGTATGCAGTGACTACACTTACTACACTTACTACCCAACAGACCTCTGCTTAAGCTCCTTATTGAAAACCAAACACTAAAAAGTTCAAATCTCTTACATCCAAAAGATATGAAGTCCAAAAGCACCCATTCTAAATCTGTAGGCTCTTTAATCATAGGAGTTTGTCCTGGCTCTGAGGAAACACATGTAAACAAGACTCATACTGTTATCTTCTCTGTTTGGTCACATACAGCCGCTTTAACATGGCTTCCTAAAGCAAAACAAGCATGAAGGGAGTTTCACAGAGATGGTGGTTAGTGCAAAACTCTGGCTAACAGCTCATTAGACTTCTTTAGTGACAGGGCCTTGATTTAGACGTCTAGTTATTTCCTGCTGTGCCAGTCACACTCAGTGTTTCCCCACAGAAAAAGCAATTGGTGAGCGTTAACGTAGAATTTGGACCTGGATGTGCACTGCTACACTTCAGTGCAACAATTGTTGATGAACCTGTACCTACTGTAAACATTCATCTTGCTTTATGCTTGGAGTATGGATGTGAATGTATAGAAAGATTATTTTTTTAAATACCTTTGTTCATTTGCTCCTGGGTCCTGCTTCTCCAGAGAGAAGTTGAGAGAACGTTGTACACAACCTGAGTGTTGTCACCATCTCCCACAAGGGCGCAGTCATAGAAACCTGTTTTCTCAGGATATGGGATGTGCTGCCATACTTGCACAAGCTCAGTCCTGCAGCAGTAACCTCAGGGCTGACTCTGCAGCATTCAAGTGTATTCCCTATATTACATATTACACAGCAGTAAAATTGGTTATAGAAGCTGTTTCCAAGTCCCAAATAAGACTTTTGCCTGGAAGTGCCATATTAATGTGCTCATTCCTGATGACTATAAAAGAGTTCCTGGAAAACCAGCTATGGCAGTTTATTCTTTTACTGTCCTGCCTCTGTTTGCTACTGTTCCACTGTGGGACTCGGATATCCTTTGCTGGTCCCTATAGCTGCAACTCTCATTTCATTTTCAGAAGTGGCTGAGACATTTCCACAGCAGCTTTCCAGAGAGTATCTGCCCGACTGGTGAAATTTGCAGCCCAAGTGTTGAAGTATAGTAGTGCTCTAAGGCCAAGGAAACAGCATTTTGCATAGGGAATACAGGGGAAGTGTAGCAATGGGTGTTATTGTCATACAATCAGTGTGGGCATGTGTATTGTTAAGTGTATATTTGTGCTATCTCGTAGCTTAAGTAGTTGTGCAGACTGCATAGGCTATGTCAGCTATAACCTGAAAAAAATTGTAAGACCTAGCAGACAAACAAAAGGCATTGAAATATATGTTGGACTGTAATTGGATGTGCCCTGCAGCAGGTCAGACATGCGTTTGAGACAGGTGTTTGTCCCAGCCATTAAAAGAAATGTAAAATTAATGTGAAAAGTGTGTTCAATGTAATCTCTCTCCTGTTACCACAGCACAGCTGTGCTTTCAGAAAAATGCACAGCACAGTATGAAGTCAGCTTTTAAGTACATTTATTTACTCGACACTGATTAGGAAAAACAGCTGGGTTGTTCTTTTCTGGCTTTCTTTGTTTTGCTTTATTTGAGGGCATTTTATGGCAAGAACATTTAGAAGCAGAAGGTTAGGAAATCAGAGATTTTTCAGGCTTTGTCTGTGCTAACTGAATTCTTTGTCAGATGGATATCTTCATGTGGCTCAAGAGAAGCAATAGATCAGGAAACAGTTTTGCGTGGGATTTTCCAATTGCAATTGCACCTCCTCAGAGCCCTGTTGACATAGCTCTGCTGACAGAAAGCAGTCATAGGTCTGGTCACTGGCACCTAGAAACTCCCCCTTCTTTGGGATGTGCTCTTGTGCACATGGGAGGTAGATCTATGTGAACCATTAAAATAACATTTATGTCATGGTTTAATTTAGTTGTTTAATGTAGGCTTGTGTATATAAATCACAGGAGTTGAGCTTAATGGAGCAATAATACAACCACATTCAAAAGGGGCTGAAGAGAGAAATGATCAACATGATATGATTTCTTTATTCAAAAGAGCACATCTGAGAAGTGTAATGCTGACTTGAACATGGGAGGCTCAACTCAGCTCACCTATGGTGAGGCTGGGGGGACACAAACAGTGGTCCTGCCAAGCTGCCTGCAATAAAGTCTTTCTTTGCCAGCCTTCCTCTCAGATACACTGACACTGCAGGCACTGCTGCGAAGAAGGAAAGCCTTGTTTTTAGGTAACTTGTTTGAGACCTTGAAGTACCTGAGCCTCAGCTGGTCAGGGCTCACCACAGACCTGCATCTTGGAGGTAAAGGCAGGCTGAGCTCCAGAGCTGCTCCCTGTGTCTGAGCTGGCTGGCTTACAGCTGTGCTGCAGCAAGTAATACCTGAGCAGCAACAGCATACAGAAACTCCAGAAGGGGATTTGCTCTGGCTGGAGAGTTACTCCTGTGATAAACTTCCTACTTTTGCAGACAGACGAAGAAGGGTGCCTGATGTCCAACAGGAGCCTTTCAAAACTGTCACTGCTCCTGCCATTTCTCAGATGCCAGTGTTACAAAGACTCTGACTCCCAGGGGAAAGATGAAGTACCATATCTTAATCATTTCTCTCCCCTCCATCCCTTTTATATTTCAACTGTCAAAGGAATTTTTTCAGGAAAGAAAAGCTAAAATGATCTGGGGCACTGTTCCCACTTCTGCTTCAGACTTCCCATGTGACTGTGGATAGTAGGTTGTGCTTTTCTCTACCTCAGTTTCCTCTCCATTAAATTAGAATAGGCACAATTTTAAACTCATTCATGTAATTGTGCCAATTGAGTGTAGATACAAGATCTGCAGACACACGGCTACCAAAAGATTCAGAAAACTGCAGAGGTTGGTTTTGAAAGATGTCAGTGCCACCCAGCCGAGTTTGTGAGTTTAGGTGTCTTACCTGATTAAATGTTTTAGAAAATATGTAGAAAACACTCAGCAGAGTACCCAAGTGCCACAGAAACTGTAGCTGCAGGGTCATTAGTGTCCAAACAGATTTTGAAATGGGAATTCATATTCCTTATTTGCTGAACAGATTTTTAAAATGCTGCTAAGTCGTAATGTTTCTGTTGTTGTTTGTCTGTTTTGTCTAATTAGGCTCTAGCAGAACAATTGCAA
This sequence comes from Lepidothrix coronata, assembly GCF_001604755.1. NCBI lineage: Eukaryota > Metazoa > Chordata > Aves > Passeriformes > Pipridae > Lepidothrix > Lepidothrix coronata. The sequence goes on along the minus strand of NW_016690345.1, from coordinate 1,830,202 downwards.
TCTCTTTTACTTTGTGTTTGTGCTGTGCTGGATAGACATAGCCCCGAGTTTAGTTCTCCTGTAGATGCAAGTTCCAGGAAAACACCAGTAGTTTTACTAATGAGAAAAACTATGTAAAGCCAAAATTCATGCTAAATTGGTATCTGTTAGTGGCTTAGATCTATAATGAAGGTTTCCTTGCTCTCTGTTGTGTGTCTCAATTCATTATGGAGCAGTCCATAATATTTTATTAACAACATTTTTTTTCTGGAACTGTTCCCCAAAAGTATGTGCTTTCCCGTAACATCAGAACAAGACAAATGGCACTGTTTGCTTTTATTATTGTGCAGAAGTGTCTTTCCTTTGGACTCAGACAGACTTGGAAATGGTGAGTTGCTGGAGAGTAAGGGAGCACATGCTTCAAAGTCTTACCTGGTTCCTTGGTAGGCAAACAGAATATCTTGTCTCTGTTCTAACCAGTCCTCATTATAAAGAAAAGTATTCCAGGTCTCCGTTCTGGGGAAACTCTTACCTTTAGTCAGAGAGGGAGTAGGCAACAAGTACGATCTCCTTATGCATCTGCAGGAGAAAAATGAATGGGGTGAAAAGAAAAAAATGAGGCAGAGGAATTTTGTGCTCTGAAACTGGATACTGCACCTGTTGACAGGTATTTGTTTTGGTGGCCTTCGGGGACATTTTCTAGTCACAGCAGAAAAAAGACTAAAATTGTTTCAAGGAGACTCCATACTTAAGAGTTGAGTGAGTAGGAACTACAATAATCTGAATGTGAGCAAACCTACTTAAATTCAGATCCCTTTTCTAATTTCTTGTGTCGGAATCTTCCTCAGATCTGCTCCTCTGTCATTCCATCAAATAGCCCCCATTTATTCATTTATTTATTCTTCACATACATTTAGGAAGAAAAAGAAAGGAGTCGCTCCCCCCAATGGGGACCATCTGCTCTTTTCTTATTGGGAGGGAAAAAACCCTACAATTAGTGTCTTGTTCATCTTTTTGTTTTACCAAAAAAAAGAAAGGGACAGAAAGAGAGAGAACTATTATGCAAATACTCTGCAATTTGGTTTCAAATAGTCTTTGTACTATGATGAGCAATTTCCTTTAATACAAACTCAGCCTACTTGCCAGAACTGGGTTTTTTTTGGTTGTTTTTTTTTTTTTCCCTTAATATAGGGAAGGGAAAAAACCATCCAACTTTTATGAGTTGGGGGTATGCTATGTTCCTATGTTCCTGAGATGACAGCTTCGGCTTTTTCTCATCCTTTTTTCTTTCTTTTTGTCTTTGGTACTATTTCAACTGTTATTCTGTAAGTTGTCAGAAAGATGTCAATATACGGGTTTTTGGGGGGGAAAAAAAGGCAACAAAAACCAGAGAACCAAAATAGCTTTACAAAGCCACAATTTCATCTCCCTTTTCATTGTTCCATTGCCATGATGAAGCGGTCTTGAAATGGAGGAGTCAGCTTAGTGAATGAAAGAGAAGAGCTTTGTCCCTGCTGCATTTAAATGCCAGTTGCTTGTGATGGCAGCATTAGCTCTAAGAACAGTTATGGAGGTTTTTTATACAGAGCTTCTCTGCTACTTGTCAGTAGTATGAGCTTTAGGGTTGAATAGCACAGCCAAGATTAAATCCTTGTTTCTGGACAACCCAGCTTGGTAGATGAAAACTTGAAAAGACAAAGTCTAGAAGAAAGAAAGGAATATTATTTCCTGTTTACTCTGTGAAAAACTGAAATATGGAAAAAACCAAAATGACTCATCCAAGATGTGTTGAAAGAGGACTTTGGAGGAATCAGGGGCTGATCTTAGAGGCTCAGGTTTAGAAAGCTGCTGCTTCCTGTAGTGATTTACTTGTGGATCAGGATACAGGGAGGAGTGTTGCTGCAGCTGGGCTACTACTGCATTGTCACAAGCTCTGGTTTAGGCTGTTGCTGTGCAGCAGTCAATGAGAGGTAACATGGTCATATCCTAATGGCTTAATGAATCTGCTGACTTTCAGTGGGACTTAAGAGCATCAGGCACATTTCAAAAGCTCACACTAAACCTCCTGATTCTTAGACCTTTTCAGGTTGAACTTTGGGAAAGCATCAATCAACATATAAATGTTACATGCTTAAGTCTACAAACACTGAGCATAAATTCTCTGTTCCAGTAGGACGTTTTGGCACACTTTCCTCGAATACCTTGTGAAGTAAGGCATGACTGGCCTTCTTGCTATACACGAGAGGCAATAGTTTGCTTGCCTAATATGAAGCTGATGCTCCATGCATTGACCACAAGTATTTAGGAAGCAAAATTATGGGAAGTAAAATGAGCCCAAAGAGACCTTAAAGCAAAGTTTAGTGTATCACACTTACATCTTTGTTTCTGTGGCTGTAATGGGACAGGGAATGTAGGGAAGTGCAGAGTTTTAGATCTGAGCCGTGACTGGATCTGTGCAGATAGTCTGATTCTGTTGTTTGGGACTCACTACATCAAGTATACAGTACATCAGACTGGATGTTCCCCAGGTATACCTAGCACTGGGTAGACAGCACAGGAATTCATGGTGCTTAGAGGACACTGATCCCCTTTAGAGGCGCAATAGGAAATATCTTATGCATAGAGTCTTTAAGTTACTGGAGTAACTGGGTCACTTTTATTGTTACAGGAAGCTCTTATCATGGCCAGTATGGACCACCCACACCTGGTGAGACTCCTCGGCGTCTGCTTGAGCCCGACCATTCAGCTGGTCACTCAGCTGATGCCTCATGGCTGCCTGTTGGATTATGTTCATGAACATAAGGATAATATTGGTTCCCAGCTCCTGCTGAACTGGTGTGTCCAAATAGCTAAGGTATGTAGTTCAAGCTGTTCTCTTTTTTTTTTTTTTTGTCATTTTCATAACTAACTTTTAAACAAGACTGCTATTTTTGTTAGTGTTGTGTTTTTTTTTTCAGGGCTGCTTCTGTTTTCAAGAAGGCTGGGTAGTTCTTGAAACACACTATTTTGGCTGCTTACAGTATTAGATTACTTGTCAGTACATAAACCAAAGTGTTTTTCTTGACTGTTTTTCCAACTTAGTGTTAATGGGAGGGCATCTTTAGGGGCGGTGAGGGAAGAAGCCCCCCATGTGACATCTGGGGCTGAACACGGGGTGATTTTTCAGCCTCTTCTGTTCACTATTCATACATACGGATTTAACCTTATGGTATTTTTCAACCTTTCTGAATCTGCATTGCCAGTTAAATTCTGATACACCGTCAGTTGTCTGCCCCCACACTGCCAGGAAGATAAATATTCACTTCATGCCACTCCTTGGGGAACCACTGTGGTTCTACTGTGTTTAAAACTATCACAACAGCTGAGGCTGGAGGGTAATACTGCTCATCTCTGCATAATGGGAAGTCTCAAGGGCTGGACCCCACTTTTCTTGCCGTGGTGTAATGTTCTCTGCCTTCCTGGGGCTTTTTAGGAGCAAGAGCGAAGCCTTTATCATCCAGATGCAGGCTAGATCATCCAGAATCAGATCAAACCTTCCTGAAGGTGCCAGTAGATGAAGCAACCATAATGCTGGGTAGAGGAGTTGCTCTGTAAAAGAGATGGGGGGAATCCAAACCTCACAATCTGATGTTGCAGCATTTTGTAGGCATGTTAGTGCCCTGTGCTGTGGTGGTAAAGCAGTCAGAGTTGCCTGGAGTATTGGAACACACTGGTGGGGATTGTCTGTACCTGAAGATTTGTGAAAGTTTATTTAGAGTTGTTACCAGACCAAAGGAGGTGGGAGAGAAAATACATATTCCTGTTTGAGTCCTTCTTCTCAACACAACCTCCCTCCCCTCTGTTCTCCACTCTTTCGATAGTGGCTGTTATTATGTATTACAAAACATTTACACAGTGGCATCCATGCAAAGGTAATCCACCTTTATTTTCATTTTGTGCATGTGTATGGCCCTTGACTCCTTGGGTTAGTGGCTGTACTTGCTTTGCTGTGGACCTTATGTGGGCAGCTGATTTAGTGAAGCAGATAGCCTAATCCATAATAGAGCTGACAGAGGTATGGGAGGATCTGTGGAAGGCAGGTCATGGCTTTCCCATGGTGATTCTTATCAAAGTGAAACAGGTTCTAAGGTGATTTCTATTGTAAATGGTTTCAGCTTAATGCAGGAATTGGATTTAGGTACACTTCTTGGAAAATCACTGTCTGATGGTTTTCTTGATCACCCTGCGATATGGGAGGAGGAGATTAAGTATTACAGATATTTGAGTTCTGAGGTGTTTGGGTAACCAAGCAGTGCAAAGAAGTGAGATCATACATGTAATATTAACTGATGAAGTATCAGGAAGAGAAAGGGACTTTCTTTGCAATAAAAGGTGGCCTATTATTGATGGAGTGTAGTGAAGTTTAGTTGTTTAGTGAAATTTAATTCATCATCTTCTGCATCACAATAATTCTGGGGTTAATTTTGTCTTGGCCTCAGTTTGCAGCATGAATCTCATCCACCTGGCTCCCCATTAAGAGGACAGCAGCAAGGAACTGTTTTCCTGAAGAAGTGCAGTACTTGGTCCATACAGCTGATTCATTAGCTCTGGGCTATCCCAGTTTGTCTGGAGTATTTTCTCCTCTGTGTTTAATAGGGGATGGCTTGTTCTGGTTAAGAAGCTCACCACAGGTAGTGCTTCCATGCCATGCCAGTATGGTGCAATCCTGTTGTGGAAGTAGACTCCAAAGCATAAAAATATACCTTAAAGTCTTATTTTCTTCTTGTTTTTGTAGTCCTTGTGCATTGAAAATCGTTGCTGTCAGGTTTCATCCATGCATAAAGATACACAATATATAACAATTAAGTGAAGAGAGTAAAGAGAGGGACATAAGAGTCTGTGCATACCATATAATGTGTAAGAGTAATGCAAATTCTGCACAAAATTTTCTGCATTGCACTGTGCTTTCTAGTGGGATACTAGAATGAATACCTGTTCCCTTGCTATCTGATAGACTATAATGTCGATAGGGGTTAGAAGACATACACAAGAAAATGTTTCACAGCTGGTAGGAGGAATAATATTTGAGATCCCCAGACAGGGAGACCCCTTATCACAAAAGGTGGAATAAAAGTAATACTTGTTTTCCATTGATCTGTCACATTTAACAGTGACTAGGAATCAGTCTGCAGCCTGTAAACAGGAAAGATTCAGTTTGCCTAGAAATAGACTGGTCTCCAGAAGAATTAGTGCAGAAGGTGGCTGTTGCATCAAGTACAAGTTCCCATTCACTGCTGGAGAGATCTGTGTGTTCCACAGTGCTCACGTTTCAGACTCTGCCATATGGCTTGAGAATGTCTTTCCACGTCTTGCTTTCCTAGCCTTTTGGAAATTATTGGTTGTGTCCTTCTGAAAGATACCAAAAACATGATTAGCAATGTAATAAGAGGCAAAAATGATTGAGTGACTCCCTAGTCCTATTCTCTGCTCCCTGAAGCAGCTTCTGGTGTCTTTTGTTGCATACATCTTTCTACCTTCACCATCCCTGCTTTAGTGGTGAGAGTTTTCCCAAACAAGAAGAGGACTGAAGGAAATGCTTCAAATCTGAAGTTAAGGCTGATTTTTACAAATTGTTTAAAATCAGGTTGCTGCTGCAATACAGTTTCTCCCTAACTGTGCTTTTCTCCATCTGCCAATGTACAGGAACTTATTTATTGAAGTCACTGCTTCAGAGTTCACTTGTTCTGCCAGGCTGTTCATTTCCATATGTCTCTAATTCTGTACAACTGGATGCAGAAACTAGTTGGATGCTATTCCTGGTTGCCAACCGCTATATGGCTCTAGAGATCGCTTCTGAAGGTTGCCAACAGGGCAGTTGTTGAGTATTATCTACTGCCAATTGGAAAAAGCTTGGGTGCTTTTTCTCTTTTTGCTTATACAGATTGTCTTGAATTTATAGTCATGTTACATCATTGTAGGGTAATTGTGTTCTTCTTCCAGAAGCTTTAGTTCCTTATTTTGCAGATGAAAGATGTAAAAACAGAGTAGCGCCCAATCATTCTGCATAAAACATGGTTGTCGGACAGCAGCTGTGTCTGAGGAGGTTCTTCCCTTCTGCTTTGTAGATACACAAGGCACCTCCTTGTGTCTCACTTGGATGTGAACTGTCTTGCTTAGGAACTGAAAGTTTAACCTTGTAGCTCTGAGATCAGCACAGCAATTTTATGTGGAGTTTGATGTCCAGTAAAGGAGTAAACTGTGCTCACATAGCAAGATACTTTGTAGAGTGGGAGCAAGAGTGACAACCTTGGTGACCTTAGGGTGTGGAAGGGCGGAAGGAATAACACTTAATGAACATCCTTAGTGTTGGCTGCTCAAGAAACAGATTGAGAATCAAATGCTGTAAGGATGGCACAAGCCTAGAAGTGAATTCTCAGTAGCTGAATTTACGTTCTTCTCAGCCACTGTATGTCAGATACGTGTAAATCACAAAGACTGAACAAACGAACAGAAAAAGGTGTTGCGTGCACTGATATTTCAATGTGTTTGATACAATTTCTCTCAGCAAGGGCTGCCCAAACACACCCACCCACAGGTGTGGGAGTGAGGAAATTCTTCCGGAAATGTGTTCAAGAAGGGGAGAAACCGTGAGGTTTCAGTCAGGAAGAGCTGCTTGCACTCTGCCACTGGATGAGGTTGACTAAGGCACCTCTATTTGAGCCTGTGTCTGCTCTCTGTTACTCTAGTGGAAAATAAGCCTAAATTCTATGGAATTACTACTGTGGACCTTTGTGCTGTGCCGAGTGCTCTCTGTCTCTTTCAAGGGCATCTAGAAATGCAGTTTTGCTTCTGCACTGTTACATACAACACTTGTAACTTCAACATAGACCTGGGCAGTCATATCTATTGTTTTACTGGGGGGGTATGTGGTTCTGTTACAATTATGGTTTCATTCACTGCTGTTGATTTGCAGTACATCTGTGCCGTTTTTGCTGACCAGTGTTCAAATGCAGAAGAACTTTTCCTGCCCCAAAGAAGTCAAGGCAGAGGTAGAGTCAGGAAGCAATCTTCCCCAAAATAAAGCAGCTTGTCTACGAACATCTGGCCTGTGGAGGAGAGCTCAGCTCTCTTGGGTCTAAGCTGGTGCCCCACTCTGTTCTTCCCTGTATCCCCCAGAGGCTGCCAGACCTGTTTTTTGTGTTCTGAACTATAATAAGTCTTTGACAACCCCTCAGAATACTAACGAGGTAAAGAAGTAGGTTGATACATTGGAATGTCATGGAAGGAAAATCAAGTACTTAGGAGATTACTTTTTATACCTTTTCGATATAAAAGAATTCTCAAATTACCTTAACTAAAGCCCTGCACAGCATCAGTTATCCGGGTATGCTGGAAAACAATGTCTGAAAACACTCTAGGAAAGAAAAAGAGAGAGGAACTTGGGGATTGAATTTTAATGAAGTGGATGCACATCTTTAAGTCTGCTGAGTATTATTCCAGCACACTTGGAGTCTTTGCTCTCTCTAAGGACTCCCTGCCAGAAGTACATATCTGCGGCTGGAAACCTCCAGGAGCTATCAAGCCAAAGGCTCTTGCAAAGCCTCCTTGCTGCTTCTTTCTGCCACTCTGTTACATGTCCTGTTCAGCTTGTTCAGGTTCCAGGGCTCTGTGCCCTTCTGCAGTTCTCTTGGCAAAGCAGGGCTTGTCCACTGCCTGCTCCAGAAGCCTCTCTCCATGCTAGGCTTTTTGGAAAGGTGTATTTATTGCTGCCTAGGGCAGCGCTTCTCAACTGGATGTAAACTCACAGGCTATGTGAAATTCAAAAGATCAGTGTTGATTTATGCAACTGAGAAGCTGATCCAGAAGCTGGTACAGCACTTACCTCACATCCTAAATTCCATGAGTTTCAGCCTGCATTGCTCATGTCTGGAGTGAGGGAGGCCTTGAGCAGGGAGGCCTGGTGGCAAGTGAGGTTGCACTGTGAGGTGAGGAGCCTTTCTTCTCCATAAAGACTCGATGGATTAGGAATGAGTCATTGTAGAGACAGGATTTGTTACAGTGCTACAGATGGGATGGGAGAGAAGCTGTGTGCAATGAGAGGAACCCGGGGTAACTGGACAGGTTGGGAAGAGGTGGAGGACAGTGGCTGTGGTTCCAGGTTTTTCTTTTTCATTAAAGAAGCCTACCCTACAGTTCAGTGACTATTCCATCATGGAGTGAACAAAGGCGCTTAATGACAGTCATCTATCAGCTGTCCACATTTTAAGCTTCAAGATGTCTCTATTCCCAAAGCTCCTTGCCATGACAAGGCTAATTGTATAATTATAATGCTATACCAACCCCTCCTGACGTGCTCACACTGGCAAGGACCAGGGCTAAGGGCTGTGATAATTATCCCTGCAAGCAAGTCCATTAGCATAAATGTAGTTTACTAATGGGGCTGCTCTATGAGGAAGTGCAGTGTACAGAAGAGTGGGATCTAAACCAAGGGCTGTGAAATTAAAGCCACATTGAAACAAGGCTTTAATTGTGTGGAGCAGCACAATCAAAATAGGTGGGGAAAGTATCATTTTTGTCTCTTGAATCCCTCTACAATTTCCTTTTACTATTCATCATGATTATTTTTCCTACTCTGCTGGAAAGCTTGAATATCCACAGATTGAAAGGAAGGACCCTTTTTCTGGTGTTGTTGGAGAGCTCTCACTGAAAAAAGTTATGTCATCAAGTCTCAGAGGGGACTTACCTCACCTTGCCCATGCCCAGGGATGTTTTTTAGTACCCCGCCAGGCATCTCCCTGGGTTACAAAGGTTCATAAAAGCTTGAGAAGCCATTGCAACAAAATTGAGGTGGATCCTGCAGAGTTCCTTATCCTAGCTTTTAATTTCTAAGTGGTGGAAGGGGACAGATTTCTTTCTTGCCGTGATGAAATGGATTGTCTTGGGTTTTGTGAAATGCTGAAGATGCTTCTTTTGATCCTCTCTGATGTTAAGAATTTTTTTTTCCATCTAAGGCAGGGCAGGAAGTAAATGTTAGGACTATATCAGGTCATTATATCTGATCTGCCATGCTCAGATTGATGTGGGCATGTTGAATGCAGCCACTGCTAGTAGGCTGAGACGTAGCATCGGGGCCTGGAGGCTCTTCCCTTGAGCCTTAGTTGCGGTGGCTGGAAATAATACTACTAATAAATCAGGGAATTGGATCCTATTAAAAATTATTGCAGCACCTTTGCACTTTGCATGTTTCCTTGGCAGGCACAGTATTCTACGTTTTCCTGCACAGTTGTGTATGTACTGATAGAAAATTTAACGCAGTCTCCTCCCCCTTTCTTCACCAGTCATTTCATCTGGAGCATTGCACTGGTTTAGCAACTTCTTTATCTTTTCTACCAAACTCAGTAGTCCACAGAAGTTTCATGTGAAAAGCATTAAAATGAAGGAATGCTCAGTAAAGTTCAACTTAAATGCTGAACAAGTTTTTTCATTTCTCTTTTTCTCCTTTTATCTCAGACTTACTGTCCACTCACCAAATTACAGTCATTCTTTCTCTGAAATTTTGTCTTTCACTTTCTTTACTTCCATCTTTCCCCTGCTTTTGCAGTGCTCTGTGTCAACCTCTGTTTCCTGTTGCTCTTTCTCCTTCATTCTCATTCCCTGGCTACTTGGCTCCCTCTAGCTGGTACCTGCTCTGTGCTCTGGAGGAACACAGGAGCATCATCCCTGCCACCCATCTGAACTCTTATGTCAGCATGTCTCACTGAAGGGTTTGGAAAGGACCCCAGTTTCTTCATTTCTCTCATTATAATGCACTTGGTTTTGAGGTTTTAATACCAGCTAGCTGATGACTGCATGAACCCCACGTGCCATTCTAGTTTGTGGGGGAGGGATATTGGAGTCTGGAAGATTGTGTCAGAACTACAGGAACAAAAATGTAAGATTGGTTTATATAAAAATTACAGAGATACCTTACTCCCAGCTTTATGCTCTGACCTCTGATTCTCTAAGGCTATTTTACATGCTCTAATAACCTCAGTGTGATAGTATTTGAGTTATTTATGGTCTTCAGTGTGTGTGTTATATATATTTGGTCATTAGCTCTAGAGCTGGGTGGAATGACTCAACCTTTGAAGGTGACTACCTCTCTCCACTGACGATGTAAAGACAAGCGTAGGCTAACCTTGAAGCTCTCTGACAGCTTAATTTGCAGGGGGATAAATGTGAAGGGTGCAGGTGATGACAAGGACACAAAGGAAATCTGGATCAAAGCAGGTGCTGGAGGACTAAGCTAAGGTTGGAACTACTAACACAGGTGTGGTTGGATTTCATTCCTGCACAGTGAGACACGTGCTCTTAGCGAGCTGTGCCCTTGGTTCTGCCTGAGGTCCTGGGAGCAGGGATATTAATTCAGCTTGGCAGTGACTGGGAGGGGTTTATAGTAGGTAGTAATTGTTTTTTTCTCCCATCTTAATCTGACTCCTTCTCTAGGCTGCCTCTTCCCTTCTCCCAAAAAATCCAGTGTTCCCAAAAACACTTCTATGGTTCATGGCTGTTAGGAAGAAAAGCAGAATTTTCAACCATTTACAAACCACATCTGCAATAAATGAACAACTTATTGCAGAGCGACAATTTATTGTTTTGTTAAATTAAAGGTGCACTTAGGCCTGACATTTATAGGGTCTCTGATACTGGGGACCTGACAGCCACAGGCTACAGAAACTCTGGATGTTTTGCCTCAGTGCACCAGCACTCTCATAAAACACAGTGAGCTGCACCAGGGGGACATGGGACACACACAACACTAGATTTTTCCTAGCACTGCCCAACAAGACTGGCTTGGGAACACATTATTGAAAACCACTTCTAAATTGAATTCAGGATATTATAGGAGCACCTACTAGGGTCTGTCAGGATTTCCATTATGAGCGCATATTTTTGAGGTTTATAACTCGACCATAAAATTCTGCAGGACTGTGACTTAGCATAAAATGTCTCAGCCCAAAGCGGTTTTTTTTTATTATTATTCCAGAAATATATGTATTTGGCTATTTTTAAGTTGCTGAAGTTGAGAAACAAAAGCTGGATTTCTTTCTCTATATACCCATAAATTAAAATGCATTTTCCCTAGTGAGTACCTTTCTTTCAACATTGTATTTTATAAGATAAATTATCCTGCTTGGATAACTACAAAAAACTAAGGGCCAAGGCACCGATGTTACAAGTTAGGATACCCTACATTTTTGAAAAATACCACAGTATGCACATGCCCCACAAAAACCTATTCATAAACCCACATCAGAGTCTTCAGGAAACTCTGCAAGGCAGTTTGCAAAAGCTTCTGGGACTCTAAAGGATGTTCCCATATTTGAACAGAGCTTAGCTTTCACAACTAGCTAGATCTCCCAGTGGTACATGAAGAACTGAAAGGGAAGGGAGATGCTCAGCAGAAGCTGTTCCAGATGAGGGGTGTGGTCTATAAGCATGGTATCAAACCTAGCAGATGTCTCTTAACAGAAGAGCTACTGACTGTGTCCCAAATCCAGATCTATCTTTGGAAAAACCCGACACTGTCCACTTTTCATGTATAATTGCTTCTCTGTCCAAGTGGGAGCCAGGGGTAACAGTGGAGTGAATCCTGTTGTCTCCCTGTCCTGGTATGACAGGAGCCTGTGCTGTATCAGGAGCCCATGAAACAAAGTACAAAATCAGTAGTCACTTGATATCCTTTAAAAAAACCTTTCTGAGGTATATCTCAGGCCATAAATGAGACCTGAAGATAACACCTTACATCCTGGTGCTTTGCTGATACATTCCTTTCACCCCAAAGCCAAGTTTAACAGAAATACCAGAACAACATAGGTGACAGAAAATGCCCTGAAACTGTGTTTCCCTGGGACACAGCAGTGAATACACCCACGGCGGTGAGAAGCAGCCACTTACACAGCTCCTCCATGAACTGAGGCTAACAGGGCAGCGTGTCAGAAGCAATGCACTTCCTGCAGGTGCTCTGTGATCTCTGGGGTGCTCCTGTGCAGTGCAGAAGGCCAAGGTAAGTCTGCTTAAAATACCGTGAGAGGGGAGGGGGCAGTTCCAAGCTGCCGCTGGCACTGTTTCAGGAGCCGTGCCAGACCTCAAGCCTGCAGGGTCATCTGGCAGTCAGGTGTCATCAGTCAGCATTCTCCCCCTTTCCTGCATCCCATCTGTTTCTGTCTGGTCTGTTTGTGCAAATTAGCTCTCAGTGTGCAGCAATTCTCACTGTAGTTGTGTTTTCTTTCTTTGTTCTGCGACCTCAGGCTTTCTTAAACTTTGCCCTTGTCTGTGGGACAGATTAAAATCCTGACTCTACTTCTATTTTTATTTACTAACTGTCCATGTTAGCAGAAGGGATTATATTCCACGCTCCTGCAACACATTAATATTTTCCTATTAGAGAGGAAATCAGATTGGGTTACGTATCCCAGGAAAAATACCAAGCATTAAAAGAATGCATTGCCCTGAGCTGAAACAGTTCTGAACAGTTCTGAATTTTCCAAATAAATAATTTTTTCAAGACCTCAGAAAAGTCTTTGGATTTATATTACCTTTCTAAAAAATTAATTTTAAAACAAATTGTTTTCGAACAAAAAAATACAGCTGTCTTCCATAAACGTTCTTGTTCTGCTTTTTCAAAATGGTGTTTTGTCAGGTTGTTTCACACATATAACCCAAGTCAGTTTTAAAGACAGCAACTTTATTTTTCCGTAAACATTGGTTTGACCAATATTTTCTAGGAATCTGTGTATATAACTAAAATGCTACACTGTAACAGAATTTGGGTTTGTGTTTAGGCTCAACTTGCATTACTTGCATCGTGAAATCCTTTACATAGGGACTTGCGTGCAGCAGTCTTCCATATCATGGATGTTGCATTTCAAGCAGCTTAACTTGGAATAATCTCATCCTGTGCTTTGTGTTATGATTGTTACACTCCCCTATCATACTTGAGCACTCTCAAAATATTAGTGTCTTCTCACCCAGCAGTCCTGCTAAGCAGGGCAATATCATTGTCCTAGTGGATGAGGAACTGCAGAGTCAAAAGGCCAGGTGATGTGTCAGGGCTCAGAGGTCGGAACAGATGACTTTGTTTTCCAAAATACAGGGTTATTTCCTAACCTTTGAACACTCTTTTCTTTCCACAAAGCACAAATGCTATTTATGTGCACAAGGCAAATAGAGGATTTGGTGTTTCTGAATTGGAAATTGACTCTTTCTGCAATTATTTTGTTTTGTTTGGGTTTTCTCCTTCACATTTTTGGACTTAAATACAAACTGAGTCATCTCATATAAAGACAGAAATAAGACTAAAACACACCAACCAGGTGATGTAGAAAGATATGTCATCATTGCCAGATGAAGGTCTGACTTCACCTCCTATAGGTAACAGTGAAAAACATCCACTTGTGCCCAAAAAATGAAGTTTAATTGTAAAAGCTCTAGTGGTTTTGGGGTATGCAAGGTTCATCATAGTAGTGATTAAATGTTTGTGTGCATTTAGTCAAGCTAAATGAAGTTTTTTATGCTGAGTGTTAGCTATAAATTTATCATGGTTAAATACCCAAGAGGAAAACAAGTATGTGAGGTAAAGGACAGCAGTGGCATGAGGATGAATGAGTCTTAACTGGCTATGAATAAATTTAGAGCAGAGATTAGAAGAAGGTTATTTGGCACTTTAAGTGGTAAGGTTCTCAAACCTAGTAGAAATAACAGGGGCAAAATAATTAATGACTTTTAAGATGGAGCTTGATAAGTTTATCAGGCAAATTTGGGCTGAATGGCACACAAATTCAAGGGCCAGAATTTGATGACAGGGTTGCTTTTAGTTCCTTGTTTTGAAGCTGAGTAGTAACAGAACAAGAATAAACAATGAAAGGATGTGTTCCCACGATTTTCTGTGGGACAGCCCAGGTCTGAAAACTGGAGCTTCAGGAGACAGAGATCGAGTTGTGTCTTGCACTTTGAATTGTTTCTTGTTTTTCTGTTTCTTACTTGCTCACCTTAATCATTCTTAATTCAAATTAAATCAGATTCTCATTCCATTAGCTGAACTGAATAATGCATCACTCTGAGTTTTCACTGAAATCAGCCAGCCTATTCATGCAGTGATGATGCTGCTCTTGTGAGTAAACAGATCAGAATCAATCCCGTAGTTCAGCCTGCTTCACCCTAAGAAAGAAAATGAAGCTTTCATTTCATCTCTCTTTTTTTATCCCTCGCCTCTGCCTGGGGCTTGCTATCAGTAATTCATAGTATGTGTACAGTGGGTGGAAAAAGCACTTAATGGAATTATTTAATGAAGACTTTATTACATTTAAACATAAGTACTGTAGTTTGTGTTGGAGACTTAAGATTCACAACATTTCTTCTGCAAAACTGGCAGTTCAGTGGTTCTGATTTTGGCTACATTTAAAAATATACTCCATTATAGTTCAGAGCTTACACACACCTGGACAATATTTTATTGAAGAGGGAATTTATTCCATGTTTTTCCAGACTTTTCTTATCTATCTTGCCATCTAACTCTCTATGTTTCTGGTGAGATATTCAGACCTACACATCTTTTTGGACTACTAATATTCACAGAATAATGTCTCATCTTGTCTGTCACTGTTGTTGCATCCCTCCCATTAGTTATGAATTCTTTTCTACTCTGCTTCGTACAAGTACAGCTTGTTACCTCCTCCTCTGTAATCTTTCCAATTTTGCTCCTACTTGACTTTTTTTCACATATACTGTTCTGTCTTTTTAAGACTAAAATCCTAATAATGGTGTTATGCTCTGTACAGCTCTGTGTATCTCAAAGTGTAAGACTAATTCTTCTTACATCTCATTTTAAAACCATGAATGTCAGAAAGGAACTTTAATCATAGAGATAGTAGAAAAACTGTGTTTGGCAGCTCTATAATGGTACCGTGTTATGGGATTTTTTAGCTTTGCCTCCCGAACCAAGGTAAGCATAATTTGTGGCATTTTATTTTGTTCACAGAAAATTGTGAAGGCTTTTGTAATCATCACTATGATAAACAAAACAAAATAACCCACTTCTCTTAATCGAGTCCTGTCCATCTTTGACACAGTCATGGACATTTCCAAGGTGCCACGGTCCCTTGGCCCCAACTGACATGTTTCTTAGCGGGAACCCCAGGACCTACTTTGTTGGGCTAAGGCTGTGAACTGCTCCTCTGTGACTGAAAAGACTGGCTTTGGTTTAGACTGTACTTCCTCAGGGTCCATGGAGAAGCTAAGTGATGGTCAGCCGGGGATTTCATGAAAAACACTTATTTTAGGGATAAATCCCAGAGTACGGTAATAAAGTGATCTCTAAAGCAAGCAGGCTTTTGCCCCTTTCTCTGTACAGTCCTACCCAACACCCATTTTCTGTCTTCTCTGTTTCTTACACAGGAGTTAGAAAGAATCATGTCTAAGATTTGGGGCATTTTTAAGTAACTCGCAGCTTTGCCCAATTCAGCTGAGGATTTGTGGCTTTGTCAAAATCTCAAGGGTGGTTTGCATATTGTTTGACCTTTGGAGTGGGTTCTAGCTTGGCTTCCAGTCTTTACCTTGGCTGCTGCATGAATGGGATTAAAGAACTGATGAAAAACATATGAAGAAGCCTCTTTTGCCTGACGGAGCTGGCCACTGATCAGAATTTTGACATTTGAGTAGTGAACAAAATCATACTTTCCAAAAGAAGCTGCAGAAATGCACTTGGCATATTTCATTTAGAAATTAACTCGATCAAGTTCATTTTAAATACATTCATCTCATAATTTTTACTTTATTTCCTGGAAGGTATAGTGTGGAATGTCAAGTGGATCATATGATAGCATACCTGTTATATACATACCAGAATATAATATATAATTATATTTTATTTATTATAATAATAAAATATCACTTAAAAGCTTTTGAAGATACTCTTTATCAGTGCCTGTTTCATTGCACCACAGGCAAGGAGATGCTTTTAACAAAGAAATAAGCTGTGTCATTTTTATTTCGTGGTAGCTGCTTTTAATCCTTGTTAATATTATAAAATTTTATACAAAAGAAACTGATACTACTGCTATATATGTTATTATGATATAGTCCCACATTATGCTTACAGGATGTGTCATAACAATATAAAATAATGCACAGTTACTTGATGTAAGGGAGAGAGATTAAAAAAAAAAAAAGTTAAAATCCCTTAACCATACGAAGGATTAATATCAGGATTTTATCACTGATGTAGCGTCTGCCAGAATAGTTGTAATTACGTTAAAAGCTGCTTGGAGAAACAAACCAACCTGCATTTGCATTTTGAGGGAGGCTGAGGCATGCTGTGCAGCCTGATGCTGTGCAGGGCTGGCTCATCCCAGTTTCTGGAAGGCCAGAAATCCTGCACTCATGTCCGTGCAGGCTGTGCAGCATGGCCAAAGCTGCAGCACATCCAGGATGTGCCAAACTAATGTTGTGGTTGGTCTGAGCATGCAAAGATTGTGCACTAGTTCATGTGAGACACATTGGATTTACCATATATGTCTCCAGAGCACACTTGCTAGTATTTTTGTCCTGGAAATCCTGGGAGTCCAAGTGCCTTAGAATGCTTGGGGCACTCCAGGAGCTATTTTGATGTCACTTGTCTTCATATCCTCTTATAATTCTTATAACCTGTGGACATGTCAGCCTCTGGGGTTTTTGTGTGGTGCATTCCTTTACCTTATTCTTTTCCTTTTTAAGTTCATGTACATGCACATTTCTGTATTGGCAGCAAAACGTTAGACCTCTTGGTGTTTTGCCCAGCAAAGAAAGAAACTATACCTGACATTCTTGAATGTCTTCTCTTGGTAAGGAGCAATGTCGTGTTACTTGCTATGATGAATATATCTAAGCTGGAAATCCACAAAATGGGAAGCAGAAAAGCAGGAACATTGCAGAGAATTCTGCATAAGTGCCAAGTATGTGTCTCCTGCTTGTGCAGTGTAGGAATTATGCTAAAGCATCATGCATAGTGGCTTGCAACTGAAGAGTAAACCATGTGAAGTGGCTGGCACTTGCACTAAAGGTAACCTCAGAGGATTTGTCATTTCACAGTCGGTTTGTGTGCAGAACTGGTCAGGAGCTGTGTTCTGCTCTCTCACCGTTTTCGTGAATGATGGCCTTTCACTCCATCCAGGCTGCATGCAGTGAGGAGAGGCACATCTTTTAGTCTTGAATGTTTGCCCCAGAACAAATTAAGGTGAAGAAAAGATCACTTACATTTTAAAGCAGTAGATGGCAAAATGCCCTTGATTCTTTAACACAAACCTACTCTGTGCAGTTCCTAATGTGCCTTCTTAGTGGCACCCAGTGTTAGTTTAGAAGGCAGTGACTCAAATAAGAGTCTCTGTTTTTATGGTAAAAGACAAGATGTGAGGATAGAAAGGGCTGGATTTTGTTCCTGGCTGTTTCATAGGATTGTTTTGTTTCATTTTTTTTACATGAGGCTTTGACAAATCAGTTGAACTCTTCTCAGTGAAAATGCAGCCCTTAATGAAATAAAGCATTCGAAAGTCCTCTAAAGAAAGGCGCTGTACACATGCCAAGTGTTACTGCTCGGCTGCTTCGGAGAGAGTTTCCTAAGATTATGTATGCCAGACCTGTCAGAGCTTTGTTTATTTACATTAATCTGAAGACAAGTGCAATAGATTCCAGTTTTCAGATGCAGCATTCTCCTTGGTGGTTACCTGAAAGTATGTGCATTGGCAAACCTTGATAAATTCAGCTGACATACAGTAAACAGCTGTATGTTACAGCTTTCTTTGCCTGCACAACAGTGTGGTTGTGTGAGGTGCTTTTTAGGTAAACTTTTTAGATGAGGGTTGTTTATGTTAACGAGTTTTGCTGTGCATTCTCAGGCCCACACAAGGTTTTATCAAGTGTCAGAGCTGGCAGGTGGTAAGTCTGAGATGTGATAATACCTGTCTAAATAAATGTGGAATATGCATAAAAGTCAGGATGAAGTCTTTGTGTTGAATATGCCACATATCTGGTTTTCTCAAATTACGTGGACATACTTTTATTTCCATCTAAACCATTTTTAAAAGTCTCATTTTCTCTCTATTTGTACAAGGAAGAACATAGCTTGGCAAAGTCAAAAGTGTTTGAGCCAGTTAAAATATTCACAAATACCGTGAGTTAGAATGATTAGGAACACAGATATGTGTCTATGGACTTGCACCGTCTAATTTAAATCTTTGGCTTTCCAGATTCAGTTGACACAGACATCACATCATTTATGGCCCATTGTTAGTTTATGAAGCCAAAACTTATCAGAAATGGATAGCAGAGACTCATAAGCAGTCTGCTTTTTATAATTGATAATCTAATCTTTCACTGCCCTGAAGAGAGACAGCTAATGGGTGTTTTGAGCTCAGCAGCAAATTGAAGATTGTTAGGAACAGCAGGTATTTTAACTTCAGCAAATCTGTAACACAGTTTTTGTAACTCTTTTAATAGTCATTACGTTCAATAACAGAAAAAACATCTCCACAGGTGTCTTCTGTACAGTTTCTAAAGCAGAATCCCTAGCTTATTGCCAAGTTCTTCTTGTGATTCTTTAGGAAGAAAGTAAAAAAAAAAAAAAGCAAAAACCTAGAGTAAAGTCAGCCCTTCATTTTGAACATCAGCAATTCTCTAGAAGAGCCACATTTTCTCTATGCTGTATAATGAGTCAGGTAATCCTACCTCAAGGGTGCTGATGTACTTGGGTACCATATGGAGCTGGATGGCACTTCATTGTAGTTAGCAGTCAGAGGAAAACTTCACCTGAACATTTATGTATCCAAAGCTTTTTCCATTCCTGGAAGCAGATTTTCCTGGCCAGCTAAAATCTTTTGAAGGTGTGTGGGCTCAAGCACGGTGATTTAATAGCAGGACTGGAACATAAGAGCCCAGGTAAATGTTATTTAATTGAATCTGTCTCTGTATACTGATGTCTGTCTACAGAGCACATTACTTTTTTCATCCATCACCCTGTTGATGCTCATGTACCTTGGCATTCAGAAAGCCTTCTTCTCAGATAACATCACAATTAAAGAACGAGTTCTGAAGTTGAACTGGCCTTAGTGAAAACTGGTAAAAGGCACGTAAAATCATTTCATTTGTTAGGACAGCATGCCATTTACAAGCTATAGACGGCTTTCCAAAGCCGACATGTCTCATTAGATTCAGTTTGGTTCAGATTTCAGTCTCTTGGCTTGTACTGTCGCAGAAGCTGGAACTGAAATTACAGCCCACTTAATACCCCCCACAGGAACTAATTTATGTTTTCTGCATTAACTGGCTGTATTAATATTGTCCAAGTGTGTCATTATTGACTGTTGGCATGTGCAGGTGGTGCTAGTGAGTGAGTGACACTTCTCTAACACCGTTGTTGGAGTGTCAACAGAACTTTAGTGCCTAAATAGCTTTAGACTTTTGTAAAAACCTCAGCCTGGAGTAACAGAAAATATGGTGTTCTGATCTTAAATGTTGCCCTGTTGTCTTGGTGCACCCACTTGTTTCAGAGCTCAGTTTTATTTCAAGCAGACTTTGGTAGGAATAATGTGACTGCAAGTGGCATTGCTGTTTTTCAGAGAAATAGTTCTTAAATTCTTAGATACAGGCCCACTGTGTATTCAGCCATCTACTGGAGATCTGCTTGGTGGAGACTGAGCAGAGCACACAACATTCTCAGTGGTGTAGCCTTGTCTTTCTTCATGGAGACATGCAGGACTGAACACAGCTGTGTGCCATCACCAGCTTTCCCTGTGCATAAGGAAGGCCAACCAGAGGCTGGTTTATGGTTTTACTGTAAGTAAAAGTGATAGTAACAACTGGTCACCTCACAGATCCAGTGAAAGGCCTTCTCATAGCTGGAGAGAGATGTGTGATCTCTTTGTATCTTCAGGGATGGTTTCATTTATAGATCTTTTACTCAAGGCCTATGGAGAAATAAATTGTATAGAAAACACAATGTTTCCATATTACTAGTTTGTTTTAAAAATACTTGGAGAAGTAGAATCAGCACTGGTGATAGTCTTGCTTTGAGAACGAGGTTGGAAAAGTGATCTCCAGAGGTCTCTTCTAAGTAACATTTCTGTGTCTGTTCACAGCTTTTCACAGAGAAAATGTGGGTTGTCAGTTGTCTAATTGCCATATTCTAAGCCCAAGTACTGTCCAGTAACATAATAAGATTATGTATAGGTTTTTTCTAAGTGTTAGGTCCTTGTAGATTCTGACTTGTGGTAGATATTACCCCTTAGTTCTGTTAAAAATACAGTGTTCTAATTAGCCATTTGAGGTGAGGTGAAGACAGGTAAGAAAGTGCAGTTCCAGACTGAGCAATTCTGACTGCTTAGTAAAGGGCAAGGAGATAGTTCTGTGAGGAGCACCATTATAAATACACATTATCCTAGCTATGAAGTAAAATGTAAAAAGTGTTTCTGTACTTTCATGCCTTACACTGAACTGCTAATATTTCTTCATTTTATCTGACAGCAGCAGTGTGTGGAGTACAAGTCTCAAAATGAAAATTAGGAAAAGAGCGAGTGAGGAACACTGAAAAATCTAGGGGCTGGATATGCACATTTTCAAAGGAAAAGTGATTTCCCTGGTGAAGTTTGAATTCCAAGAACCAGGTCATAATACATTTACTCATGCACGTGCAGCGTGTCATAACCTGGCTCTTAGTGGTTTTGCCCTAATGTCAAATAGGGGTGCAATTTCTAGAATTCTTTGGCAATTTTGCCATTGTCCGGCTTTTGCAGAACGCAGCGTCAGCTCTCAAGCAAGATGCTCTCAAGCAAAATGTTTGCCCTCTCCTTCAGGTACCCCCTCCATTTACTGTACAACCTCTCAAGCACTAACGGAAGGTATGTTCTCTGTGCTTTCTGGGCCGTGGTTACAGACCCCTCCTACACTGTGTACAAAAGGCAGCATAGCATTGGAAAGGGAAGATAAAGAGCACTCCAGCGATGCAAAGAGCCAGTTAAGTACAGGTCATAAGCCCTTCCAGATGTACTTGAACAGATAATGGCTGTAAACAGATTTTTCTGAATTCTCCTAACTAGTAACTAATGGGATCTCTGAGGTAGGAAAGTCAGTCGATTGCAGCGTTCTGAGCATTAGTAAATTCTTTGCTGTCTCAATTGTCTGTGGCCTATTCTTGATGAAAAACACATATGCACATTTATTTCAGCTTTGGAAAGAAGAGTGCACGATTCCTTCCCATGTATCTTCCCGCCCTTCTCCCAGAGTTAATTAAAAACTGCATTTCCACAAGTACTCAGGAAGTCAGAAAAGCATTTCCCAGCTTGCAGAGGTTCATATGCTGCTGGCTAGTGACCCCAGCTGAATGGTGGCACTTTGGAAGGAACTAAAGTAGTTATATGTTTAGACACTGAGACAATTTTGAATCGTAGTCAAGATTAGGAGGGAGCCTGCTGAGTAGAACTGAGCATAATATTCAGAATGTACAATTAGATTGATTAGGGCATTTTTTGCCCAGCTTTGTGAATTAAGAAAAATAAGAAAATTTTGTCCACCTGTCATGTTTTCATTGATACTGTGATGCTCCACCTCCACATGCAGAGAAACCCTGCAGCTCCCCTTTGCTCCAGGAGGGTCACTTGGGTGTATGTGTTCGGAATGCATGGTCCTGGGGCTGTACATGTGGTATGGGAAAATGGAAAATTTGCTGAAATTTTCATCCAGTGCTGGGCAGAGCACAAACGCCAATTGGTAGAAGTTTTACATTTTTTCGATGAAGGCTGTTACACTGCTAATATTTCAGAAGCAGTGGTTGCTTTTGGTTTTCCTAGACTTCTTAGGTAGCTAAGAATCTATAGCAAGTATCATACCTTAGATCATCCTCTTCCATCTGCTTTGTCAATCAGTCCAGCAATGGCTGCTGCAGACAAGTCCACAAAATAGCCATTTCCCAGTTAATCTTACCTCACCCTTATAAACATATCTGAGGGAAGACTCTGTCCTGTCATTTGCATTTATTTTTTGAGTTTTAATTTACTTTCTGTTGGTATTCAGGTCACCAAAACACTCTGTTATATTTCTTGTTCTATTTTCCTTCATATAAAAATAAATGTCAGGATGATCATTTGAGTAATCTTTTTTTTTCCCTGAAAGGGTAGGTACCTTCCTTTCTCTAGTCTCTTGTGCATCTTCTTTCTGTTTAATGTAACCTTTCATAGATTAAAAAGGCAATGATGTTAATAGAATTGCATAATTGTCAAGAGATAATGTTCTCCCAGTGAAATATCGCTATTGAGGCATAGCTAAAGCATTTAGAGCAAACAAGCATGCAGAAACAAAACAAAGATGTTTATTTTCAGAGCGACACATCTTTGCCATCATTGGCATCTAAATCCTCAGATGTGTCATTCAGCCTTTGCAGGACTTGGTCCCCACATTCCCAGTGCACCACTTGCACTGGGAATACGTAGGTCTGATGACTTACATCGAGTGCAGAAAGACTTTATCCATGGTTATGACCAAAGAGAAACAGAAATTTAAGATTTCAGATGCAGATCCAACCTTTCCTGGAGATCCAGGAATGTTTAGGGGCTTGGTTCTAGTTGCTACCTTTTATCTTAATTCCATATCAGTTCATCTTGTGCCAATGCAATTACACAGGAGAAAAAAAAGAAAAGATAAAATGACAGCAACTGGGCTCACACCTTATCACTACAAAAAAAATCCTTCCTAAAAAGTTAGATTTCAAAGTTATTGGGAGCAGATACCAGTCACTGCCAACTTAATTTCTGAATGGTAAGGACGAAGTGGTAGTGGATGATGAAAGTGAATTGAACAGTATATATGAAAATATTAGTGGATATTGGTAGTGACAGTGGAAAGGGCTGTGTAGAACTGAGCAGAGGACTAACAGCATGGAGCAGTGTAGTCTATAAGGAGAGGAAGCATAAGAAGAAAAAGACTGTAGATTTGTGGAAAGCCAAGGAACAGCATGTTCTTCTCAGAAATACAAAAAAATAGGTAAGTACTGTCTTTCAAAATGCTTTTGAAAGTAATCCTAGATTTCTCCTTTCTGGATCAAAGTATGGTGAGTTGTCTAGCTGACAGACAATGAAAGTTATGTCCACTAGGAAAGCAGCAATTTAAAGTAGAGATGTTTATGTTTTATATAAAGATATATTTAATATTGCAGAAATACTCATTTCAGAATCCACAAAAATCTCAGAAAAAGTGCTTTGGTTTCCTGTTGGCAGTTTCAAGAGTCAAACCCTAAAATGAACCAGGAAGTGGTTAATGGGCTTGTTACCTTGTGTCTTCCATGGTCATGTTTGAGACGCAGTACCCCAATTACATTGAGAATTTGAGTTGGAAATACGTGGCCATTAGCACTTAGCAGTGCCCCCTTCTCTGGAAAAGTAATGCTGTAACCCGAGTTATTAAACTGAGATGCCTTCAGGAAAGAGTTTTTGAATTGGATTTTGATTTAAAATAGTCTAACAGAAGAAACTTTTTGGAAGTAATAGATCTGATCCTTTGTTCAGCTTTGTCCGTGCTATAAGCGTCTGTATGATCAGCTTTCTGCTGGGGGTCAGACCTGAGCTCTCGTGAGAACGGTGGGATGAGTGTTTGATCCGGTCAGCGTTCACTGAACTTTCATACTCTTATTCCATACTTTTGCTGTCAGGAAGCAAGTGCTTATGTTGCCAACAGCAAGCTGTGTTAATGCTCCCACTAGAGGAACTTGGCTCTGTTTTCCAGTGGAAACTCAGCATCCAGAAGTACTTGGAGTCATTTGAAAGGATTCTGTAGGAATAGCATTGTGGTATTTAAAGTGGTTGGCAAATCTTGTACTCATATCTCTAGAGGCAGAGAAGAGGGAATTTGGTGATGTACTTCAGCAGCATCATCCAGAAGCTGCAAGTGCTGAAAGGCAGGAGTCTGGGATGGGCTTTGGGGGTGTCTGAAATCTGTCCAGTGGTACAAGGTAGTTGCTAACACATTAGTGCTGTCTTAAGAGTCTGGCATGTTTCAGTAAATAAAATCTGTCTCAAATGCACTTTCAAAGTGCACTAGAGAAGGGTGGTTGTGTGTACAATAGAACAGATGATGCTAAGTGCAAGAGTTGTCCCCCCAGCTTATATTAGGAGGATTTTAAATTTCAGACAAAGACTAACAATAATATGAGGTTGCATGAAGGTTAATGTTGTTTAGGCAGATGGTGAATTGCAGATTCAACCTGTTGTCACAATAATGAATGTGTTTGAAAAGATGTTCATGTGACAAATGGGAGAAAAATGAAACAGAATGTGCACATGCATGCACACACAAATTTAGCATTGCTGGCTACCACTCATATATGCACAGGTATACAAATTTTTTTAAGGATTCTATATTGACTCATTGCCACAAACCAATATGAAAAGCAGGACTACAGATTCAAAAGAATGCACTGTTAATACTAATCTGACATAATTTTGCCTGACAGCAATGACAGAAGCATTTGATCTGAGTCATGCAAAATTTTATAGCCCTATTACAGGTAATTTCCACCTTTCCTCCTCCACCACGGCCATTTTTTACCCTTCTCTCTTTTTCCATTTTACAACTTCATAGCAAAGAAGCCTAAAAAAAAAAAAAAATAAGTGTTTTACTGGGGCCTAAAGGGTTCAGCCAAGTGTTTCTCCAGTGCTTTGAAAGTCTGTGGTCCTTTCTCCTTGGGAGCCATCTCAGAGCATGGAGTGGCTTTTCAGATGAGAATGAAGTTGTATCTTCTCCTTCAGTCAGGTATTTAGTTAAAATAGTACAGACTCAAAGCTTTACTATTTATTGTAGATCCCTTTGAAAATAGCTGAGCAAATTCCCTCTAGTTGCAAATCCATTGGAGTTAAAGCATATATGGGGATTTGTTCAAGCTAAATAAAAGTAATATGGGAGGTTAGCCATAGCAATGTTAAATCCTTTTGTGTATTATGAAGAGCACTGTTTTTGGAAACGATTCATGATCAGACGTTCTTGATAACTATTCATTCAAATGATGTGAGCTGGTTTCCAACACCTGGTTCACAAGAATAATATAAATGGGCAGGAAGGGGCATAGCCCACTGTTTCAGAATTGATACTGTACATGAAGTCAAAAGGAGATATAGCATCCTTGTAGCTTTTTCAGGCTGTATCAGTTACATATGTCCCTGTCATGCCTGTATTTTTCTGCAACTTTCTCTCAAAATAAAAGATTCAGGAAGATCATTACTGAACGTCTAGGACTTATGTAGAAAATGCCCTCTGTATTCACACAAGCCCACCAATCCCCAGCTGAAGAAAAATGTCATTTACTCTGGAAAGAGGCAAAAAAAAACTATAGAGGAAGTCAAAACTTTTCTACAGCCTTTGCAGGGATTGCAACTCTGTCAGGCAAGGTTATGTGTCTACTGCAGAGGTAATCTCCATTTGGATTTTTAACAGATTTTAATCTTTTTTTGCTATTCTTGCAATAGTTCAGTGTCAAAATTAAAAATACTTTGCCCTTCTTCCAAAAGCTATTAAAAAGCCTTGTTTTTTTCACCCCTTCTTTCTGCCCATGAGGAGTTGTCATTTTCCACCACTTCCATTTTCTCCAAACTGTGTATTCAGCTCTTTTTAAATATTCATTTTTCCATTATATTTTTAACCTGACTCTGATCATCTTTTGCCTAATTACTTACCTGATTGGTTTCAGCTGTATCCTGAGGGGGAATGCCAGACTAGAACCAGCAGTGTCACTTGATAGCATCTTGAAATTGGGCAGTCAGAGACAGTTAACAAGGACCCATCAGGCTCCTTTGGAGAATGACAGTCACCGTCATCAGTGGAGGCTGAAAAATATTATTTTTTTTTTTTATTATTTTCCCTTCATGGCATCAATATTCAGTATATAATTGTGACTGCAGAAAAAACTGCTCGGAGTCTCAGAACACACAAACGTGTGCTGTATTTCTGCTGAAAGGTTTCCAGAATAAAACATGTGGTAGTGACTGTGAGTTTGTACTGGAGTCTGAAAAGCCTGAGTGGGGAACCTGGGCCTTTACACCTTTTAGATTAAAGTTTCTTGTCCCATCCTTTCCATTTTGGCAGAGAAACAAGCTGGAATAAACAGAAAGAGCAATAGTTATGTTTAAATTCTCAGCAGTCTGTTCTCCAGCTGCAAATATTTACCTCCAGTACAACCCAAATGTGCGATGAATTGGAGGATCAAAGGTGTGTTAGCTGTGTAGACACAAATGCTTCATTTCAGAGAGCAGAGTAGACAGGCTGGAATGAAATTCCGGGGAAGAAGGAAGTATTTTAATTGATTAGCTTCATTAGCCAACTGCTGCAATAACCCTTTTTTTTCAGAAATCCTTACTGTGTAATTAATCATACCTTGTGTAAGGGGATTTCTAGTATTTATAGAGGTACAGCTGTGACAAACGAGATATCTTCAGCTCTCCTGCATTTCCAGTGGTACACATCTAGTAGGCAGGAAGAGGAAGAATGGCAGAGATGTTTCTGGTTTCCTCAGCGACTCCTGGCAGTGGTTGTTGCATTGCTCTCTGACAGTATGTACTGCTTTGCTCCCCAGCAGCATAGAGCTTTCTGAAAAAACTTTATTAGAAGACTGTAGGTCACAAGTGTCAAGGTCAGTTTTAGATATATATTTTCAGGCATGGTGTCAATAACAGGGTCGGTCTTTTATGTCAGACAAAGAATGAGTATGATGCAAAGGTCACCTCATGAAAGATAATGTGAGTCTGGCCCAGTGATGGAAAAATAGCAGTTGTCCTGTTCACCTTGGCATGCAAATATAGATCTTTCTTCCAGGAGACGCAACTGCACAGCACTGCAGGAATTCCGCTCTTCAGGCAGAGTCAGACCTGAAGCAGCAGTCCTGCTTTGGCTTCCCTGATCCTTGGAAGAGGGCTGTAGTAATGCCTCTTTCATCAAATCATTTGATGCTTGTTGGATCCAGAAGCTTCTCTAAAAACATTGCTCATTGCAAACCTGACAGATTTTTGCCCCTCTTGTGCCAGGCGCTTGAATTTCAAATGCTCCTTTAGTAGGGATGCCCAATGCAGATGTGGCTTGCCTGGTAATACAGACTTTGGGAGAGCGTGCACTTGCTTCTAAATCCAGCTTTGTTTTGGCTCAGCTAACAGTGCTTTATTTGGGTGGGTGAGTAACAAAAGGAAGAACAAAAGCGCATTTAGCTTAGAGTGCATTGTCACGGTTTTTACTCCCCACCAAAACAAAGAGAAAGAGAGAGAGAGAGAACAGGGCTGTTATGGAGATTATCATCATCCTTTTGAGACGCCTCGGTATTTTCCCAAAGAGGCAATGACATTTCTTAATTACTGTCTTCATGGGTAGCCATGTGTAGAGATTACCAGAGGCTCAGCAGTGCATTGTTCTGCCAAAGCCTTGGAGAATGATAATGCTGACAGTACAGCACTCTGCCATCCAACACTCTTCTCCTTCCCCCGCTCTTCATTACACCCGCTAATTACTTCTGCTACTGGTGGGTGTGCAGTGTTGCTTATCCCACATAACCCCAGCAGCCCTCCACTGTCAGGGTAATTTACAGTAATAGCGTTACGCTCTCTTGCCACTCGAGCCCGGCCCACGTGGAACTGAAAGGCGCCGTTGTTCTTTCATCAAGCTTGGCTGCCAGATCAACAGCACTCGAGCGAGAGGCAACCTGTGCTCCAAACTGGGGAAAACACATGAACATCAGTTAATACTGGTGACTCCTTGGAGCTGCCGTGTACCAAAAAGATCTTCAAGGAATTTTGTTTCAGTCTCTGCCTTAAAATACATATGTATGCATGGGTTCATTTCTGCTCTCAGATGGTTTTCTCCATGTCAGTAGCAGAGTAAGAATAGGCAATATTTTGACTTCTCACTACCTCAGCTTCATTTCCCAGCAGAAAAGGCTGACTGTGCTAGTACAACGCAAGTGTTACAGATACCGTTTTAATCAATTATGTATATATTTTTCTCTCTGAAACATTTAAGTGCATAGGTGTGCTTTTACCATGTATAATATATACATATATTGTGTAATGGAAAGGTTCTGGGCGACTAATTTCTCTTTGTACCTTTCAAAAAGCTCACTTCCCTCCCCCCCTCCTTGTCCTACAGGTACATATTTCTATGCCTGTGTGTGGTTAGAGAGGATGAAAATAAATCCCACTGCTGTCTAGCAATGAATTCATATTTTGACTCCACTGACAGCACACAGTGATGTTATCGTGTGATATTAAACTTCCAGTTAATAAGAAGTCTGAACACTAGTATCAGTTCTGCGTGAAATATGGTTGATTCTGGCTATATACCAGAAAAACTGAAAATAGACTTGCTTCGAGCAAAGGCCTTAACAGCTTGGTAGTTGCAGACATAGAATCAGAGTCTTAAGAGTTTGAAAGCTGTTATATCCACCATCAGAGTCATTCAGGCATTATATTAATAGAAGAATAATTTGGAGTATGTAAAAAAGCCAGTCAGTCGTCTTGGTTTAAATAAACTTAAGCTGGGGTGTTTTTGTAGCAGATTTCTAAACAAAATATACATAGTATATAAATACTCAAATATTTACATAACTGAGTGTAATTATATATACTTATATACTTACAAACTAAACATAAAATGAGCAAAATGTTTTATTGGATGTATTCATTACTTAGAACGATGTTTAAGTAGCCTGTGATCCTTTTCTGAAAGTAATCTTGTAAATCTGTGGTGCAAAAGTTTGCTTTACAATTAAGTGATCAGTCTCTGTCCTGCTATTCTTGAAGACACAAACGGCCCTCCCCTTTTCCAGTCCAGCACATACTCCCCCTTTTCCTAATGTTGAGGTATTGTATTCACAGGCCAGTCAAATATATTAATAAACATAGGCAGGTGCACATTTAGCATATCCTGCCCCACCAGGATACAGTCTTTCACTCCTGTCAATGATGACTGACTGAAGTTCAGGGCTGTGGGAAGCCCAACCCTTCCCTTCAGTAAGGATAAAATAGATGCAAATTCCCTCTGCAAGAAGCCAAGCATCCTTTGTTGCTCTCAAAATTCCTCAATTCCTGAAGAGCTGTGACTCAGTTCAAGCTGACTCAAACCAGAAATATCTCTGTCTTGTACGAGCTTCATCCTAATAGATAAATCCAGGCTGAATTTGGCCTATTAGATGAGTCAGGTCCAACCACATGGCTCACAGTGATGACAGAGAGTCCCTTTTAACGGTCTGGATGCTGCTGGAGTGAGAAGCCAAATACAAGCTGTCTCGCATTTTTTCCTCCTTGAAGCTTGGACCATGTGGCATATGCAGCATAACTGAGCTCTGCATCATTTGCCTTATCAGAATACATCTCTGCCCTCTCCCTAGGCTGGGAGTGAGGCTTATTACTTTGAGCTCCAAAGGGACAATCAGCTGAACATGATATAATTGACACGTGAGCAATGCAGAGTAGCTGAAAGGCCTGGGAATTTCTTTACTTTCTGTGTCAGCTGTTGATAACCCTCTGTGAGAGAGGAAAGCTGGAAGATTTGAGTGGCTCCCCAACATGCCTAGCTGGTTCTCATTGGCAGTGGTCTGAGAACATCACTTTGTTTCTGACCTCGTTTGCCAGACTGGAATGTGTCATAACTGGTTTTCTGTGACAGCTTTCTTTCTTCCCCTTTCTCAGGATTGTTGTTAGTGCCCTAGAGACTGTGACTCTAAATGAAGATTGTTCTGTTTGGACCTTTTAGGATGATGCAGCCTTCTCCCAGTAACTTTTACTCCATGTATTTACTTTTTACGTTTATGAAAGAATGATTTGTTGGAGATGTAAATTTTAAAGTAGTTTGTAACAGCTCTGTGATGTAAGAAACAGCACATCTAATACAAGAAAGACCTGGGAAGAAGTCATTACTGGACTTGGAAATTGTGGTGTTGGAAAGCTGACTGCTTTGTAAGAGCCTGAGGCTCTAATCAGCAAACTTGTTGGTAATGAGTGATTTCATGTGGCCTATTGCTTAATTCTAAAACACAGAGGCTATATAAACAGCTCTGCAGTTCATTACAAAGTCAAATGTGCTTTGCCATTTAAATGGGCAGAGGTGACTGTGAGATTTAAGTGTTTCTGTTTATTTCAACCAAGTATGCTGTATGTAGCAAGATGAAGGAACATTGAATAATAACAGATCAGGATTCATTTTGGACCATGTTTATGTGGGTTTTTTTAAGCATGCTCTTTTGTTCTGTTTTGTTTGGTTTGTTTTTTAACCTGATACCACGAGGAGAGCAGTAGTCAGGCAGGAAGAGAATAGCCCTATTCCCTAGTATAAAAGCTTGAAGCTATAGATCTATTTGAAAAGGAATTTGAATACACTGTCACTTATTAAAGTGTTAGAGTAAATAGAAAACAGAGAGAGGAAGAAGTTTGCAGTTTAATTCATAATCGAAGTCCCCTAATAACACTAAGGTTGTGCGTTCAATTCCCATATGGGCCATTCAATTAAGAGTTGGACTTGATGATCCTCGTGAGTCCCTTCCAACTCAAAATGTTTTGTGAAGTTCTACTAAATACTGTTGAGCTGGTGAGTATGCTGTGAAAGCAGATAGTTCCTAAAATGGAAACTACAGTCTAAATCAAAACCAAGGATCACATTATTTATTTACTTGCTGTAGAGGCCATTTTGCAGAATGTACTGCAAAATGTACTGCAAAACCCCTCAGTCTCAGAGGGGTTTTCCATAAAGCTGCTCTTTTCATCAGGCTAAACTTGCAGCAATGAAGCCCTGGGAATGCTTGGTTGTGTGTCTGTGCATTCATGCCTAAATATGGGGGAGTGGAGAAGGGAGAGTCACATCATAGCATATAAAGCTGTGCAGGTTCACAGAGATTGCAGGAAGGTGTCAGAAAAGTTAACTCAGGTTGAAGCCTGTAGCTTCTCTGCGCCTGTTTAGTTAACATAGAAGATGATACTTCCAGTAAGAAGACAGAGATGAGCTCTGAGCAGTCCTTGAAAGTGCCTGTCTTTGCTGGCTTTGAGGAGAGCAGAGAGACAGAAATCACTTTTGAGATATTATTGGTGTTGGCAAGTACCTGCTAAGTCAAAACCATGTGGTGGAGTTGAGGAATAAGCCATGATATTCACAGGCTGGGAATTTCACTCAAAATGGCCCAAACATTCCTGTATGGAAGAGGTAGTCTGGTTGGATGCCATGGACACGAGAAGTGGACAAGCATACTGTAACTTGTGTCATCTGCTTGGGGTCTGCTGAGAGTGAGTGAGATCCCTTGACCATGAGGGATGGTGATGTCATGGAAGTGGTTTTTTTCATCAAAATGTTGTTGTCACCATTGGCATGTTCTCCCACGTAGAGCTCTCAAGGGAACATCTGCCCTAGGGGATTGTTCTCTTGGACCAAGCTCCAGAGGCCAGACTGGTTCTGGACGAAGAAAGTTAAATTAGCATGCAGGTTGATGCTTCAAAGGAATAACTCATCTTTCTTTCTAATGCATTGTTCATTCTTGGTTTGCATTCTGATTGCTTAGTTTTGCTATAGTTCATGAATTAATTAATTATCTGCTAGGAAAGGAAACAGTATGGTAGAACAGCAGGGCAGAAAGAAAACATGGCACATTAGCAAAAATGAGCAGAGCAAGAATGGACATGAGAAGGGAAACTATGTGGTTTATTTTCATGATGTGCAGTAAAAAGCATGTGCTGGATCACTTAAATTAGTTCAGTCTTTCAGGCTGAGCAAAAAGTAAAAATTCCTATTCCCACCTCTATTTCAAGTAACTTTGCAATGCTGCTAAAGCTCTCTGTAATGGGAATAAAAGGGTCTCACTCAGCACTTTGAAAAGTGAAACTGCATCCTTTTCCTTTCTCAAGCATTCACTATCTTAAACTCTTGGTGCCTCTTTGTCCTGCTGCCTTTAAAGATTTTGGATAGATGAACCTCACGAGAAGGTCCCTGGGGTGAGAAGGCACCAGAGCTTTGGCAACAGGGTCAATGTAACTGTCCTACAGTGCAGCTATGGGAGTTTGATGGAGAAGCAGAGACCTGGCCATAATCTTCCTTTCTGTTGTTAAAAGATGCCAGCATGGTGTATTAGTGTCACATGCGTTATAATGAAGCGGTAAGTTGTCTTTCCCCAGATTACGGCATGGTAATACCTATTAATTTTGTCAGAATTATCATAATCCTCACACATATCCTACTCCTGACAAGCATGAGGCTTTAAAATTAATTTTTTTTCTGTTGGTATTTCTATTCTTTTTTATTGTCACACAGTTACTGATTTTAATTGAGGTATACTGGACACGCAGGAATGCCAATGAGATATTTGCCTTTAAAAATCCGCAAGCCAGCATCATTTCCACTCCATGCTGACTTCTTAGCCTTCTTGTTGTCACAAATGCCTTTCTGAAGGATTTCATGCACCTTCAAGTGGTGCTTTCATATCACTACTTTGCGATGTCATTGAAGAGATCACATGCAGGTACAACCCAAAATCACATCTGTGAATATTATACAAAGAATAAACTGTGTGTTTCTGCTCTTTCTCTGTCTCATGTCAATGCTCTCTAGGTCAGTGCAGATGCATACATATTTGTATTAATATAGAGCTGTATATTTATTGATGTCATCTATGTGGAGGTGGTGCAACCATCCTGCAAAACACCCTTTTCTGCATTGCTGCCAAAAAGGAGGATGAAGGTAGCAAACTCATTCCCATTCTGTGCCTTTTCCACCAGCATAGCACTGGTCACACAGAATGTTGTATTAAAGCAGGAATGATCTGACATCTGCATTGTGTTAGGGTGGCAGTTGTCCTTTGCAGTCTCTTTTGCTGAGCCTTCATCCTGTTGCATCATGTATGATGTGATAACAGGATAGCTCTTGCCACAGGCAGCCAACACACAACTGTCAGCCTCACGATGGTAACTGTGTAAAAACATTCTCTCAATAGCAGAAGCCACATAGTGTTCCTGAGGGTTCAGTGTTCATTCTCGGTGGGGGTGAATTTGCAGTAAAGGGGTAAGTATTGGCACAGTCTCTCTTACAGTGATCAGGATATGTTATTAGCTACTGATGAACCACAGTGATCAGGATATGTTATTAGCTACTGATGAACCACCGCTCCTTGGGCATCTGACACTGAGCTGTACACTTTCCAAGTTCACAGAATGGGTCAGATTGGAGGGGACCACAGTGGGTCCTCTGGTCCAACCTCCTTGCTCAAGTAGCGTCATCCCAGAGCACACGGCACAGGATTGTGTCCAGACAGTTCTGGACTCCAGTGAGGGAGACTCCACACCCTCTGTGGACAATCTATTCCTGTGCTTAGTCACTCGCTCAGTAAAGAAGTTCAGGTGGAACTTCCTGTGTATCAGTTTCTGCCTGTTGCTTCTTGTCCTGTTGCTTGGCACCACCAGGCAGAGCCTGGCACCTCCCTGCAGATACTGAAAGACATTGATTAAGTCCCCTCTCAGTCATCTCTTCTTGAGGCTGAACAGGTCCATCTCCCTCAGCCTAAGAGAGATGCTCCAGTGAAAGTTGCCACGTCAGCCACATTTTTTGGATTGCCTCACCTGCTGGGAGATCGTGAAAAGTCTCTCTGATCCTCCAGAGCCTTTTTGGGACAGCATTGGCAGGAGAAAAATCAAGGATTGATTGTGTTTACTGTGTTCAGTTATGTGAAGTATGTGTGTCTGGTACGTTTCCACAAGGAATGCAAGAGATCTGTTATATGGATACCAATTAAAGCAGAATTAGACAAACTGAATGGAGTATTACAGCAGCTATGTTTGTTCCTTTTTTCTTTTCTTTTTTTAATTTAATGAAGCCTAATATTCTCAGCCAGCCTGATGCACCAGACCTTTAGCTAAAACTGTCACCAGTTAATGAGGATTTTCCAGTGTGCTTAACCTGAGGCATAAAGGAGGAGCACAGATATGTCAGTATTCCCTTGATTTGACTGTCTGCTCTCTGGATTCATGAGTAAGACACTTTGAGTGCAAGTTGGGGTTTTTTTTAATGTAATATAATTGAATGATTTTTTTGCAGTGCATTTATGGCAGTCAGAGCGCTGAGTTTTCAGTTCCTCCCACCAGGAGGATGCTCCCCTGAGCAAAGCCAGGCCCATGCCTGTGTACATGCACACACGTGGAAGGGCACACGTGAGGCTCAGCAGACAGTCTGTCTGCTCCATCCCTGCAGCTGGGAAGGGAGTTTACCTTCCAGCTCTCCTCAGCCTCATTACATGCGGGAGCAGGTCTGTGCCGTTCCACACGTCTGCACAGTGGCTTCAGCGGGGTCCTCTGGAGAGCTGTCAGCTTTCTCCTCTGTGCCAGTCTGGTTGACAATGCAGTACATGAAGTTGTGAAGCACAGAGCTCTGCTACCTTAAGGGTTGCAGGTTTTTCCTATTTCCTTTTCTGTTTTGGCTGTTTGGTGGTTTCTGTGGGGGGTTTTTTTGTGGAGAAGAATGTTTAGCAGAGCTTTCCCTTTTTTTTAACTGGAGGAGAACTGCCTGTTTCTTATTCAGTTGCAGATTGTAAATTACCTAAGGCTTAGAAAATCAACTTGGTTTTAGTAATAAATCCCCTGGTGCATTGCTTGCAGTATTTCATGTATACAAGCTGATTCTTTTTTATAAATCTCATTTTTAATCAGTCAGTCAATATCATTGACCTTCCTAGTAATTTGGTGTATAACAATAACTTCTTACAGGATACTGTTTTTATCCATGAATATGGTAGATACCCCTTCTGTCCAACAAATAACCATAAAAGCAGACATCCATATGCTCTTTCACACCTAGGAAATGCTAGTGCTAGCAACCAGGCACCTGAAGTTGTTATTGTTATTTGGGGAGTACTTTCTGCTTTTCATACAAAACACCTACGAGCACAATACGTCTTATTGTCAAAATAACCTTATTATTTGAACATCTTCCATATCATGGCAGGAATCCCACACACAACACGGTGTTCTCTGATCCTGTTGTCATTTTTTTTTTGTCTATTCTCACAGGCAAACATTTGATCTTTACTTCTAAAACTGAATGTTTCTCAGCAATACTATTTTTTTCCTGTCATTCCTGGTTTTTACTTCTGGGTTTTGTCCTCTGGGAGAGCCGTGTATGTTTCTGTGTGTGTTTTTTATTTGCTGCATATTTTATGTGTGTAGCTAAATGGAATTAATAACCCTTTGTCTCTCTTTGAGAAGTCTCTCGTTGACCGTGCATCACTTCAGTTGCTAACAGACATTTATGCATTTAATGCAAACTTTTGACTAGGCAAGTAATTCTGTGGGTGTTTGCAAAGGTCAGATGCATGGTACTGGAATATAAGAATTAAGAGACGGGAGGGGAAAATGCTGAAGTGTAGATGCTGTTCTATACTGTAGCTTTGCAGAACTAGTTACTTAAATTACTCAGATTTGTAGAAGCAAAACTCAGAAACTCTTTGAGGTTAGTCAGCTGTTCGGGAATCCTCTTGACAGGCCAACTTCTTCCTAGGAAAGGGACAAGCATACCCAATATATTGCTATTGAAATGCATTACTGCATTTTTATTGAACGTTTATACAGGAGGATGTCAGCTAAAAAAGCTGTTTTCTCTCCCAAAATGTAATTGTGGTAATGGCCTGATGATCTCAGCCTCTCCCTTTCCTGATTCTGCAAATTGAGGGATTTTGTAAGTAGAAACAGAAGAAAACTTAAATTGCTCCAAAACAGAAATCAAGGCCCTGTCACATGTCTCTCGCTTTATACCCCAGAAGCTGTAGGGACCCAGTGGTGGAGCAGGCAAAAGGCAAGCCTGGCTGCAGTCCCAGTTACTGTTCACTAACTTGGTAGCCTCAGGCCTAGCTGAGATGAGCTCAGGAAGTCAAGGAAGCTCCAGACACAGTATTTCCCTTCTCAAGCTCTGAACGAGTTTGCTCAGAAGACCTCAGCGCTGCATTGCAGCTGCCCATGAAGTGCAGGGCATAAAACCATTCCTGTCATTGCAAGTAGGTATTTTCTCTTTCACCTATAATGTTTATCTACTTATCTCCTTTCATTACTGTTTATTAATTTAAATGTAATCTTCCTTTCATTTTCAATAGTAGTATGTGTCCTAGTCACAGGGCCAGGACCAGTTTACCACTATACCAGTATAACCAAAACTGTATTCTACACCCTTTATGTCATCTCTGATGGACTGTTAATAAATGGACTGTTTGCAGCAGCTGCCCAGGGCACACCTGGCACCTCAGGTGAGGTAAGGCAGGGAAGTGTTCTTTTGTCTTCACAGCAATGACTCAGCTGTGAT